>NC_052635.1:31528779-31833089 GCF_016161935.1 Mauremys reevesii | reverse complement strand
TACTGTGTGCATCATCTAATAAGTCTCCCGTGTGGCCGATCTTCTCCCTGAGGACGAGTGTGTCACCTTGGCTATGTGCCCGGGCCCAGCCACCATCAGCGCCATTGCTTTCACAGAGCCACGTCTTGCTTAGCAGAGAGCATTGACAAATACTATGTTCAGTTTTATTCGTTCACTGCACTTCAAAGTTAAGTTTTTTGTTTGTAATGTGAATGATATCAGAGCCACACAGTTTGTTGTCTGTTAATAAGAATAAATTTTAGTAGTTGATAATTCCCTTTCTCTACTTCATGGAAAAATCAGTATCTGGATATTTATGCATAAGAGGAAATAATCCTTCGCTGCACAGGGTTTTAGGCACACAGCGAGAAAGAAACCTGCTTTGAAGGGCTTGAACTATTAAAAGAAATCTGCTGCAAATGCTCACTTGAATGTCATGCATTTACAATGTTTTGTTGCTGCTGTAGTGGGCTATACATTTCCCTTAATAGAGGCATTCTGTTTCTCCTGCATTCCTAAAACAGAACTAAACTGCCAATGTAATCCGTGAGCCTTCCTGATCTCTGCTCTGAAAAATATCACCAGGGTTAAAAGTGAAAACGCTTCCAGCAGAGACTCCAGAATTGGTTAGGAAATAAATAAGCATTGCACTTGGAGCTTTCAGTCTGCTGGTACAGCCTAAAATGTAAGAGCACTGAAAAATGTACACTGTTTTGTGACATGGTGGCTTGGGATTTCCTCATAGAAGGCGCTTGTCTCAGAAACTACTTTAATTCAGCATGCAACACTACAGCCTAGAATTATTTTTTGTATTGAATTGCAGATATGTGAGTCAGCAGATACACAATGGAAAGGCATTTATACTTGTGTGGTAAACTGATTCTGCCCTTTCGGGTGGTGTAGTGGGGTTTATTAGCTTTATTTGTGGTGATTGTTTTAGGGATCAATAATGCTTAAGGGCAAAGTAGGGAGTCTTGTGCGGGCTTCACTGGCAACTACCCTTCCTCCTGATTTCAGGGAGAGGCTTTTTTACTGCCTGCTTTTGTACAATCCTGGGTTCTGTATCAAATCCCAATTCAGTATTGTAAGAATATTTAGCTTTGCTTTGGTTATTTTAGTTTATTTTCTATTTAACGTTTAAATCTTAAATCTGTCCCCTCCTCCCTCTTTGTTTATGCAAAAAAAGTTTGTTTAATAAAAGGTCATATTTTCATAATCAGTCTCTTTTTATCTATAATGTCCATGAGCACTGTAATTTTTTGCTTTACTACCAGTTTTTCAGGTGCAATATTTTGAATACAAATGTAAAGACTAAGCCGAGGCCTTTGTAAAAGTTTGGCCCTTAACATCTCCATTTGGTTGTGCCTTTCCTTCTCTTGGCATAGTGAGAAATCTGCTGCTCCTCTACATACTGCAGTAAGAAAGAGAATCGAATCACAGGATATTTGAACGCTCATTTTATTTTAGTGAAGTGATTGAGAATTGGCTCTAAATCAAACTGGTTGTTTAAATGGATTGCATTTTAATTTCAATCACATTCCATTTTTTCAAATTCCTTCATTCTACAAAGTCTTAATCTAGGGTAAACATTGAAGTAAAACGCTGTAAAATCTAGAGAGCAGAGCTGATGTTCATGCTTCTATCTGAGAGCAGACTGGTATTTTTCCACAGTCTGGGCCTACATCTTAAAAAGTACTGAATCTGACAGGGTTAATAGACAGGAAGCTGCAGCTGCAGCCGACTAATACGGAAGTCAGATTTTTGTTTAACTGACAGCTTTGAAGGCCTGAGGGGTGGGGGAGGGGAATTGGAGAACATAGCATCTGGTATGATATTGACAATTTGTATTATTTTCTGCAGCATTCTGTTTTTAAATTAGGAGAAAGGTAGGTAGGTGTGTGTGTGTGTGTAATGAGCTCCCTACTTTATAATCTGAAATACATTATACAATAGTTTTTGTAGAAATCAAACATTTTGGTTAACTATACACTAAGTATTTAATGGAATTGTGCTCTGTGTATCTGACTAGTGGGTGGGCATTGGGTTTTTAAAATGTAATAAATGATTCTTCCTGATCCTTCAGTATTTGTTAATTTTGTGCCCTCCCATGCATGTTGTTTCTAGACGCTCTCCTCCCTTTTCTAATCATGGCTTTCACTACGTGGGCAACACTTCAGCTTGGCAGCAAAGTGAATTTAGCTTTTCTCTTAGAAAGAATAGCTTTTGTGACCTGGATGAACCCTCCCTTCTGCAGGTTTAAAATATCTGAGTGCAGTCAGTAATGCTAGTATGAGGCACATTGTTTCATTTGAGCAAGCAGTTAGTGATCACTTTCCTCTGTTTGAAAATCTGATTTATTTTGTACTAGAGTTCATGTATAGGACCTCTTTTTAAGTTTCTTTGCTGAAACAGGCCTAGCTTAGCCTGTCTTCTCTATGCACAGGATGGCTCCTGCTTGCCAGAGCTGCACAAAGATAATCGCTCAGGAAGTGTTTCAGCCAATCCCCTGAAGCTTTACATTCAGATTTACCAAAGTAGCCAATCCAGGATTAGCTTTCATTAGGAAGACAGATCATCAAGCTGAAGTGCCAAGCCCTTTCTGTCTGAGTACTGAGAGCCTGTCCTCCATGTTTTATAAGTATTGACATAACACTGTGTTAACAATGCATCCACAGAGGTAAGCTTTACTTTTTACATTTTTTTTTCTCTAAGACCTATGAGTTGTGGGTTAACAGTGTGATTCTCTGTGATTTGTTGCGCAAAACAGACACCACTGCACTTTATTAAGTTGAAACTGTTTAAATTTGCTTTCTTGGGTCACATGGTTAGTAGCCATTAGCCATAGCTTTATTTTGCAGACTGGCAAAACCTTGGCATACCTACTTCTTCACAGGAGGATGGTGTTTTTAGAGTTTATCAAGATCCTGGTATTCCAAAGAAGCTTTCTGTCTCTGAGCAGTTTGCCAGCACTATTGTCTGTTGTGTCACATGCCTGCTGAAGAGAAAATGGAAGCTAGGGAGCAGATGCATTTAACTGCCCTACAGGGAGTCAAGCAGGGATAATGGCAGACAGCAGAACAGGCAAGTTTACCTTTCTAAACAGTGAATGGAATAGCGAAGCTAAATTATCTCTGAGAAAATATGGGATTTTTTAAAACCTGGACATCAGCAAAATGTGCTAATGGCAGATTGTAGATATTGGGCCTAGGTGGTACTGTGCTGTTGCATCATGTTTTTTATGCAGCTTATCTTTACTTGAAATGGATATTGAACTTTTTTCTTACAGGAGTAGTTAATACAATGTGTTTCTCTTTCTGAAGGACAATGTATGGTTAACATTTTGTTCCTTTAAAATAAGTTTCTCAAACTGCAGGTTTTAGAATTAGTTTTCTGGTCAATAAAATGCAGCAGTACATCTGTTTAAATGCCCAGTTCTTTAAAGAAAATATATTTTTCAACTCTTAGCTTCCTTCTCTTGCATAGTTAAAATAAATTTATGTACCTTTTATCTGTGCCTTTTTGTTTTACACTGTAGCAGCCTCAGTTCTGTGTTGAGGAGTCCAGGAGATATAAAATCATGTCTGGTTCTTGACAGTATTACATGTTCGTTTTTGCATATAGTCTTTTTTTTTTCTTTGTCTTTATTTTGATTTTGGTTTATTGCTACATAATTGTTTAAAAAATTTCCCTTTTGATCAATTCCCAAATCTGCCAGCCTGTTGTATCTTCTTAACTGTGGAAAAATGAGATGGTTGCTTGAACAGTTGGTAAGTAAGCAGTGTGCTGCTCTCTGAACATTTTTAATAGTTTAACAATTTTTGATTTTAACAGGGGGCCACTAGTCCAGCAGGTGAAGTACTGTCAGTGGCTAGTCATGTAAAAAAATTTGAAGCTTTGATCAGTGTCTATTTTAAATGGCTTGTTCAAGTAAACTGTGTTCCCTTTTGAATGTACTGTTTTTTCTGATAATATGCTGCTAAACTTGAAGCTTATACTTCCTGTTTACCTGTGGCCAGTGAAATTTTTTTTACTTACGCTTTGTTTCTAGATCCTTAATTAACATGTTTGGAGGCTAAAGCGCCGTTTGGTTGTTCCTCAGGCTTTTGAGGTGTAATGAAAGTGCTAGTACTCAGCAGTACTTTACTCAGTACTTTACACAGTTAAAGGGATATTTCTTCCTAAGTCTGTGTTTTTGATATTACATGAAATATCACCTAAGATCAAATTTTGTTTGATTTATTACTAATTTTGAACACCTTGTGCCTTTGTTTCATAGTTGAGCTGTAGCACTTGTATGTGTATCTTAAGTTGCTTTTCACTGGACATTTTCTCTTAGCAGTGCAGTTATCAGAAACATCCTCTTTGGTGCTTTTGATCTAATTTTTGCACAGTTTCATAGTAGTCCAGCTCATACAGTGTTAAGAATGGACCCAAATCTAATGTGGATCTAGAAATGATTATACCTTGTCATTGTATGCTAACTTTTATAGAATGGTCCCATAGATTTGATAACATACTGTAACATAGTCATTTAACTCTGGTTACTTCTTTGCCAAGATTAATATTTTACTTGAAAATGTAAAAACCCAAAAGTAATATTATATGGTAAAAAATGCCTAATTCGGATCACAATCTAAACCATTGCTGAAGTGTACTGTTATTTCATGTTTTTATAGTACTTATATATGACTTAATATATTTTTCAGCATACACAAAGGTGATGATGTAGCTAAGAAATAATGAGTTTATGCTGTTTTTATTCTGTGATTCCTAAAATGAGAAATTGCATTTGGGCATAGTTTTCCTAACAACAGTATATACACGTTAGCAATTTGTTTTGGAGTCTTAAACATTGCATAATATTATATTTAATATGAGGAAGCAGGAATAAGTGATCTGCAATCAAAAAGCTTGCATTAAAATGGCTCCCACAGGTTTTGTTAAACAAGGATCTGTTTCAAATCTGCACCTCCTGACACATTGTTGACAGTGAAGTATATTTGTATAAGCTGCCCTTGTGCATGTAATGAAACGTAGCATTGTGAGTCTAAGTTCGCTATTTTTAATCAGTCAAATATAATTCTTTTATAGTTCACAAAAAATAAATGTCTGCATTGCAGCAAGATGTCTGAGGCAAGGTAGAGACAGCAGTGTTTTTACAGATCAGCCCAATCACGCTGCTCCATGGAGTGCTTGAGCCAATAGAAACAGAGTGTAGGTTAAAGATTGACAATTGCAGTGGCAAGACTGAGAAAGGCCTTCTGGAAATTTCTACCATCTTTGTTCCATCTAAGTAAAGCAAATTCAGCTAAGCTGAAGAATTTCATGTATTTTTGGTGCTTTGTCAAGGTATGATGCTATCACTCACTGTTATAGATTGCATAATAGGAAACACGGTGTGCTGTTTTTCTAATGTTCAGGCCAGATGGGGTGTGGGGTTTTGTTTAAGAGACAGAGACAAGGAAAAAGCATGTACCCCTTCTAGCCAAGATTTTACAGGGCTGATTCTTGTTCATTTTACAATTACGCTGAACATGTATGAAGCAATGTAGTTGAGGTATATACCATTTGTAGAAGGTAGCCATTGTTCTGGTGTAACTAGGAATTAATCGTATAATTGCTCTTTAAATTTTCTAGCAACTAAAGAGTTATTTTACTTGTCCAGGATGAATATGATTAGCCATTATTATTTAGTGGCAACATCCAGTTACTTTTGTAATTAGCTATACAAAGAATGTAATGGGGAGAAACAGAAGAGTGATCTGGATTATAATAAGGATGAACACAATAGCTTTTTAAAAGCCACATGTCCCTTTCATACTTTGTAGGCAAACTATTTTAGCAGGGAGTTAAGTAGTGCTAGGGAAAAATGAGTGACTTTTTGAAACTAGTGACAGTATTTAGCATACCCATAAGGAAATGATGCAAAGTACAAATAACTTCAAATCTGATTTATTTTCCTCTCTCCCTCAGGCATCTGAGTAAAAATAGGCTTCTCCCCACTTCATTGACCTTGGAAGAAGCATATGCTAAAGGGACTTTCACCTTCATAGTACAAAAATTAGTATGTAAATTTAGCTCCTCCATGTTAGTGTCCACTGGCTTCATCTACCTATTCTCATTGGGCTGCTAGCCAGTGTATAATCCCACTTCTTTCTTGCTTTCTTTTTTCTTAAACTTTAGACCGTGTTTACACTACAAAATTATGTCAACTTAACTGACTTATGTCGGCATACAGCCACTACAGTTATTAAATTGCTTGCATGCATGCACACTTGGCTCCTTGTGTCAGCAATGCAAATCCTCACCAGGAACGCTTGTATCAATTGTACTGTCAGTTGAGGCATTGTGGGTAGGCTCCTGAAAGCCAGTAATAGTTGATGTTAGCAATGCAGTCTCTACACTAACACTGCGTCAACCTACTTAAATCGAGCATGAGTCTACGTGGCTTGGGGAGGTGGTGTTATTAAATAGGTGTAGAGAGGCACTTACATTAGCAGGAGCCAAATTTAAGTGAAGACACTTCCACAGCTAGGTCGATGCTGGCAGCTTACATTGATCTAACCCTGTAGTTTGGACCAGGCTTTAGTAGCCATGTTCATCCAACAGTTGGGAAGTGGTAGAGCAAGGCACTTTAAGACTGGTGCCAATCCAGAATCATCTGCAAGGGCTGATAAGTCTCAGTAAAGACTGCATCTTGTTTCTTTTTCCACATGGAACACTTTGTATCACTTTGGAGCCCCAGATGGCACCTTGAGGTTTCTGAAGTTGCACCCAAACATGGGCACTCACGTAACAGTGCATAGTATTATCCACTAGGCCCGTGATCCCCAAAATGTGGGGCATGCCTCCCCAGGGGGACATGAAGGAATGTTTTGGGGGGGTGCGAGGCTTTGGCCAGCCCCCTGAGGAGGGAGCACCTCCCAGCCCAGCTCCGGCCCCAGCCAGAACTCCACTCTGCCCCCAGCTCTGCCTTGATTCCCTCTGCCCTGAGGCCAACTCCGCCTCTAGCCCCAGCTCCTCCCTCATCCTCAGTTCTGCTCCCCTCCCTCCCTGCTCCTCCTTCAGCCCAAGCTCCTCTGCCAAGGACACCTTGGCTGTGCAGTAATGGAGGTGGGGTGCAAACAGATTCCATTACTGATACTGGAAAACTGGAAAAGTTTGGGCACCACTGCAGTAGGTCGTTAGCCTGACCTCTCAAATTGGATTTAGAAAATATTTCTAATGTTAATAGAACTCGTGTCCACTTTCATATCCAATTTGGAAGTGTAGCGCGTTATGAGATGAGTTACATGTACTTTGCCACAGATTGAAGAAGTCAGTCTTATAACTATTGCCAATTGTCATAGTATCTGTGTGTCTCAAAGCGTGTGATAAGCACTGTACCAGCAGCATTAATATAGATAGCACTGACCTTTGTTTACAAACATTCCCAAACTGTGCCTGTATATTTTTGAGGTCTGAGCCTATAAATATCCTATTTATATTGAATGGGCCTCAGCTGTATATCTCCCATTTTGAGAGAGATTTGAACGATGCCACATCTTTTTTACATGTTTTTTTCCCCTTGTGCTAAGCTATTTTAAATGCATATTGTATAGAATAGATTTTTTTAGAATATCCTAAATGTGTGAAATAGAATAAAATAAAAATTGGATATTACATTTTGGCATAGGTACCTAGCCTAATTGTTGCCCTATCTATACAGTTGAACAAGCACTATTTACATTATTTCAATTACTTAGTACAAGGTGGGCATTTTTCAGAGGACTCAGAATAATAAAACATCAAATCTAGGAGATTCACACTGAAGACTGAATCTAAAATTGAACAATTTCCTTAGTAACCTGTGACTTCACAAAACTCCCTATCTTGTGCATTTCTAGTTAAACATTTGGATGTCAGGTGTCCCTTTGTCATCCTTTACCATTTCTGATATTTAGATGATTGCTTCGAAAATAGCACTGCTGTTTAAACAAGAGATATATTTATTGAATAAACTGCTACCATTTTAGCTACAGTACAGGAATGAGGCAGTGCAGTGCTGCCAGACGCCATTTTAAGAATCCTGCATAAATAGCATAGCTACCGATGAGTAAGAGACTGTTATAGGTGAGTGCTTATACAAAGCTGCTATTTATTCAGCAATGGCATGCTACTATTTTTTTTCAATTTTTATTGAATGCAGTTTTTTGAAATCATGATTTATATTTGTTACAAACAAGTGTGATCTAGAGGAAGCAGGAATTATCTTTAGGATAAAATTTAATATTAATTCTTATGGTCTTAAAGCAGTATTTTTTTTTTAATTAAAGGGGGAAAAAGCCTTCCATAAATGTATGGTTCTTGGGCTTAAAATAATTCCCATATGTAGACTGAGAATATTGTGCATGTGGGCATGGGCTCTTCTAGGTGGTTTTCCATATCCATCAGATTTTCTTGGTTAAATGTCAAGGTGCAGTAGTTCATCTGCAACTTTTTAATTATTCTCTGTAGTTACCATAGGTTAAGTACAGGTGTAGATATTTTTAGATATTTTTACATATGTACATTTTGAGATAAATATTACTAATAAAGGGAAGATCTTCCTTTGTAGAACAGTTTATTTAATTGTATGAAATTAACAATTTGAATTGCATAAGTGAATAACTCTCTTTTATGTTAATAAAGGAAAGCATTATTCAGTTAACTTAATAATGCATTTTTTTGTTAGGTAGAAATAAGTCTTATTTGTAACCTTCCCTTTTTCCCTCCTCTCCTCCAGCTTCTCCCCAAGAAAGAGAACCTGAGCCCCAAACCCCCCGTAATCACACATGTTTAAAAATAGTTTGTGTGAAATGAGTTTGGTTTTATTTTAACATTTTTGGTGACTGAATTTCATTTTTATAACATTCCCGTCAATACAGGTATGACAGGTCTTAAATGATTAATACACGTTTTTGCCAATTTAATTGTTAATTGACTAAGTGTATGTTTCAGTTACTAGTTTTTTATAATATGTTCTGTTTGTTTTGTCAAAGAAATGAGTTAGTTTAAGAATGACTAAGTTAAATATTGTACTCAGCTATCTACTTAATGGAGTATACACCACTATCATTTCTGATACATAACCCCAAACTATCATATTCTTAGTTATACATAATAGTAATGCATCTGATTGGAACAAAAATGAAATAACAAAAGCAATCAGTACTGCAGAAATTAGGTCTTTTCAAAATGTGATGTGTCTATGTGAGGGTCTAGTCTCATCTCCCAGTTACTGTGTGTTTCTATAGTACTGGCTCTTTGTTTGCATTTATATTGATGCAAAGATTTTTCTTTTTCTTTTCCTCCCTTTTTTGCTATGGGAAACAGTAGGATACTTGTCCCTAGGAGTTTGCTGTCATTGAATTATTGCACTTGAAATCCTTTCTGAGGAAAAGCTGCTGGTGAGATTACTGAGATTGGAAGGTTATGATGCTTAAAGCACGTTCAGAATATTGCTTGTTGCAGTGGAAGACACAAAGCTTGAAAGATCCATATACATTCTGGAAAAAGTTACCCTAAACTAGCTGCAAATTTTCACATACACCCCAGCCAGCAAAGTGATTGCCTATATGAGCTGTAATGTCCTGCAACAAGCCAAATAATGCAAGACATCTCTGAAGTCACTTCATTCCTGTGAACCTATAAATGTTTTTCATAGCTGTATTAATTAATACATTTATACTTTATTTCTGTTTTCCTCATACTTTGAATTTTGTTCAGCAGCAAGTCAGTGTTTTCTTCATTGCTCAGGATCTTGTGAGTTTTTATTTAAATTTTAGTATTTTGGGTGCTTCTTATTGAGAGGGATGAATTGTTAGTATCCATTAAGGAAAAAAATACATCCTATTCTCTAGGGCTTGACCATACATAATTTCATTTCTGCCACCAGTCCATGAATGATGCAGCAGGTATTTGTTAAAGTTTGTTTTCATTTACAGTAAACTAGAAGTATAAATATATCTAACAAAAATGCAAAATGATTCTATCAAGTAGTGAATTCATTTCAGCATTCAGAATGTTCTACTGATCTTCAGATCTTGAGAGAAACTGTCATCAGACATCACCTTTATAGTACTCAATAGAGACATGTCAAGTCAAGATATTTTGTTCTACTTGGAAACATTTAGGAAGAATATTTTTCTTGTTTTTATTGATGCACCAAAACATTCAGGCTATGTCTACACTGGAGAGCTTACAGTGGCACAGCTATACCAGTGCATCTGCTCCACTGTAAGATCTTTCGTGTAGCCACTCTATGCAGACAGGAGAGAGCTCTTCCGTCGACATAATTAATCCACCCCCAACAATAGCAGTAGCTATGTCAGCAGGAGAAGCACTATGCACAGTACCACTTACGCTGGCATAACTTATGTTGCTCAGGAGGATGGTTTTTTCACACCCCTGAGCGACAGAAATTTTGCCAACAAAATGGAAGTGTAGACATGGCCTTACACCTTTTTTAAAGGCTACAAAGATCTTACATGAAGTTAGTGACCTTTCAGATTTCGTGAATGTAAAAAACTTGATAGCATTAGCCCGAGGCAGCCATGTTTACATGAGAGCTGAGCAAATCTCACCTATCGGAACTCTTATACATGCCAGTACTGACCAACAGTATCCTTGCTGTTGCAGTCTTTGGTCCACATATGCCAATACATCTCAATTCTAATGGACAGTCAGGGATATCTCTAGGAAGCCTTTGCTAGTATACCTTTTTATTGACCTCCAACATCAGTTTTTCTAGTTCTGACTCATACACAGTTCCTCTGTATTCTTTATTATTATTTGTATTATCATGGCACCTAGGAGCCCTAGTCCTGGACCAGAACCCTGTTGTGCTAAGGGCTGTACAAACTAGGGTGACCAGACGTCCCGATATTTAGGTGTTTGTCCCGTGTCCCGACTGATCTTTGGTCGGGCCGCAATTTGTCCTGATATTTCGCTCCGCTGGCAGCACTGGTTTTTGCTTCCCCATGCCCTGATATTTTCTTCCTCTCATCTGGTCACCCTAGTACAAACACAGAACAAAAAGACAGTCCCTGCTCCAAGCCACTTACAGTCTAAGACAATAGATCAAGGGTTCTGAAACCGTATGGAGGGCTGGGTAGGGCAGGCGGTGCCCCCCCAAACAGCCTGGCCCCTGGCCCCTGCCCCCTATCTGCTTCCCCCCACTTCCTGCCCCCTGACTGCCCCCCTCAGAACTTCCAACCCATCCAACACCCCTTCTCCTTGTCCCCTGACTGCCCCCTCCCGAGATCCCCTGCCCCTAATGCCCCGGGACCTCACCCCTATCCAACCCCCACTCTCTGTCTCCTATCCACACCCCGCCCCTGACAGGCCCCAGGACTCCCATGCCTATCCAACCCCGCCCTCCGTTCCTTGTCCTCTGACACCCCGAACCTCTGCCCCATCCAACCACCCCTGCATCCTGTCCCTGACTACCCCCAGGACCTCCTGCCCCTTATCCACATACTCCCCCCCCCCGCCCTCCTACCATGTCACTCAGCAGCAGCAGGACTGGCAGCTGCGCCACCCAGCCGGAGACAGCCACACCGCCCAGAGTGCTGGTGGCATGGCGAGCTGAGGCTGCAGGGAAGGGGGGACAGAAGGGGAGGGGCCGGGGGCTAGCCTCCCCAGCCGGGAGCTCAAGAGCCGGGCAAGATGGTCCTGTGGCCGGATGTGCCCCACAGGCCATAGTTTGCCCACCTCTGCAATAGATGGATGCAGACAGACTGATGGGAGAGTACAGTGAAACAAAGAGACAGCATTTGTCAACATGGTAGGCAGTGACCTCAGTACAACTGTGGTCTAACCATTGTCAAGTTTTTTTGTTGGCATCATGGAAGAAGACTGTTTTAAGGAAGGATTTGAAGGAGGATAATGAGGTAGCTTTGCAGATGTTTATGGGAAGCTTCTTCCAGTCCTGAGGGGCAGCATGGGAGAAAGCATGAAGGTGCATATTTGAACATTTAACAGGTGGGTAATAGAAGCTATTATGGACCAATCAGAGGCGACAGTTGACATTTCAGTATTGAAAGAGATGATAGGTAGGATGGGATAGGCTGTGATGGGCCTTGAAAGTGAAGACAAATAGCTTCTGTTTGATATGGAAGAAAAGTAGGGACAAGTGAAGTGATACAAAGAGGAGTGATGCAATCAAAGAGATGAGCTAGGAAAATGATCTTTGCAACGACATTCTGAGGATATGACTGGGCAAGATTGCACTTGGCGAGGCCTGAAAAAAGGATATTAAAGTAATTCAGATGCAAGATGGTGAGAGCTTGGATCAGAGTTTTAGTTGTGTGGATGGAATTGAAAGGCCTTTTCTTTGAGACATTAGGCAGAAAGAATGGTCAAGATTGAAAGACATAGTCTGGATGCGATGACCTAGAGAGAGGTCTGAGTTGAATAAAATGTGCAGATTACAGGCCTGAGTGACATACAAGATGGTGGTGGTGTCCACAGTGATGGAGAAAGAAGGTAGCAGAGCAGGTTGGAGGTGAGGGGTGAAAATTAAGTGCTCTGTTTTAGCCCTGTTAAGCACGAGCTGATGTCTAGATACTGTAGCTACTAATCAGAGAGAAGCTGAGATTTTAGTGTGGACAGGAGACAGGTCTGACTTACAGTGCCCCCCCACTGCCTTTCTTTTTTCCTGTTATGCCAAATTGTATGTAGGTTTTGTGATCTGGACAAATGCCCATGGGAAATTTGACTGAGACTATTAAAGATTCACATGGCCCAATGCAAATTTGAATCTGGATCTATCTTTTTGAAAGCAGAGTTCACCACCTTATTCCCATACTGGCAAGCCACCACCAAATTGGAATAAGAAGCATATTGTATATAATAATGTAAATATAATAGTGACAGAAATAGCACCTGTTGTTAGATCTTCACATTATTATATACAATATGCTTCTTGTTCCAATTTGGTGGGGGCACTTCAAAAGATTAATCTTATTAAAAAGAGAGAGAGGGGGAAAAAAAAAACAAATATAGCATTTCCTACAGAAAAGCAAAGCACACGTACCACCCATGATGGTGGTGGTAGTATACAACATTGTTTTCAGTGCTAGATGGATTTAAATGAGCACAGTTTTCAAAATCTTGAATGATGTTTTAGTCTGCTGACTTCCAGCTGCACATGAATATCTTGAAAATGTATTTATTAGGATTTTTCCTTGGTTTGTCTGTACACAACAGCCAAATCTCAAAACTGGAAATTTTGTGCAACTGGATGGTCTTATTAATTACCTTCCTTCCAGAGCTTCATCTAAACTGGCAAAATTTAGATCCATATTTCTCCATTAGTGATACCAGTGTGGAAGTTATAATGCAGGCAAGTCAGAGGTGTTTGTACTACTTTGTCATGTACTACCTTGTCATCTAATCTTACTCTGAATACTGTAGAAGTGCCTGGGTAGGGATGAATGAAATAGTGGTAAAAACACCTGTATTCTGTCTACACTATATTTCCTGCCGTTGCTATTATTGGTAGAGTTGCATGGAGGTGAATTACACAATTGATTTTTTTCAGATTGTAGAGCCTAATTTTAAAATCCTAAATTTTAATCCTTGTCTGTAAAATTACATGTTAGGCCGTAATCCTACAAGATGTTCTGCAGAGAAAGATTTCTTCACTCTGTTAGTGAAGTTAGTGAGGTGCTAACATATGCAGGAGTCTGCCCATACAGTTTATAGGATTTGGGCTTAGATTATAAACTCTTTGAGACAGGAGCCCTGTCACCCACTTGTCTATCAAGTATCATTCATTTATGATGCTATATAAATAATCTCCCATAGATGTTGGAAGACTAACTCACATTAAAATTAATGAATGAAATTTGGGTATATACCCTGTGTATCAGAGGCAAGATAAATTCCCTCTGTGTTCAGATAGTGTATACTCCACTTGAGAATGGACTTTTAAAGTTATATTAGATTTCTGGCCATAAGTATTTGACAGTGTCACTTCAAGCTTTTATGCATGAACCTAAATATGAAAATAATATATTCAAAATTTCTTTCTAACTCCTGTAGCTTGGCTGAAGAGGAAATAAAGGCAGAGCAGGAGGTGGTGGAGGGGATGGATATCTCCACTCGATCCAAAGGTGAGTAAGGAAAAGTGTACTTTATCTGTATTCCAGAGCACAGGAGGAAATTGGAATTCTTCGTTTAAAATCAACAGTGCAATCTGTGATCTGTAATGCAACTGACTAGCCTGAAAACATGAATTCTTAAATGCATATTGGCTTAATTAATGGAAAAATCTCTTTTCTCTAATTTTTTGGGTTTTTTTAAATATTGTATTTGAATTGGGCTATGGATTATCCCCTGGTTTTATCAGGTATAATATTCTGAATACATTGTGTCTGAGAACATCAATTTCCTTTTGACTTATGATCTTCCAGTAATCAAAATTTGATCCAGACTCTCAAGATGTGTCAGCTTCTTGTGGTCTTCCCTACTCACCAAGCCTGGTTTCCCTTGGAAGTCATCTTAAATTTGGAATGGCAAAAAGGGATTAAAAAAGAAAAGATGTCAGCATGTCCCAAAAATACTTAATCATAACTTCACTAAAAATAAACAGGGAACATGAAATTTGCCCTTTCTACAAAAATTGGTCTCATGAGCATGAATAATTTCAAGAACCCCTACAATATGCATTGATTATCCTGACAGGAAGCCAGGGCAGGCTGCAGAAATCTGGAGAACTGAAAATCGCCATCCCTGTAGTATCTGACTGCCCTATGGATTTTGAACTGGATTTTGAAACCCTGGCTCAGGCAATCCATGGTTTGTTTGTTTTTTTCTTTTATTTATATATATATATAAAAAAAAATTGGGAGTTTGGATGGGCCAACATGATTCTACAGCTGAGATAGCTGTAGTGTTAGGCCCTGTCTTCACTAGCGAATTTTCCTAATTTTTGTTTCTTTTCATTGCTGCTAACAGTTTAGCTTTTGGAGAGCTGTAGGGCCAGGATTTTTAAGTTCAGGACCTAAATAATGTACCTTTTAAAAACAATCTGGCCCTGGTGTATATGGAGTGCCCACATTTTAAGCACTGTCATCTAACCCTGCTGAGATCAGGTCTGTAGTACTTAAAACAGTGGCCAGAGTCAATGCCCTGTCTCCACCAGGATTCCCAATGTTGTTAACACTAGTGGGGCTGAACTGAACAGGCTTTTGTGAACAGTTATCACCTGTAGGGAAAGATAAATTTGGTGCAAGACAAACTATTAGGAGTGTCCACATAGAGATTTGCGTCTGCTTAACTAAAGTAGTTTATGAACCAGTTGAAGTTAAACTGTACCTTCTGTGTATAGTCAAGCCCTTTGTGGCTGTCTCTTCTGGTGTGGTTTTTTACAATGAGAGAACTAATATACATTATTTACCTTGCTGTAAAAACACACCTTTTTGCCAGTGAAGACATAGCCTGTGAAGAAACCATGAGACTGCTTATAAGTTAACCTTTTGCGTTCCATGACTTTTTAATGATTTAACTGCAGAATTTTAATGTTGAATTAGCCTTATCTTGCTGCATTTAAAAAGAAAAAATTAAAATCAAAGAAAAAAAATAGCCAGCAGAAATATCTGCTGCTTCATAATATTAACATTTAACTTGTTAGTCTCTGCTGGTCATACCTCATTACGATGAATGGGGTGAGAGGGTGGCAAGTTCCCACTTTCCAGTATTTGGTTGGAGAGTGGTTTCTTTGTCATTTCACGTGACAGCTGTATTTTCACAATAGAAAAGATGACTAAATTAAAAAACCCTTAGCATTTGTAGAAAGCAGCAAAAATTGTGATGAGATTCTAAAACTGCTGCGTGTTCTTGTTTGTTTTTGGTTTATTTTCTCTACCTATTATTTTCTACTGTTCTGATGTTAATCTTATAGAGAATTTGGCTTTATGTATTAGCGCCAGTCTAAATTGGGAGATTGACCAGCTGTTATTCCATTATAGCTATGCTGGTCAATTTCCCTTGGCAGCAGTTAGGCCATGTCCCTAGTACTTTTGTGGGTATAACTTACTTTGCTCAGTGGTGTGGAAAAAACCACCCCTCTGAGCCACATAAGTTACACCGACAGAAGCACCAGTGTGGACAGTGCTGTGTTGGCAGGAGATGCTTTCCCTCCGACATAGCTATGGCCACTCGTTGGAGGTAGTTTAATTATGTCAATGGGAGACCTCTCTCCCATTGGCAGAGAGTGTCTGCATGAGCAATTTTACAGCCAGCTGCATCAGTACAGTGATTTAATTACAGCAGTGGCTGTATGTCAGCATAACTTGCGTCGACAAAACTCTGTAGTGTAAACAAGGTCTACTTTATCAGACAGTTTTTCTGGTATAAGGTGCGTCCATGCTAGGAGAGCTTTGCTGGTATACTATACAGGTATATCTGTATTTGCAACAGGGACGTGCACAAGTGGGGGCAAGCGGGGGCATAGAGCTTCTCTGCCCCTAGGGCCGCGGAGGCAGGGAAGATCGAGCGATGAGCTCCTGCCGGGGTTGGGGCTGGATGGAGGAAGGGAAGACTGAGCTCCTGCCGGGGTTGGGGCTGGATGGAGGGAGGGAAGACTGAGCTCCTCCCTGGGTGGGGAGGAGGGGCAGGGAGCTTCTGTGCCCCCACCAAAAGGGGTCAAGTTTAAATTCCTGCACACGCCCCTGATTGGTAAAGCACTGGTAGTTTAGACCTGCCTAAGAATGGTTTATTTTGATTTAGCATAATCTAAGGCCTTGTCTACACTGCCACTTTATAGTGCTGCAGCTGTCTCACTTGGGTGTGTAAAAACATCCGCCTGAGTGCTGCAAGTTTCAGCGCTGTAAAGTAACAGTGCAGAGAGTGCACCAGTGCTGGGAGCTATTCCCCTCGGGGGGGGGGGGGGGTGGTTTTTTTACAGTGCTGGGAGAGCCCTCTTCCAGCACTGGTGCCGCATCTACACAGCCACATTAAAGCGCTGCTAGTGAAGACATACCCTAAATCAGTTTACGCTAAACTGAAATAAAACTGGTTTAAACCAAAATAAGAGTGTCCACACAGCCTTTTACACTGGTTTAAGGGTTCCTCTACATGAGGAGTTAATCTGGAATCGCTGTTTCTGGTTAAGACTAGTAAAACTATTTCAGAATAAGAATGCCCACATAGGGAATTAATCAGGAATAGTTTTTCTGTTTAAATTCATTCCCTACCTACATTCAAATTTACTTTTCTGCGTAGACAAATCCTGTGACCTTTTGTTTAAATTCACTCCCTACCTACATTCAGATTTACTTTCCTGCGTAGACAAATCCTGTGATCTTGATATGATATCACACCTTTAAATCCCAGACTAGATATGCTTCCTAGCTCTATCTCAGTAAAATCCTCTTAGGCCATGTGTACAATTACAAGCTTACGGTGGTATAACTACGTTATGCCAACAGGAGATAGCTCTCCTGTCGACATAATAAAATGATCTCAATGAATGGTGGTAGCTGTGTCGGTGGGAGAGTGTGCCCCTTCGACATAGCGCTATGCACACAAATACTTATGCTGGCAAAAGTTATGTCACTCGGGGGTGTTTTTTCACACCTCGGAGCAACAAAAGTTTTGCCGACATAAGTGATAGTGTGAACATGACCTAAAAGACAAACCAATTGTACTTTTGAATGTGCTAACCTGGTCAAGTTTTGGTTCTAAAGTATTACTGTTTTGTCTTGACTAGTGTGAGGAGGTGAGCTGGAGGAGGAGATGGGGAACAGATAAGTGTGAAGCAGTTGAGAGGTGGGGAATAATGGGGCCAGGGCCCTTCCACTTTTCGACAGAGGCCCCACCCCCTTCCCCTCCTCTTCTTCCTGAAGTCCCTGGCCACCCACCCCTGGCCAGGTTGGCTGCTAGAGTCAGGCCAGGGGAGCCCAGGCAGTTGTGGGTCACTGTGGACCATAGGCACTGACTCCATGGGTGCTCTGGGGCTGGAGCACCCCCGGGGAAAAATTGGTGGGTGCTCTGCACCCACTGGCAGCTCCCCGCCCCTCCCGCTCACCTCCGCCTCCTGCCCTCCTCCCTTGAGTGCGCTGCCATGTCCTGCTTCTCCCCCCTCCCTCCCAGCACTTGCGCCGTGAACCAGCTGTTTCGCGGGGCAAGCGATGGGAGGGAGGGGGGAAGAGGGGGAATGCGGTGCGCTCGGGGAAGAGGTGGGGCCAGAGCATGAATTTGGGGAGGGGTCCAATAGGGTCAGGGAGTGGCGGAGTTGAGCCAGGGGGGCACGAGCTCCCACCAGCGCCAAGGAAAGTTGGCGCCTGTGCGGTGGACCCTCCACCTGTCCAGGATTGGGACGGTCAAGAGCAGCCCATGTGCCCACCCCGTGGGGGCCCCCCCATCGCCACCCAGGGCAGGAGGGTCCCTGGCTCCCCAAAGCTACTCACATACAGCTCTTACCTGGACCCAGTTCCAGCTGGGGGACCGCAGCCCAGCCATGGTAAGAGCCACGCGGGCAGCTGTAGGGAGTCGCAGACCCTCCTGCCCTGGGTGGAGACAGAAAATGTGTTATAACAGTTATATTTAAACAAAAATACCTTTGATCAGTAATACTACTTTTATGTAGAAGACTAAAGTAACTGATGTTTGCAGTGGAAGCTCTAGTTAAGAGGGTATAATTACCCATCTATTATTGCTAAATATTAATAGCAGAAAACTTTATCAGGAAACCAAATGCATCTTTTGGTGAGAACTTAATGGATATTTGTAGTATATGAATTTTAAAATGTTATTTCAACTTTCTGTAGAATACATTTTCTCTTTGTAACAAAGAGTTTTGATGTGAAATGGAAACTAGTGATATCAAATCAGTAGGTCTTGGCAGTATTGGCTAATTTAAAAAGTGTTGTCTAACTGGACAAGATTTCCTTGCATTTTTTGAAGGGTCTGTAATGCCTTTTTCAGGCTACTTAGCAAAGGATAGAAGCAATCTAAGACTCAGCTTCCAGATATTATAGTGATGGGCACTGAAACTATGTAAACAGACAAGCTAATTGAGATGAGAAAACACTCCACAAATTATTCCTGAGGGTATTCTGCGCCACTGCTCATGTGCAGAATTTATGTCCCCGGCAGATTTCTTTGCTTCCGTGGCTTTCTGATGGGGAAGCAAAAGGAAGCCACAAGAGCAATCATGTGACCCTGCCCAACAGTATGTTTCAGGTGCTCAGGGCAGCCGGCAGAGGGCAGTACTGGGGAAGACCCGGCTAGTGGCTCCTACCCTGTGCCAGTATCAGCTGCTAGTCCTGGCTGGGCTGGGGAGGACGGGACTTCCTCTTCCCCTGTATGGCATCCGGGACTGGATCAGACCCACCCCCAGACTTCTCCCCCAGATGCAGGAAGCTCTGCAGACTCCCTCCACCCACTTTCTGTATCCATCACTTCTCAGCCGCAGGTGGGGGATCCCTGTGCAGGGAGCTGCTCCCCCTCCACCCAAATCCCATGTATCCAGACCCCCTCATAGTCAGACCCTCCCACTGAGCCTCACACTTCCTTGCACTCAGAATCTCACACCTCCTGCACCACCCCAACGAGCCTCCCGCACCCAGATCCCCACCCCATGGAGCCCCAACCAGCTGCATCTGGGTCGCCACTCCACTAAGCCCCACTCTCCCAGCATCTGGGCCCTCCACTGAGCCTCCTCACCCCCAGACCCTTCCCCACCCCCCCGCTGAGCCCCAACGACTTTCTCCTGGACCCCCTGCAGAGTTCCATTACTGTTGCATCCAGAACCCCCCAACAAGCCCCTGTGCATCCAGATCCTCCCCTTCTCCCCCCGCATCCGGATCCTCCACTGAGCCACCCACACACAGATAGGCCCACACAGAACCTTCTCAACCCACACTTGGATCCCCCCACACTAAGCCCCTCCCCATTTGGACCTGGTGTACCTGGTATGGAGAGGCGGGGCCCTGGGGTGTTTCTGGGGCAGGCCCGGTCCTTGCGATGTGTCACGGTTGCATACAGCCTCACTGCTGAGTCCATGTCCTGGGGTGGGAGCTGCACAACGATCTCCCACCTCTGTGCAGCCAGTGTCCTGTGCTCCCTAATGCCATGCTGGAGCATCCATATTTATTTGACAAATAAAATTTGCAGAATTTTAAAATATTGTGTGCAGAATTTTTAATGTTTTGGCGCAGAGTGCCCTCAGGAGTAACAAATACATAGGTGTCTTTCTTTGGGCAGTTCATTATAACATTTGGTTCTGTTTATTCAGTGACCTCAGCCTCTGCAAGTAGTCTTAAGTAGAAAAGGAGTTAAACTCTGTCAGTAATTTAGTGTGGGGGAAATGTAATGTCATCAAGATAAGTGTTTTTAAATGAGCAGTAAGGTCCAGGATGCTGAGAGATCTTGACCCTTATTCTTCCACTGCAAAATACAAGGGCTCTCATTAAAGTTGTTATAATCTGGCAAGAAAATTACCTTTTGAACCCAGCCACATGAGGATTTGAATCCACAAGCTCTAGCATCATCTAGGTCCCTACACTGCTTGGCCATCTGAATGAAGTTTGTGCTCTGTTCCTTATAGGAAGGACTATGCTAGTTAAGCGTGAAGCTTTATTACAACAGCTGAATGGCTCCTCAAGGATCAAAACCGTTGCCCAGCATCAGGCCAGACCTGTGACAACCATGGCCTAAATTGAAGAGACCCTTATAACTAACTACTAGCCTCCTTTGTCTTTCTTCACAAAAGCATAGGAATACACGAGATTTTGGATTATATGGTACTTTATGTATTCACAAGCATGGCAAGTGTTTGTGAAAAATCCAAGGAACTAGACTCACGACACGACACGCTTTGTATTTTACAAAGGCAAAATGAACTCTTCTGATTCCTACTAATTCAACATTTAGAGGAGGATTAAATGTGCATACAACCTGAACTACCTCTTTACCTGTAAGAGGGTTCTCTCAGTGTTAGGATGAAGCATTGGGGAGCTTGAGTTAGTGCTACTTATACTGTGTTTGTTTTGTGGACAGAGGACTTCCATGTCCAGAATTCTTAAGATAGCATCTTTCACTGATGAGAGCACACCCAAAATTAGATGGAATTCAGAGAAGAATGGAAATGACCTAAGAATTGGAAGAATTGATTTATTTAGTCAGATAACTAATTTATGGATTAGTTTTCTGAAGTAGCAGTAACTACTACTCCCCTGTAGTTTTTGTTTCTGTGTATGTGTGTGAAAATCAATATAGGCTAGTATTAGGGAAGAAATTTCTATTGAGAGATTCCCATCTGATTTCCAAGGTGGTCTTGGAAGGGATGAGAGAAAGTGATAAAACATATTCATAACATTACAACCACTGTCTGCAGTATAATTACAGGTGTCTAGAAAAAAAGTCCAAAACTTGCCAAACTAGTCGTTTTCATTCCCACTTCCCATTCTAACTATCTTTCCCTCTCAGTTGCTCTACTTTCATTCTCTTGTTGGTGATTTAATTTCACTGGTTCTCTGGCAACTAGAGATTCTTTCAGGTGACCAAACCTGAATTTCCTGTTTTAAAAAGCAGTTGGGAGAGAAAACTGATCCTTCAACAACCTTTCTCACGCACAAACAATTACATGAAACCAAATTTTGACCTACTTGCTGGTCTCCTTTAAGTCTGGCAGAACTGTTCACTCTTAAATTCATTCAGTACATAAAATGGCAGCATATCAGTAACTGAGATTCTCTTTGTGATCCCCATCACCGTAGTATCTGAGCACCTCACAAACTTCAATGTATTTATCCTCACAATACCCTTGTGTAGGGCAGTGCTGCTATTCCCATTTCACCAGTGGGGAACTCAGACACAGAGAGACTGGGCCAATATTTGTAAAGATATTTAGATGTAGTTTGGTCAGCATTGAAGTGGCTAACTGATTTAGGAGCCTAAATATATTTTTAAGGGATTTAGGCACTTGGGAGGCAAAATCCCATTGAGGGTCCCCAAATACCTTTTAAAATCAGGTCCTAAGTAACTTGCCCAAGGAAGTCTCCCAGGTCTCCCAAGTGTTGGGCTAGTCCCTTAACCATTGGACCATCCTTTCTCTAAGACGTATATGATTTCCATGAGGTAATTGAATTATCCTCTTGATCATTATAAAATTGTATATATTAGGTACATAAAAGTAAAAAAAAATGCAGCTGTCTTCATGTAGAACAGTAAGACATTCCCGTTTTATTATAAGTATTCTAGCCTGTTCAGCTTGTTCTTTGCTCAGATTTATGTTGAAGGCTTTAGTCTTAGGGGGCTGGTGTCACATTTGGGAGATAGCAATAAACTTCTGTAAGTATTTTGAATGTGGAAGTGACTAGTGAAACAGAATTTCCAGAACAGAGGATACATTTTGTGACTGTTGCTTAGCAGTACATGGTGTATGTACTGTTCATGCAGTGATACCAAGTACTTAATCACAAAGAGATAATGAAATTCTCACCCCTGTGTTAAAATGTAATATGAGAATGTAGTAGCAAGAGTGAAAATACCTACAGCCTGTGGCTGCTATCCCCCCATGGAGAGGCCTTGTCACTAAGGGTATGTCTTCACTACCAGTGCTAAAACGCTGCCACGACAGCGCTTTAACATGGCTGTGTAGTCACAGCACCAGCACTGTAAAAAAACAACCCCCACAAGGGGAGCATGGCTACCAGCGCTGGGAGCATGGCTACCAGCGCTGGGAGCATGGCTACACTGCCACTTTACAGAGCTGAAACTTACATCATTCAGGGGGCTGTTTTTTTCACACCTCTGAAAGAGAAAGTTGCTGCGCGGTAAAGTGGCAATGTAGAAAAGGCCTAAGTTAAGATTTACCTACACTACAGCCTATGCTGGCATAGCTACGTCAACATAGCTGTGCAAATAGCCCCCCCTCTCCTCCGGCTTAAATGCAGCCTACACCAACAGCAGGAGTTTTTCTGCCAGTGTAGAAACACCACCGTCCCAAACAGTATTAGCTAAGTCAACAAAAGCCCTTTTCCGGTGGCATAGCTATGTGTACATTGGGGTTTTTATCTGTAAAACTACATTGGTCCTGATTGTGTTTTTTTTTTTTTGTTTGTTTGTTTTTTTCAAACCCTTGATCAACGTAGCTATGCCAACATAACTTTTAAGTATAGACCAAGCCTTATTAACCAGAAGGAGAACTTCAAAAGTGCCTTGGGGCAGTAAGTCCACATAAAGTCAGCCTCTGGTTTCTAAGCATCAGCAGCGGCTGGGCATATAGCTAATCCCTCATGTATTGAAAGAAGCTGGGAAACACTGCATATTTTAAGCTTCCTAAAACATATATTAGAGAATTTTTTACCTGTGTAACTATGTACTGTTGCAAACCCCTAATGTAGACGTGCTTCACCCGTGTAAAGAGGCTTTACACAAGAGTGGTTTACTTCAGTGAAAATTTCACTAATATAGACAGGGCTCTAATGTTTGTGACAAAATTGGCAACATTTTGATTTAGATTTCAAAATGCTTCAAAATTTGAGGTGTTTGGAGACAGACTCTGGTTAAGGCTTACACATAGTTTTGTTCACCTCACATTTGGGAGTAATTAGGCATGGTGTGTTACAACAGATATTGGGGTTAAAATAAAAGGGAAATACACATCACAAAGCTGTGATGTATATTTTGCTTGGATATTGCAGTTTGTATAATTGGGAGATCCCCTATTTCTGATATCCAAATCTGTTACTTGTTTCTTCAAGTCTACTCTGCCAAATCAAACTTTGATGATATTGGCACTGGAGTCATAACTGCATCTTTCTCTTCTAGAGTTCTTATAATAGGATTGTAAGACTGAAAGGGACCTTGAGAGGTCTCCTTGCTTAGTCCTCTGCACCCAAAGCCGGACTAAGTATTTTCTAGACCATCCCTGACAGGTATTTGTCTAACCTGCTCTTAAAAATTCCCAATGACGGAGATTCCACAGCCTCCCTAGGCAGTTTATTCCAGTGCTTAACTACCCTGACAGTTAGGAAGTTTTCCTAATGTCCAAGCTAAACCACCCTTGCTGCAGTTTAAGCCCATTGCTTCTTGTTCTATCCTCAGGTTAAAGGGAATGATTTTTCTCTCTCCTTGTAACAACCTGTTATGTTCTTGAAAACTGTTATCATGTCCCATCTCAGTCTTCTCTTCTCCAGACAAAACAAACACAATTGTTTTCAATCTTCCCTCACAGGTCGTGTTTTCTAGACCTTTAATTATTTTTCTTGCTTTTCTCTGGACTTTCCCCAGTTTGTCCACATCTTTTCTGAAATGTGGCGCCAGAACTAGACACAGTACTCCTGTTGAGGAGCACGTAGTAGATCTCGTGTCTTGCTAACAATACTCCTGCTAATACATCCCAGAATGATGTTTGTTTGATTTTTTTTGCAACAGTGTTGTTACACTGTTGACTCATAATTAGCTTGTGATCCACTACTGACCCCAGATCCCTTTCCGCAGTGCTTCTTCCTAGGGAGTCATTTCCCCTTTTGTATGTGTGCAACTGAATGTTTCTTCCTAAGTGGAATACTTTGTATTTGTCCTTATTGAATTTCATCCTATTTACTTCAGACCATTTCGCCAGTTTTTCCAGATCACTTTGAATTTTAATCTGATCCTCCAAAGCACTTGCAGCCCCTCCCAGCTTGGTTTTATCCACTTTATAAGTGTACTCTCTATGCCATTATCTAAATCGTTAATGAAGATATTGAACAGAACTGGACCCAGAACTGATCCCTGCAGGATCCCACTCGATATGGCCTTCCAGCTTGACTGTGAACCACTGATAACTACTCTGTGGGAACGGTTTTCCAACCAGTTATGCACCCATCTTATAGTAGCTCTATCTAGGTTGCATTTCCCTAGTTTGTTTATGAGAAGGTAATGTAAGACAGTATCAAAAGCCTTACTAAAGTCAAGATATACCACATCTACTGTCCCCGTCCCCCCAAAAAAAGGCTTGTTACTCTTTCAAGGAAAGCTATTAGTTTGGTTCCTGACTGTTACTTCTCACCTTTTCATCTCCTAGGTGTCCGCAAATTGATTGATTAATTATTTGCTCCATTATCTTTCTGGGTACTGAAGTTAAGCTGACTGGTCTGTAATTCCTCAGGTTGTCCTTATTCCCCTTTTTACAAATTAGCACTATATTTGTCTCATGGAATCTCATGGGTTTTACATGACTTTTAGAAGTTAATCACTAATGGCTCAGATATCTCCTCAGTCAACTCTTTGAGTATTCTAAGATGTATTTCATCAGGCCCTGGTGACTTGAAGACTCTAATTTATCTAATTTCTAACTTCTTCTTTCCCTATTTTAGCCTCCAATCCTACCTTGTTTTCAGTGGCATTCATTGTTAGATGTCCAATTGCTACTAAACTTTTTGGTGAAAACTGAAACAAAAAAGTCTTTTAGCACTTCTGCCATTTCCACATTTTCTGTTACCCTTTATGTCTCTATCTAGTTTAATCTCGTTTGTGCCTTGGCCTTTCTAATTTTGTCCCTACATGCTTGGATTGTTTATTTATATTCATTCTTTGTAATTTGACCTAGTTTCGACTTTTTGTAGGATTCTTTTTTGAGTTTCAGATAATTGAAGATCTCCTGGTTAAGTCAGGGTGGTCTCTTGCCATACTTCCTGTCTTTCCTGCACAGTGGAAGAGTTTGCTCTTGTGCCCTTAATAATGTGTTTTTGAAAAACTGCCAACTCTCTTGAACTGTTTTTCCCCTTAGACTTGTTTCCCATGGGATCGTACCTACCAACTCCCTGAGTTTGCTAAAGTCTGCCTTCTTGGAATCCATTATCTTTATTGTGCTTTGTTATTTATTTATTCTTCTCTTCCTCTGATTTCCTTTTTTAAATAGGTACTCACAAACTTTTTGTAGTGGGGGGAGAAGGGAAAATAGGAGGAGGGAAATTTCATACTCAATTTTTTACTTTCTATTCTTTGTTATATCCTACTTAGAAGTGTGAAAATAAATTATTGTTGGGCAAACATGTCTTTCTACTCCTGAGTTCCTTCTAGGGGTAAACCATTTTTTTTTATAATCAGGGTGGATATTGTCACTTTTGTTTTTACATTTCATGTTATCAGTGATGGATTTAAAATGGAGGGAAGATAGAGATGCCTAGAATTTAGACGTCTGGGATTCCCCATTCAAGTATAGAAAGTTTAGGATACTTGGTTAGATTATAGGTCATAACACGCTTCTTTTTTATTCCCAGTGTTCTAATTTAATTTATAAAAATGGCATTCTTCCTTCCAGCCCCATTTTAAAAAGGGATAGTTGTTTAATAAAAGTCTGGAATTCAGTCAACTTCAGACTTTGGAACTCTTTTTTTTTTTCCTCTTGGTCTTTTTCTAGGGATAGTTAGAAAATCATGAAATGTAATCAAATCAACTTGTCCTTGCTTTTCCTAACCTGCTTGCTGCCCATCTCACTGACATTAACTGAGGCCATGTCTGCTTATACACTTGCACCAATGTAATTAGAATGGTTTAGTTAAGCCAGTGAAACCTGTGTGGACACTTTTATTTCAGTTTAAGAGTTGCTTATTTCAGGTTAGTTTAAACATATTCCTAAACAATAAGGCTTTACAGGTTTTATAGGCAGAGCTAAGTTTGGTACGGGTATAATATTTTTTGTCAAAAAAGCTATGCCTTTAAAAGCAAAGACACAGTTATACCTGTATAAAACAGTATAGCTTATTTTGCTTCTCTGAGCCAGAATAAGCTATACTGATATAAGCACTTTTATACCAGTATAACTGTGCCTATACTAGGGAGATTTTACTGTTTTTACTATGCCGACATAGTTGAAGTGGTAAACTTTTCAGTGTAGACAAGGTCTAAACTAAATCCAAATAAGCCAGGTTTAAAGGAAAATAAGAATGTCCATCCAGCCTTTTGCACTAGTTTAAGTAAATCATTTCAAAATCACATCTTAAGTTAAAGTGGTGCAACTCTGTGGTGCATCCACTAGGAAAAAGTGTAATATAGACCCTCTTTGTCAGTGGTTCTCGACCTGCGGGCTGCTTGCGGCCCAATCAGCACACAGCTGTGGCCCATGAGACATCTTCATGGCCATACTGGTAGTATATATATTCTGTGGATGTGGCCCACGTAACACATAAAGAGCTGCATATGTGGCCCAAACTGGTAAATGGGTTGAGAACCACATGAAAAGTTTGGTTCAAGTGGTTTGTCCAGCATGACAGGAACTTTGTGGGAGAGGCAGGGATAGAATCCTGGTCTCCAGCATATTAAATTGCCTCAAACTTGAGACCATCCTTTCTCTGTCTACAGTACCTTGTCTCATGCACTATAAATCTTTCCGTTTCATAACAAATAAGGTAGGGGGTTCTACAGACTACAGCTTCCTTCACAATACACCCCTGAGTCATTCGCTGAGCATGGTCCATCTATCCTGTGCACCGAATGAATGAAGCATAGGTCCTGTGGAAAAAATAGTATGTGATTATGCAGTTAAAGACTGTATCATAATGCATATGCACAGGCATTCTTAATTCTGGCATTTGGGAATGTTTGAGTGTTTGACTTTGCAACCCTACTGTTCACATGTTTTGTTAAAATGCCATATTCTAAATTTTCAAATCAGCAAACTGAAAAAGCAGAATTTTTATAATGTGGAACCATACTGATTCCCATGTGTATCATCAGCTGGGTTGGGACCTTTAGATCCACAACACAGATCTCTGCTACTTGAACTAATGGACTGACTGGTAGCAGTAATAAGCTGTTAGTGTCTATCTGGGCCAATAGGGAATGAAACATATTTGGCCAGTGAGTTTCACATCAGAGGACTGTAGTGACTCCAGAATCCTGGATTCCATTCCAGGTTCTGGAGGGGAATGTGCTCTAGAGGTTTCAGAACCTTCTGCCTCTGTCTCTTGGCCTTCCCCAAACCCGACCCCTTCTATATCTTGTTTCCCTCAGCCTGTCCCAACTCTACCCATCTTCCCTGACTCCTGTGTTTTTCTCCCCATCTTTTCCCTCCCTCCCCAAACTCAGTATCCCCACAATTTTGTCTCAGGCAACCTTAACTATAGGTGTCACCATCAGCTCTGCCTATAAACAGTTTCTACATAGACCTCAGTTTTGTTTCAGTGGCAATCAGTTGCTCTAAATTATGTTGATATATATGTGGTGGGACTGTGTTTACTGCTTAGAGGCACCCGGTCTGTTTCTGATTCTGACTTGCTCAGTTGACTCAGGCAAGTCCCTCCTTGTCTCCATTTTTTCATTGTCAGATGAAAATTACAATGCAGCCCTTACGTACCTTATGTGATGGTTGTGAAATATCATTAATGTTTCTACAGGGCAGAGGCGCTGACTTTCCAAAGTACTGGGGGGTGCTCGACTCGCGGCTCTGCCCCAGGGCTCACCCTCAACCCTCCCCCTAAGGCCCCACCCTCGCCTTGCCTCTTCCGCCCGTTCCCCCAAGTACCCTGCGTTCTCGCTCCTCACCCCCCAGTCTCCTGCACACCGCGAAACAGCTGTTCACAGGAGTCGGGGAACAGCTGTTCGCGGTGGGCAGGATGAGGGGAGGAAGAGGGGGAGGCAGTGATCTGTGGGGCCTGCCAGGAGGCACTGGAAAGGATGCGGGGGGAGCTGATAGGGGGGCTCCAGGGCTGGAGCACCCACGGAGTCAGCGCCTATGCTGCAAAACACTTCTAGTATTCACTAAAGAATATTCTCAGGTGTTGTCTACACAAGAAAATTGCACTGGTTTAAATTAAATTAATTTTAAAAACAGTTTAGTTAAACCAATGCAAACCCTTGTGTGGTCATTCTTATTTTGCTGATTAAGAGTTAGTTTAACTCTATTCTTAGTCAGTTTAAACCAGATTTATTTAGGTTTTTGTTTAAATGGACTAGGAATGTATTTAAACTAAACCGAAATAAACCACTCTTAAATCAAAAGTGATCTCTCTGCCTTTTGAACTAGTTTAAAATAATATATTTAATTAAACCAGTGCAACTGTCTCAGGTAGGTAGGGCCACAGATGAATAGTCCTCTGAAAGTGCCTTTTCTTGGTTGTACCTTCTTCCATCTGATTTTCTTGTTTTTGTGTGTGGTGGTTTTATTTTAAATTGTTACTTTATTTCATCATATTGTTGATTGATAATCACTGGCTAGAGAAGTGCTACAGTGCTTGTGGGCCTCCTGGGAGATGCCATACAGCACTGTACATGTCCTGGAAAATAACTGCCCTGTCTAGAAAATTCCAGATAATCACCTTCTGCTGTACTGCCTCTAACATTAGAAGACGTATTTAAAATATTTTACTGGAAGTTCCAACAATTAACTGCCACCATCCTCTTCTTTCTCAGTTGATCAGCCTATCATAATTACTGTTGTATGATTGACCGCAGCTGAGAAGAGTTCATTGCTAATTGGGGTAGATTCTGTTGATGTTTTCATAAATATGTTTGGGCTAGCACAAGCACCTTCTTAGCCGAAAGTTTCTCTTTTCCGTAATTTATATTCTTCTCCAAGCCTGTGATTGGCCTGCATTCTCCAAATACATCCCAATATCATAGACTTACTTTCTACTGGCAGTACAATCCTAGCTGGAGCATTTCCTGAACTTGCACAATGAGCAAACTTAATTGCTTCAGCCTCTGAGTATTTATTTTCTCAAGCTGTTGGTTTCCTGAGACCAGCAGCTGTGTGAAGATTCTGCACGTATTTTTGACTGGGCTAGTGGCCAAGAATGTTCGGTTACATGAGCAACTGTCTGTAACTTTCTGGGGCACGTGACTTTTGTAGCTGGTTGGACACCATTCTACCTTTTCTATCTAGTCTGATTGCTGATGACTGTATAAAACACACCATCTGTCAATGACATTTAGAAAATTAAATGCGCAAACATACGTTAGTCTTTTGACAGTGATCTGCACCGTTGTGGCAGACCAAGATTTAATTCCCAGTATCAAACTTAGGCCGTAATGGCTCAATGAGGCGTTTTTACACTGCTGTAAGTTCATCAGTGCAAATCCCCTAGTGCATACATGCTGCACCAGAGCAAGGCAACTACACTAGTGCAGAGAAACCCAGCATATTATTATTATTTTATTGCCATAGTACATAGGAGCCCCCTCCATACTCTAGGACCCCATTGTGCTAGGCACTCTACTAGCACAGAACAAAAAGACTATCCTGGACAAGGTGTTAAGAGCTGTGGAGCTAGTCCATTCTGCCTCAGGTTGTGGGAGAAAGAGTGCCTTGTGTCTCCACAGGTTACATCTTTAGAAATGTAAAGGTAGATATTGATGAGCTAGGAAGGAGATCTTACTTTCCCCTTGGAGTTTAGTGGCTGCAACACATACCTTTGTTTACACTAGCTATAGTGGCAAATCTTCATAATGAAGTTTAGGCTTATACTGGCAAAAATATTTTTTAAATATAGCAAAACTTTTTAAGAATAGACCAGGCCCTACTGTGGTGGATGTTAAGGGAGGGTTGTGTGTGTGTGCATATGTGATGCAGGAAGAGGATGGATGGACTTGCTGATGACAGTAAATGTTACTATAGAGTTCATTTTGTCCTGCCACTTCAGTATGAACTCTATGGAGTGATGTGCAATTTAATATGAATCTGTGTAACTCTTGCTGCTCGCTGGATCTAAACAGGTCTCACAATACAGCTTAGTTAAGAGTGCTACATCTTTTGGGATGTTTTGTAAATCAGCAAAATTGCTTCATGTTAGAAATGGTTAGTGGTAGGCCATGTCTACACTACAGCCTCTAAGGAGGCACAGTTGTGGTGCGTAATGTAGACCCTTCCTAAGTTTTTCTGTCGATGCAGTTAATCTATCTCTCTGAGAGGTGCTACCTAGGTCAATGGAAGAATTCTTCCTTCGACCTTCTCGCATCTACACCAGGGGTTAGGTCAGTGGTTCTCAAACTTTTGTACTGGTGACCCCTTTCACATAGCAAACCTCTGAGTGTGCCCCCCCTTATAAATTAAAAAGACTTTTTTATATACTTAACACCATTATTAATGCTGGAGGCAAAGCAGGGCTTGGGGTGGAGGCTGACAGCTTGTGACCCCCCCCCCCCGTAATAACCTCGCGACCCCCTGAGAGTCCCGACCCCCAGTTTGAGAACCCCTGGGTTAAGTCAATCTAACCACAGTAATCAGGACACAACGTTTTTCACAGCCCTGAGCTACATAGTTAGTCAATCTAATTTTGAAGTGGAGACCAGCCTCAGTTTGGCAGGCATTTGTTTGAAGGGGAGAAGTGACTGAAGAGACCTATGGGAAAAGTCCCCCGATCTTTTTTTTAAATCTGTTTTGTTTCAGACTTTTACTGCTCTGTTTGTTCATTTAAAAAGTTTAAGGAAAATTTAAGCAGGTGTTTAAATTAAGCCTATTACGTAATTAGCATTCACCTTTGGTTTGTCAAGACTTATTCAGTGAGAGCTGATTGTCTACTACAGGTGATTATTTAATTGTGCCTTCTAAAATATGGCAGTAAATTGTTTGTAATCCAGCCAAACTTTCCATGTTAATTAGAAATCAATTCAATTTGGTAACAAGAAAAAAAAAATCAAAAACACTCAAATATTATTTCCTCCTGTATCTTTTGACTCACTGTCAGTCCTTTATCACAAGAGAAGTTTAAATAGAGGTTAACTTTTTCTTGACCATAAATAATTCCTCTTAAAGATCTTAATCAAACACAAAAATGGAGGCCAAGAATAAAAACGTTAATAAATTCAAATTTTATAATAGGTCCTTTGAGGATCTCAAACCTATTACCTAATTTTTCAGTGGGGAACAGATAATGCCTAAAATCCTGGTTGGAGGCTTCATTTGTTGGTGGTTGGTTAGTTTGTTTTTTAATGGAAGAAAGAAGGATGACTTGATGGGTGTTCATTGAAGCAAGCTGGTCAAGCTGTTTTTTGGGGCTGAATCTCACTTCCCAATCCCTTCACATTTTTGCTTGTTTTTCACAGGATACAGGGATCTTGTGATGTTAAAAATTCATGTTTGAAAAAGTTTTGAGATCTTGAAATGACATGTACCATAAAAGTACAAATATTACTATTTTGGGAGCATATTTATAATATATTTTAGGGACCAAAGAGACAAGTGAAATTTTCCTAGATCAAAAATGTCAAAGGTTTATTGAAATAAAGGGAAGAAAATCTGGATTGCTCATTTACCACATATTAATTTGTGGCTCCTATATTCCCCTCCTTCAGCTTTATAGCCTCTGGTTCCCACTGCGTTACTTGACCTATTGCCATCAAGAATTACAAATATTGTTGTATCTTTGCTGCTTAAACTTAAGGTATAACTCTAGTAAAGAACTGTCCACTGCTACGCTTCATCACTGTATCCTGTATGCTTCAGAATTACTCATGAAAACAAGAAAAGTTTATTTTAAATTTAATCCTGAGTGTAAGCTGAGAGCTTTCTAACAGCATGTATGGGCATTGCATAGCTATGTCCCAGCTACCAGTTTTATCAACTACTTGTTGAAAAGAGATTGAGAAATAGTACAGTGAAACAGTAAAGAAATGCAGACTGCAGAGCTATGTAGGTCTTGATTGGATGCATTTTCAGCAAACATTTCAGGAAGTATATTATGGACTCTTTAAATGTGTTATTGTATTTGTTATAGATCCTGGCTCTGCCGAACGCACAGCACAAAAGAGGAAGTTTCCCAGCCCTCCACACTCTTCCAATGGCCACTCCCCACAAGATGCATCTACGAGCCCTATTAAAAAGAAAAAGAAGCCTGGCCTATTGAACAGTAACAATAAAGAGCAGGTAATGGAACTCATTGTCTTAATGTGATGGTAGCACATGAAATAATTAAAGATGTAATGAGAATGGATCTGGAGCTTTCTCCTCTTTACTCAGTTTCATATTGAACTGCAGATCTCCATTAGCTGATTGTGGTGAATGGACAAGATAGCTAAATAGGCCTTTGTCTTCCCTAATATCTGTGAAAACAAGGGGCACTCTGTGAAGCCAAAACATAGGAAACTTAAACTAAATCAAATGAAATGCTACTTTTCTTAGCATATTGCCAACATGTGGACTTATGAGCAAAAGAAGTTATTGAGGAATATATTATAAATTATATTAATTAATTTAGCTAGATCTTTTAAAAGGACAAAATTTATTCATAACAGTATTTGTCGTCATTAATATGGAAATAGTATCAGGAAAATCAAAACTCAGGTCTGAGAAGGATTTCCCCTCCCCCTTACCCCTGTTACAAGCATTAACAAGTATCTATGTGCTTTATAAGCACCTGGTGGGGAATATTTCCCCTGAATCACTGGATAGTGGCCATTGCCTAAATCAAACCAGATGAATCAAAGGGTCACACTCATTGTGGGTATTTTTATTTTGTATGTCCAGGTGAAATTACAGATGCACCATATAATACTGTTCAGAGTTTACCTGACCTGCCGGAAGAAATTCAGAAGCTGGTTTGAGCACCCTCTGAAAAACTGGACTGTCAGTTAATCGCAGTTAAATCAAGCGATTAACGGAAAACAAATTAACTAGATTAAAACAATTTAGTCGTGATTAATCACAGTTTTAGTCACATTGTTAAAAAATAAGAGAATACCAATTTAAATGTATTATAAATATTTTTGGATGTTTTTCTACATTTTCAAATATATTGATTTCATTTACAACACAGAATACTATTTTTTATTACAAATATTTGGACTGTAAAAAAGATGAAAGAGGATTTTTCAATTCACCTCATACTAGTATTATAGTGCAATCTCTTTATTGTGAAAGTGTAACTTAAAAATGTAACTTTATTTTTTACATTACTGCACTCAAAAACAAAACAATGTAAAACTTCAGCGCCTACAAGTCCACTCAATCCTACTTCTTGTTCAGTGAATCGCTAAGACAAAGAAGTTTGTTTACATGTGTGGGAGATAGTGTTGCCTGCTTCTTATTTACAGTGTCACCTGAAAGTGAAAACAGGCATTCTCCTGGCACTGTTGTAGCCGGTGTTGCAAGATATTTATGTGCCAGATATGCTAAACATTTGTGTGCCCCTTCATGCTTCTACCACCCTTCCAGGGACATGCTTCCATACAGATGACGCTCATTTAAAAAAAAAAAAAAAAGAAGCGTTAATTAAATTTGTTACTGAACACCTTGGGGGAGAATTGCATGTCTCTTGCTCTGTGATTTTACGTGGATTCTGCCATATATTTTGTGTTAGGGCAATCTTGGATGATGACCCAACATATGTTGTTTGATTTAAGAACACTTTCACTGCAGATTTGACAAAACACAAAGAAGGTACCAATATGAGATTGCTAAAGATAGCTACAGCACTCAACCCAAGGTTAGAGAATCTCAAGTGCCTTCCAACATCTGAGAGGGCTGAGGTGTGGAACATGCTGTCAGAAGGCTTAAAAGAGCAACTCCGATGTGGAAACTACAGAACATTAACCACCAAAAAAGAATGTAAACCTTTTGTTTGTGGCATCTGACTCACATGATGAAAATGAATGTGCAGTGACACACTGATTTGAATAATTATCGAGCAGAACCCGTCATCAGTACTGTACACTTCGTATTCTGTGTTGTAATTGAAATCAATATATTTTAAAATATAGAGAAAACACAAAAATATTTAATAGTATACTAAAAATAGTATTCTGTTATTGTTTAACAGGGCGATTTAAAATTGTGATTAATCAGGACTATTTTTTTTAATCTTGCGATGGATCATGATTAATTTTTTTAGTCATTCGACAGCCCTAAGTTCCATTTTAAATATTAGATGCTTTATTTTTTAATTTTTACTTTCTCATGCCAAATAATCACTTCACATTTATCTGCAAGCAAGTAATGAGAAATTTTTTTCTAAGCAGTTGAGTCCAAAAGCCATCCTGAAATTAATGGGCATTCTTGATTTCTTTCGTGTTTTTGATAAGACAAAACTGGTAGTTTGTAGTGAGGCCTTATTGCTGACCCACTCTGAAAATGGACTGTTTACCATGTAAATTGATCACCTGTCCTATTAACCCTTAAAGGTAATCTGAAGACTGGTATAGAAATTTGTTTTATACCTTTTTTGCTGCTTTATAATGTACAAAGAAGGCTGAGAGTATGTTGAATGTTAAGTGGTCCTTTTCTGCATGATGCCAATGTGTGTTAGAATAAAACATATGGAATATTCTGTTTTTCTAAAAGATACATGCTAGGAAAGTTTTATGGCCTGTGTTATGCAGGAGGCCACACTAGATGATCCTAGTGGTCCCTTCTGGCTGTGAAATCTATGAATCTGTAGCCAAAGAGTTATGGAGTCAGAGAATATGTATAAAACAGGTTGAAAAATTAAAGTTCTTAACTAGACAGTTATCACATAAGCCTTCTTGGCTACAGCTCATTTTCCTAACTAGCAATAACTCTTTTTCACACAACTGGGTAAAACATCATATTGATTTATCCAAATTAATTTGTAAATATTACTGAAGTTTTCTTTAGTTTTCTATTTTATTAGTCAGCTTATGTTAACTTAATATAAATACAGACTACAGGCAATAAGCCTCTTTTAAAACCAAGAGACTAGCTACTCGAGCCTGACTTGACTAGCTGGGAGAACATGGAGAACTGCTGCTGCAACTCATAGAGAAAACAAGTTTTTTGAGAAGAGGGTTACTATTTTGTTCAATGCTGAATTTTAATGTATCAGAACATTTTGTTCTTCTTCGAGTGATGCTCCTATGCATTCCAGTTAGCGCACAGCTCTTCGGAACATTTTTACCCTAGCAACTCCAGCGGGCCGGCTGGGCACCCCCTGGAGTGGCGCCGCTATGGCGCTGAATATATACTCCAGCCGGCCCGTCCGCTCCTCAGTTCCTTCTTACCGCCCGTGACGGCCAGTTGGAACAGTGGAGTGCTCCCTTTCCTCCACAGCCCTAGCGTTTCTCTACTCTTGAGTGTACATAGTTGTTTAGTTTACTTAGTTGTTAGTTTAGTTGAATAAGTTTAGTTAGTTATAGTATAGAATAAGGGTATAAGGGGGGTTTACCCCTCTTCTTCCGCAACCGGTGCGGGCTCATGCCCAAGGCACCGGGGTTTAAGCCCTGTGCGAATTGCCAGCAGCACATGCCTGTCGGGGACCCGCACGACTCCTGCCTGCGCTGCCTCTGGGAAACCCACCGTCCAGATAAGTGCCCTATCTGCACGGCCTTTAAGCCTAGAACAAGAAAGGAGCGGGACAGTCGTTTAAAGCAGCTCCTTATGGAGGCAATGCTCCAGCCTCCTGCACCGACCTCGGCGGCGCCAAAGTCGACATCGGCGCGCAGCGCACCGGCGGCCCCGAGCCGCTCCGGTACCGAGGCTCCTCGACCTCTGCAACCGGCACCGGCGACCCGGCACCGTTCCCTCTCCCCAACGAGGAAACGTAAGCCGGCGAAGACGACCTCGAAACCACATCCTCCGGGACCTTTAGCCCAGCCACCACCGACGCCTCCGGTACCGGCTGTGGCAGTGCACAAACCGTGCATGGTTCCGTTGACTCCGGCGCCGCAAGGGCCGTTGAGTCCGGTACCACCTTGCTCCCCGGTGCCAACCGCAGTCGAGCTACAGCTCCCGTCCACGCCCGAGACGTTCTCGACGGCGAGAGAGCTCATCGAGCTCACAGAGGCACCGAGCCTCCGGCCCCCGGCACCGCCGGTGCGGGCTGTTAAGTCAGCGGGTAAGCCGGCTATGATACGGCCTCCTTCCCCTGACGGACGGGATAGACGGCGCTCCAGGTCTCGATCCCGGTCCCGGTCCCGAAGACGGTCACCGTCACGCCGCTCCAGGTCTCGGCACCGCTCACCATCACGGTACCGTTCGCCTTCTCGGCGCCGGTCGCAGTCCCGGTACCGCTCTACATCGCGGTACCGGTCACACTCCCGGAGACGCTCCCGGTCGCCAGCCCGTCGGCACCACAGGAGGTCCGATTCCCGGCACCGTGACTCCCGAAGCCGCTCCCGGCACCGGCGGTCGAGATCCCAGTCGAGCTCCCGGCACCAGTCGAGCTCCCGGCACCGCGGCAGTCGATGGTCCCGCTCTCCGTCTCGGCACCGCGACGACCGGCACCGATCCTCGGCACCATACGGGGATGGATTGCCAGCATCGACGGCGCAGTCTGTGAGTGCCTCCGCTCCTCCGTGGCCATCTCGTCACTCTTCGGTCGCTTCGCGGGCAGACAGCTATAGCCATCTTCAAACTGCCCCGCAAGGACAAGTCCACGGTGCGCAGCAGTGGGGCGTTTGGGTCCCCTGGGCCCAGTACGAAGCTCAAGGGCTCCCTTTCCCCCCGCGGACCCCAGCCTCCGAACGCAGGGTGCCGGAGGCCACAGTAAGCAGGCCGCCCCCATCACCACCAGGTGAAGCCCAGTCACCTCCTGGTCCTCCCACCCCATGGAGGAACCACCTTCGGAGGTCGTGGTCCAAGGTCGGTCCTCGTCATCCTCGCCAGATGAGGCGGTGGCGGGAGCATCTACGGCGGCCCCTCCACCTATTGACTTGCGGGCCCACCAAGACCTTCTTCGCCGGGTGGCAAAGGCTATCGACCTCCCCGTGGCGGAGGTCGTGGAGGATGAGGACCCGGTGACTAATGTAATTGGGACTGAGGCCCCAGTGCGGGTGGCCTTACCATTCATACGCACCATTCAAAAGAACGCCACTACCATCTGGCAGTCACCGGCGTCCGTCCCTCCCACCGCCCGCGGGGTAGAAAGGAAGTACTCCGTTCCCCCCACGGGGTACGAGTACTTGTATACCCATCCTGCACCAGACTCGCTCGTGGTCCAGTCGGTCAACGACAGGGAGAGACATGGCCAGCCAGCTCCAGCGCCGAAATCGAAGGAAGCTAGGCGCAAGGATCTGTTGGGCCGAAAGGTCTACTCAGCGGGGGGGTCTCCAGCTCCGGATCGCCAACCAGATGGCCCTCCTCGCCCGATACACCGTCGACATCATGGTGTCCCTGGCGAAATTCTCGGAGCTGATACCATCAGCCTCACGCCAGGAATTCTCGGCCCTCCTGGAAGAGGGCAAGAAATCCTCCAGGTCCTCCATCCAGGCAGCTCTGGACTCGGCGGACTCGAGTGCCAGAACCTTGGCCTCAGGAGTGACCATGAGGCGCATCTCCTGGCTGCAGTCCTCCACCCTGCCACCGGAGGTTCCGTATACTTTACAGGACCTCCCCTTCTACACTCAGGGTCTGTTTTCGGAAAAGACGGATTCCAGAATTCAGACCCTAAAGGACGGTCGAATTGCCATTCGCACTCTGGGTATGCACACACCGGCTACCCAGCGAAGGTCATTCCAGCAGCAACCCTACCGGCCCTTTAATCAGCCCAGGTCGCGACCCTATAATAGCCGGCGACCCGGCCTGAATCGCCGTAGACCGTCGGGCAACAGGCGCAACCAGACCCAGGCGCCTTCCAAGGCCCCTCAAGGGCCCAAACAGCCCTTTCGATGGGACGCCCGAGGACGGCCCATCAGTCTCTGTACCAGATCCTTCCCGTTTATTTTACAACCGCCTTTCCCACTTTCTTCCGGCGTGGTCCCAAATAACAACGGACAGCTGGGTGCTTCGTACAATCCAGTCTGGTTACCGCCTTCAATTTGTTTCGCCCCCTCCTTCCCACCCGCCTTCCCCGTCCCTCTTCAGGGACCCCTCTCACGAGCAATTCCTCCTACAAGAGGTCGAGACTCTGTTGAGCTTGGGTGCCATAGAGGAGGTGCCTCATGACATGCGGGGCAGGGGATTTTATTCCCGATATTTTCTCATCCCCAAGGCGAAAGGAGGTCTCCAACCCATATTGGACCTCCGGGAGCTCAACGCGTACCTGCTCAAGCTCAAGTTTCGCATGGTCACCCTGGGGACCATCATTCCCTCCCTGGATCCGGGAGACTGGTTTGCCGCCCTCGATATGAAGGACGCGTACTTCCATATCGCGATTTACCCTCCCCATTGACGCTACCTGCGGTTCGTAGTCAACAACGCACACTACCAGTTTGCAGTGCTGCCATTCGGCCTGTCCACCGCGCCGAGGGTCTTTACCAAGTGCATGGCAGTGGTTACCGCAGCCCTCCGCCGTCATCGCATACACGTATACCCGTATCTCGACGACTGGCTGGTTCGCGGGACATCCCGACAGCTGGTAAAGGACCAGATGTCAGAGATACTATCCCTGTTTTGGTTCCTCGGCCTTCTCATCAATGCCGAGAAGTCCACTCTAGCTCCATCGCAACGGGTGGAGTTCATCGGAGCGGTCCTCAACTCCAGTTTGGCCAGGGCCTGCCTCCCTCGCTCTCGGCACCAGACGATGGTCTCCATCATCCAGGACCTTCTCACCTTTCCCACGACAACGGTTCGGTCCTGCCTGTGCCTCCTGGGCCACATGGCATCCTGTACGTTCGTCACCGCATACGCGAGGCTCCGCCTTTGCCCTTTTCAATCTTGGCTGGCGTCGGTATACCGCCCGCACCGCGACTCGATAGACATGGTAGTCACCATCACAAAACTGACACTCGCTTCGCTCAGCTGGTGGCTGAACCCAGAGGTCGTGTGTGCAGGAGTCCCGTTCCGCCCTCCTTGCCCATCCGTCACCCTGACCACGGATGCCTCGGCGTTGGGATGGGGGGCTCACCTGGGCGACCTTCACACCCAGGGTCTCTGGTCACCCCAAGAGCTCGCTCTCCACATCAACGTCCGGGAGCTGCGAGCAATCCGCCTGGCGTGTCCCACCTTCCGCGCCCGTCTGCAAGGCCGCTGCGTGGCAGTCTTCACGGACAACACGACAGCAATGTTCTACGTGAACAAGCAGGGCGGAGCCCGCTCCTCCCTCCTCTGCACGGAAGCGATGCTCCTGTGGGACTTCTGCGTGACCCACTCCATTCACCTGGAAGTGTCATTTCTTCCAGGAGTGCAGAACACGCTGGCCGACCATCTCAGCAGGTCGTTCCTCGCCCACGAGTGGTCCCTTCGTCCAGATGTGGTGCACACAATTTTCCAAAGGTGGGGATTTCCCCAGGTAGACCTATTCGCCTCCAAGGGGAACAGGAAGTGCCACCAGTTCTGCTCCTACCAGGGTCGCTCTCCGGGCTCCCTGTCGGATGCATTCCTTTTCTCATGGACGGATCACCTCCTCTACACCTTCCCTCCGTTCCCTCTCATACACCGTGTGCTGCTGAAGCTTCGGAGGGACAGGGCCCACGTCATACTCGTCGCTCCGGCCTGGCCGAGGCAGCACTGGTACACCCTGCTGCTCGAGCTCTCGGTTCGGGATCCCATTCCCCTCCCATTATGGCCGGACCTCATCACGCAGGACTTCGGCAGACTCCGCCATCCGGACCTACAGTCCCTCCATCTTATAGCTTGGTACCTGCGTGGCTGACCCACGCAGAGAGGGACTGTTCGGCGGCAGTGCAGCAAGTCCTGCTAGAGAGCAGAAAGCCTTCCACTCGCTCCACCTACCTTGCGAAATGGAAGCGTTTCGCGCTCTGGTGTGATCAGCGCGGCCTCAATCCTTTTGTAGTCCTAGGAGCAAGGTCTTGCGGTCTCCTCCTTGAAGGTACACCTGGCAGCAGAGTCCGCCTTTCGTCCACCCATGGGAGGTCGGTCCATCTTCTCCAACCAGATGGTTTCCTGCTTCCTTAAAGGCCTGGACCGCTTGTACCCGCCGGTGCGGCGTTCTACCCCGACCTGGGATTTAAATCTCGTGCTGGCCAAGCTTATGGGACCGCCCTTCGAGCCTCTGGCCACGTGCTCTCTGCTCTACCTCTCCTGGAAGACAGCCTTCCTAGTCGCAATTACATCAGCAAGACGGGTGTCCGAGCTCCGTGCCCTCCCGGTTGGTCCGCCATATACTGTCTTCCACGCAGACAAGGTGCAGCTTCGACCACACCCGGCCTTCCTCCCTAAGGTGGTGTCGGCCTTCCACCTCAACCAGGAGATCTTCCTTCCGGTCTTCTTCCCGAAGCCGCACACCTCCCCGCGGGAGCAACAGCTTCATACCCTGGACGTCCGCAGGGCTCTCGCTTTTTATATCGAGCGGACGAAGCCCTTCCGGCGTTCGACCCAGCTGTTCGTAGCTGTTGCCGATTGCATGAAAGGCGAGCCGGTCTCCTCTCAAAGGATTTCCGCCTGGGTCACGGCATGTATCCGGACATGCTACGAGCTGGCTCGCATGCCTGCACACCGCCTCACTGCTCACTCGACGAGAGCGCAGGCCTCGTCTGCCGCCTTCCTGGCCCATGTCCCCATCCAGGACATCTGTAGAGCGGCCACCTGGTCTTCTGTCCACACCTTCGCTTCCCACTACGCGTTGGTGCAACAATCCAGAGACGATGCAGCCTTCGGCTCAGCAGTCTTACACTCTGCCACGTCTCACTCCGACCCCACCGCCTAGGTAAGGCTTGGGAATTACCTAACTGGAATGCATAGGAGCAATCACTCGAAGAAGAAAAGATGGTTACTCACCGTTGTAACTGTTGTTCTTCGAGATGTGTTGCTCCTATCCATTCCAGACCCGCCCTCCTTCCCCACTGTCGGAGTAGCCGGCAAGAAGGAACTGAGGAGCAGACGGGCCGGCTGGGGTATATATTCAGCGCCATAGCGGCGCCACTCCAGGGGACGCCCAGCCGGCCCGCCGGAGTTGCTAGGGTAAAAATGTTCCAAAGAGCTGTGCCCGCGCGGCGCGCACACCTAACTGGAATGGATAGGAGCAACACATCTCGAAGAACAACAGTTACTACGGTGAGTAACCGTCTTTTATGGTCAGAAACCAAGTGTGAGGATGTCTTTTTTTTAGGCAAATGAATCTGTCACTTTCAGTCCTTTGGGCTCTTTTTTTGAACCCCATGAATGTCACTGGTCAGCTCAGCTGCTCAGCCTGGCTCAAAGGAAGTGAGGTGATGAACATTTAAAAGATGCCAGCACCATCATGCGAACACTTAGTTGTCCATGACTTCTAGGAAACTGAAACTCTTCTATTTAGAAACAGTTATGACCATTTTCTTATGTCTTCCTCCGGTGTGGATTTCTAAGGAAGTTTTTATGAAAAGAGTATCTTTGCTTAGGAAATTTATCTTCTGCTTATTCCCCAAGTGAAGTCATAAGGTATTTGAAATTATTTTGGGAATTTGCACTGATTTCAGCTGCTGGTGGTCTGTACTCAGAGAAGCTGGATGGGTGAAAACCTCAAGTGTGCACTGGAAAAACTGTAATATGCATCCATGCACCCTTGCTCAAGTACTGAGTATGTTTAAGCAGTGCAAATTACAGCTTTCCTTTTTGCACTTGGGGTTTTCACTCTCACAGCTACATCTATAGTTTGTTACAATTTCAACAACTGATAGCCAATTCCTCTAATCCCACATGATTTCAGAAGTCTTTACTAGTATATGTATTACATATGCATAACCTCTAATGTGTTATTACTATATATAGAAGCATGTGAGCAGGGAGAGCCACTTCCACCATCTCTGTGGTGGAAACACACAGTACCTGTTTAGCAGTGCAGAGCAGTGCTGCATATCACTTAAGGATAGAAAGTTCTACCAGATGTAATTGAAATCTCAGGTGAACATAATATCAGCCAAACTGGAGCTTGACTAGGATAGTATTGTTAAAACCCTTACTCTTGCCAAAAGTGCTATGGGATATTGAGGGCTTGGCTACGCTTACGGTTTGCAGCGCTGGTAGTTTGCAGCGCTGGTCATCCAGCTGTGTAGGAGCAGCGCTGGTGTGTGGCCACACTCACAGCTACCAGCGCTGGTGTGTGGCCACATTTGCAACATTTGCAGCGCTGTTGGGAGTGCTGCATTATGGGCAGCTATCCCAGCATTCAAGTGGCAACAACGTGCTTTTCAAAAGAGGGGGGTGGAGGGTGGTGTACTGTGACAGGGAGCGGGGAAGAGAGAGAGAGTGGATTTTTGGAGCCAACACTGTGTGTTAGTTTCCTGGATTGAAAAATCACAAAATGTTCGCGAGCCCTTAGTCTTAACTCTTAATTGCAAACAGCCTGCCTCCAACACGGACTCCCCGCTGTTTCACTCACTCCCTGTGGTGTACTGTGACAGGGAGCGGGGAAGAGAGAGAGAGTGGATTTTTGGAGCCAACACTTTAGCTTCCTGGATTGAAAAATCACAAAATGTTCGCGAACCCTTGGTCTTAATTGCAAACAGCCTGCCTCCAATGCTGTGTCTCTGTCAAGCAAACATTCACTCCCTGCCTCTCATTTGATCGTTCACAGCCAGGTACAGATAGCTCCTGTTTGCTGTGATCAGTGTTTGTTTTTTAGATAAGCAGTTCAACGGAGCTCCGATGGGAGTTCACAACAAAACAAAGAGAGGCTGCATAACAAAACAAAGAGAGTAATTTAATTAAAAGCTTTCTGGGATATCTCCTTATTCCCTGGAGGCCGATAAAAGCGCTGGTGTGTGTCCACACTTGATGAGCAGCGCTGGATCACCAGCGCTGCAATCGCTACACCCCAACCTGGCCAGGTGTACAGCCAGCGCTGCAGCCAGGGAGTTGCAGCGCTGGATGTGCCTTGCAGGTGTGGACGGTTACTAATTGCAGCGCTGGAAAGCCTCTACCAGCGCTGCAACTTGCAAGTGTAGCCAAGCCCTTAGAGGCTAAAAGTGATCTGTCTACATCTCTGGAAAAAAAGCAGCTTAAGCTGGAATGACATAAAGGGAAGAGTATTGCTTCCTGCACCCCCTACTTTGTCCTCTATTCAGCTATGTAGCTTTAGAAATCTAACAAGATCACAATCTGAGTTGATGAGACTGATGGCCTTTGTGACATTAGTCATGTCCAGAGCAACCAGTTATGATGCCGCAGTATTATGGTTTGATGTTAAATGAGGAATAATAGTGAATAAACTCTGTCTAAAATTAGGATAACTTTTTTCAAATTATCCCTAATAATTAATGAAGATGGAAAAGAATAGAAAATTAAGTGCCATCAGTGGGATAATTCCTAATGGAATATTCTTTTCAATTTTCCAGGGAGTGTTAGCAGCTCATCGACAAAGGACTAGTACATTTAGGGAGCCCGGGGTCAGTTTGGCTCTACCAGGCATGCTTTTTTAAATGCGTTGATGATAATTTTGCCCTTGCCTATGTCAGCACTGAACTACTTTCATTTATAGTTAAGGGGATTTTTGTGCAAACAGTTCTCAGCAACAGTGCCAATTCCTACTGTAGGCAAAGCTGTGGAGACTGCAAGTTTTAGCTTGCACTACTCCCTATTGGGGAACCTGTCACCTCTACAGGGCACATCTCTGTATTGAGTATGAGGGTATCTACAAGTCTTGTTACTGGATTATGTCTCCTACACACTGTAGCCTTGTTTCCCCTTATCTCCCCAATTTGTATTCAGTGTGAGCCAATAGTGTGCGTATCAGTAGAAAGTAAACCTATTTACAAATATGCATTTTGCATTTAATGAGATAATGTACCTGCACAAATGCTAAATGAGCTCTGTAAACTGCTGTTTGTTTTTTGTTGTGAATATTGTTATTTATTTATTACTTATTTGAAAATACAGATTTGTTTTGAAACCAAACCTGTCTTTCTTGCCTACATTTCAGTCAGAACTAAGACATGGTCCGTTTTACTATATGAAGCAGCCACTCACCACAGACCCTGTTGATGTTGTACCGCAGGATGGACGGAATGATTTCTATTGCTGGGTTTGTCATCGGGAAGGCCAAGTCCTCTGCTGTGAACTCTGTCCTCGGGTTTATCATGCTAAGTGTCTGAAACTGACAGCGGAACCAGAGGGTGATTGGTTTTGCCCAGAATGTGAGGTTAGTTTGATATAAGGACCTGTGTATGTGTCTCTTGTTCTTGAGATTCGAGGAAAATTGTCACAGAACCAGAATTAGTTTTCTTTTACTCTGTTTCGACTTCTGTTATTGTGACTGCACCTTGGAAAAAGTAGTAGAAGGGGTAATACAAAGACACTTCTGTTGTCTTGGGTATCTAGATAACATTTGTTTTCTAACCCTGAATCTGCAACTTCCTTTGTTTTCCCATCTGGAGAGAAGCTACATTGCAAAGAATGATCACTTTGTCAAGTACCTCTAACTCTGCAATGTTTGGCTAATTTAACTTGTGCTCCCTCTGTTAATGAGCAGATCAGCTCTATGGGAATGCATAAAAAATTGCTCTGTAGAGCCTACAGAACAGTGGGTATTAATATTATTTCTTGAGAGGAATAAGTAAACATTTACCCCTACATTTTCAGTGATTCTTGGAAAAGAACTGCACATTGTCTCATTATTTCAATATTAGTAAATCCCACATACTGATTTGAGTATTTATTGGGTTAGACCTAGATAATTTTCTCAATTATTCATATCAAAATTCCATAGTCAAATTTGGGAATTGAAGTACTCCGTATCAATAATACGGAGTCAATAATAATGTAGTAGAAAATGGATATAATTTTCTTGTCTCTTTTTAAAGTTTTCTAATATATTCATATTATACACCGAGTAAAAGAAATTTCTGAGGAATAAGTTATATTTGTTTTGTTACGCTATCAGCACTGTTGTATTTTCATGGGATAGCTATTACTACCTACTTGAATAATGAAGAGACATTTTAATGTAAAATAGTCATGAAAAACAGTCATCAATAAATGTTTTCTGATTAAGTATTTGTAATCTTAATTTGTAGAAAATTACTGTAGCAGAATGCATAGAAACGCAGAGTAAAGCTATGACAATGCTCACCATTGAACAGCTATCATACTTGCTCAAGTTTGCACTACAGAAAATGAAACAGCCAGGGGTAAGGAAAATATTTTTTACATTAGACTCGCATGTATAATTTAATGCTGTATAGTTTGTTTCCTTTTGTTGATCTTGGTCATGGCATAGTTTATTGTACATTTGATCTTGAGCTAATTAGTTGCCCACATATATCTGTAGTTGTTGATGGTAAACAGCAATGTACCGTATTTTCCGCACCATAAGGCGCACCGGATTATAAGGCGCAGTCTCAATTACGGAATCTATTTCTGTACTTAACCCATACATAAGGCGCACCGTATTATAAGGCGCATGCTAAAACATACGGTCTACAAAAAAAGGTAACGGTGTTCATAGTAAAAAAACTTTATTCTACTATTTAACAATACACTCACATTATTTTTTAATCAATCTTCTCCCACAAATCCATCAAAGTCCTCATCTTCTGTGTCTGAATTGAACAGCTGGGCAATTTCGCCATCAAACATGCCGGGTTCTCTCTCATCATTGTCGGAGTCAGTCTCGTTGCCAGGTGGCTGTTCAGCAATGATGCCAGCTTTTGCGAAAGCTCGGACAACAGTTAAAGCAGATACCTTAGCCCAGGCATCCACAATCCATTCACATATGGTGGCGTAACTCGCCCGGCGCTGCCTCCCAGTGTTAGTAAAGGTGTGTTCGCCGTCTGTCATCCATCGCTCCCACGCCGTTCGCAACTTCACTTTGAACGCCCTGTTTACACCAATGTCCAGCGGTTGGAGTTCTTTTGTTAATCCTCCCGGAATGATGGCAAGCTCCGAATTCATTTGCTTCACTTGGTTTTTCACAGTAGCGGTAAGATGGGAACGCATGGAATCGCAGATCAACAGGGACGGTGATGCGTGGAAAAAACCATCCGGTCTCTTTACATACACCTCTCTCAGCCACTCTCTCATTTTCTCCTCGTCCATCCAGCCCTTTTGATTGGCCTTAACGATGATTCCAGCTGGAAACTTTTCTTTTGGCAGCGTCTTCCTCTTAAAAATGACCATAGGTGGTAGTTTCTGTCCATTACCGTGGCAACCAAGAACAACAGTGAAAGCCGACTTCTCATGCCCCGTGGTGTGTATCGATACCGTGCTGGTCCCCTTTTTCTCCACAGTATGGTTCATGGGGATGTCAAAAGCGAGGGGGACCTCGTCCATGTTGGTGATGTGGTTGGGCTGGATCTTTTTGTCGGTAATCTTGTTACTGCAGTAGGTGCGGAAGATGGCCAGCTTTTCTTTGTAATCCGCCGGCAGTTGCTGCGCCACGGTAGTTCTTGCGCGGATGGAGAGATGACGCCTTTTCATAAAACGAAAGCACCAAGACGGACCTCCTTGAAAGTGTTCGATCTTCATGTCTTGTGCTATCGTTGTTGCCTTCAGTCGAATGGTGACTGTAGAGACGCTTCTCCTGGCTGTTCTTTGTTCAATAATCCATTGTTCAAGTTGGTCTTCTAACTGTGGCCACCTCGATTTGTTCCCGCGGAAACTCTGTTTCGTCTTCTTAACTTGGCGCAGTTCATTTTCTTGCTTCCTCCACTTCCGAACCATAGATTCATTGATGTTGAATTCTTTCGCAGCTGCTCTATTCCCATTTACAACCGCGTAACTGATAGCCTGTAGTTTGAATTGTGCCTCGTAAGCATGTCTCTTCACTGGTGCCATTTTCGGGGGTCCTTAGACAAACAAATGTCTAAGGAGGAGTGGAGAAGGTAAACGTACGTACTGTACGTACTGTACGTATTACGTAATGTTCTCTGATTGGTTTATCGCTGCCAGCGTACGTAGTTTACGTATTACGTCCCTGTGTCAGCGAAAAATGGTCCAACAGTCAATCAAGCAAAGCGCTTACCAAAGTCGCACAATAACATTTTTACAGATTTTGGAACACATAAGGCACACCGGATTATAAGACGCACGGCCAATTTTTGAGAAAATGTAAGGCTCTTAGGTGCGCCTTATAGTGCGGAAAATACGGTAATTTATTATGGTTATGCATTATCTGTATGCATGTAAAATGAAAGGTTTCTTGGTATCAGTGTAGACCGCATCAGTGTTAGCACAGCTTTGGATGATAATGTTGTTCTTCTGCTTAATTATTTTATTTGTAGTCTTGATAGTCACAGTAGAGTCTGAATGATCAAAAAACCTCACACTATGTGTAAGGGGTAGGTCCCATTTTATAGATCATTTTACAGATGGAGAAACTGAGGCTAGGTACAGAACCTAGATCTCATGAGTCCCAGTCAAGTTCAGCAGTCCTAAAGTTTTACTGTTGCTGTATGAGATTCAGGGATTAATTGAGGAATAAATTGAAGGAAGAATTAAGCTAGCAGTTTAACAATATTTAGAGCATATATATATAATGAAACTACAAAATAGAATTCAACATTTCCCCACTCAACAAAGGTGAATGAGAAATTTTCCTTGGTGTGTTGAGGGCCTAAGCAATGAATTTCTACACAGTCAAAGCTTGCCGCTTCCTTTTTTAGCAGCAAAATTGTGTGCTTGAATGTTTCTCCAGGGCTAGAGGGAATGAATCCTTTCTAGCTATTCACTAGCGGCATTGCTGCTGGATGGCTACAACTATAGCCATAGACGTGGCCTAACCACAAAGTTGCATTGATTTAATTAAAAGGGTGGTGGTACGTTGGTTTATACTTGCTTTGTATTGCTTTAATTTGCAACTTTTCTTTATCTGTGCAAGATAAATTTAGGGTCTAGAGTAGTCTTCCCAGAGGGCATGTTTCTACACAATCTTGCACATGTTAAACCAGTGTGGATCCCTTTGTGGGCAGACGTATATTAACTTAAAACTGTTTTATCAGTTTAGCTTGCTCCTGTAAATTTACAGAGGAAGCTGAGATTGGGGGGTGGTATGGAGCAGAAGGCGACTTCATGTCATGTTTAATTTTTGCCTGATCCTGGGTCTGGCCAGGGGATGAGTCAGAAACTGACAGAAGTTAGAGCAGCTTTAGAATTGTGCTTGGCTGCCTTTGGCTCCAAGGAGCTACTCTAACAGCCAAATTACCAAATTGCAAGTGTGGTCCCCCGATGCTCCCATTTTCCCAGCAATTTCTTCTGTTCTGTGCCAGCAGTACACCATCTGCTGATGGAATCCTGAGAAGGCTGGTTAAGATGGCTCTGATATGCAGGAGTCTGTCTCAGCATCTGTCTTAGTTTTGTCCCTCCATTGCTATAGGTCTGGAACTTTTAGGAGGATTCAGTTGTCATCTTCATTCCACTCTCCCTCTGCAAGCCTGTGTGGACTTCAAGGACTAGTGATAAAGAAGTCAATCTGGCTAGTATCTTCTAGATGATTTGTGAAGGATTGTTTCAAATCCTTTGTTAATAAACTGCCTTCCATTCCCATTCCTACACAGACGATACTATAGAGACGGAAACTCAGAAAATGACTCTGGGTCCACAGTATTACAGTAAGAAGTAATGTTATGAAAACAAGAGTTTGAGTCATTGGCTCTTACCAATTCTGATCACTTGTATATAAATACTTAAGCAAAACAATAACAGTAGTTTCTAGGAAGACCCGCATCTTGAGTATTGTTGAGTTTTGTCCTTTGAAAATCTTCTAACTCTGGTGTTGTAAATCTTGTGCTATTATAATGAGCTATTAGAAATTCTAACTGCTTCTTTTCAGAAGCAAAGTTACATTGTTTGTTTACAAAAGAGTATGCCAAGAATTATTATCTTTGCATTGTGAAAATGCAGCTAGAAAGATGTTGCTTAATGAATATATTTGGGGTATTTCCTCCTTCAGGCTTGTGACTAACACCTGCAATCAAGACATAGTATTTTTAAATTGAAGCTGATTATCTCTGGAGTATTATAGTCCATATATTCTAGAAAAATATGGTACTATGTGCCTTTTATTTGTTAGGATTTTTATTATTTATATCCTGAAATATAAAATAGACTGTACAACAAAATTCTTTTTCTTTCTTTCTTTCTTTCTTACACTCTCTCTCTCTCTCTCTCTCTCCTAATCAGGATGATCCAATCTAGAGATTTTTGCCCTTATTAAGCAGAATTCACTGTTAAATAAAATGTTATTTTGTGCCTGACAAAATTCTCCTATTGGTTCCCTGTTCCTGTAATTCATTCACAGGAAACCAGTTGGTTCATGAAATAATTCAAGGTGTAACGCAAATCTGTCTGAATTTCTCCCTCTTCCCTGCAAACTAGGATAAAATTTGGCAGATGGAGAAATACAGAGCCACCAAGTTTCTGAGGGATTTTGTGAGACTGGGGGATTGAAGTAGGCTAGCTGTATACAGCATCTAATAAGGGAGAATTAAAACAGTTCTGCTTTGCTAAGCCACCTTTGATAAAGGTATTTTGAGGAGAAATGAGGCACTGTCGAGTGTGAATGTCAGAAAGACCAGAAATCCTTCAGGTATCTCAATTGAGCAGAATTACTGTCATAGTTGTGCAACAATCCTTATATTGGGTTAAATTTGTTTCTCCCCCATGAAGTGGTTTGTACTATATATAACATCAGTCTATCCAAAAAAAAGCCTGATGGAAAAATATAATGTCAGATACTTCTTAATTGTTTTTAGAAAAGCATAAGTTGGAGGCCTTATGCTCCTATAGCTGTTTCTAAAAAATTATTTAAATCCAGGCCTGTGGCTACCAGAGGCTGAACATACCATGAAATGAACCCTTTCAGTCCATTCTGTTCTGTTGTAGCCTTTTTCTTCTTCATTACTTGTATTATCAGTAGTTCCAAAGAAGGACTTTTGCTCAGACCTCCCAGGAATTGCAAATGTTGGGCTGTTGAAGCTGTTTGGTATTGGTAATGTGTGGTTTGCTTGTTTTTTCCTTTTTAACAGACAGAGCCATTTCAAAAGCCAGTTTCACTGGATCAACACCCAGATTATGCAGAATATATCTTTCATCCAATGGACCTTTGTACATTAGAAAAGGTTAGTTTGCAGCTAGGGGAAGAAGTTTTATTTTAAAGTTCAGTTACTTTAGTTGGGATTGTTTGGGTTTTTCATACTGTTTGTTAGTATTTTGGTACTAATTTGTGTTAATAATACCTGTTTCTAAAATCAGTGTAATACCATTTTACTATTTAATCCTCCTGCTCTTACTGAGTCCTGGACTCAATTTTATGGGTAAATCTGCAAATAGTCTTTACTGTACCTGAGCTCAGCTCGTTCCCAGGGGAGAAAGAAGGCTGCCAAAGAATCAGTCATGACCCCCTGATTCTCAGTCAGTTGGCCCCATCATAAATTAACGTTTCAGAAGTTCAGCTTTAATTTATGCCACAGAGGTGAGATTCCTCAAGGTTTTTACACCAGTGTAGAATTGAACATTGCAGAGTCTGCTCCACCATGCCCTTTCTTTGTCATGACACACTCCCTCCCTTCCTGCTGGTAGTGGGATGGAATGAGGTAGTGGTTTTCTGACTCAGAGAGTGGTAGATCTACCTCCAACGATTTTCTGTTGGCAGACATTTCCCCCTATACATGGTGAATTCTCCAGCACACATCTCTGTCTGCTTTAATTTCACTTGGTACCATGGGTAGACCAGGGAATCCAAACCCCACTGTATTGTATTCGGTATTCTATAACATGGCCCCTATCTTTTAGAACTCTCTTGACCTGTTAACCCAGTAATTGCAGGTAATGTAAAGTGAAAATGGGGGAGTAGAGGAAACTGGAGACTGCATTTTCTGCATACAGATGTATACCATATACACATCATACCAGGGAATTACCCATTTTTTTAAAAAATTTGAAAGAATTATTGAATGCCTCTTACACATTTTTTTTAATTATTTGAAGTACATTTTGACAGTGAATGTACTTTTGGAGTAGTAAAAAAGTACATGGGGCATGTTCTGATTCTGAAAACAGTTTTTGTATATATAACAACCACATGATTAATTGTGTGCACTAACATTTATTAATAGGGTGGTTGATAGGAAAAATAGTTTAAAAAGGGATGTCCTTTACATTGGGAAATGATCTCTGCTTCTTCATATATTTCTGATGTTCTTCTTTGCAGAATGTTAAAAAGAAAATGTATGGTTGCACTGAAGCATTTTTGGCTGATGCCAAATGGATTTTGCACAATTGCATTATTTACAATGGGGGTAAGTGTGTGCTTGCTTCCAGGAAATTAAAATTGTGAAAAGAACTGTAATAGTAGAGCAGTTTCTAGATTCATAGTTGGTGAATGCTGAAAATATCTACCTGTTAACTATTCTAGTGCCTAAAGAAATAGAGTATGTTTGGAGAACTGTCACAGGAGCAAATACTGTCTGTGCTCATTATCTCACCAACAGTCCCAACTTAAAATGTGTGGTCTTCAGTGGCATGCACAATGGGGAGTGCTTTGTAAAAGCTTTATTTGAGGAAACTTTATATTTCATGTATCAGTTAAAAGAAGTGCCTCAACAATAAAGTTGCACTGCTATTTAACAACTTCCATGCAAATGCAGGAACAGACGAGAGAGAATTCTAGACTGAAACTTGACTCTTGAAACTAGACTGAAACTACCCCTCAGAATCATCCCAATGCAAACTGACTGGGAAGGGGTGTTAAGAGAAAAGCTTTCACATAGCTATTGCCATGTTATGCATGGGATTAAAGAGGAAATGATAGTTTATTGCTTTCACAAGCACTACATTTATACAGACTTTAAAATGCTTTTTTAGATGTTTTTCCTTTCAAATGGATCTCATTTACCTGAATATTGAACTTTTTTTTTAGTAGGAAAATGTAAATTTTAATCTAATTTTAGGACAACAATCATTTTAGTTGATCCTCTTTCCTTATCATTCCCTTAGGAAATCACAAATTGACACAAACAGCAAAAGTCATAATCAAAATCTGTGAACATGAGGTACGTGTTCCCCAGTTAATTTAATTTTTCTGGCTGTATCAGTTAAAATGTAAAGGACATTTTTATAGATTCATGTGTGAAGTATAAAATGTTTTATTTAATCATAGTTTCAGTCTTTAAGTATGATAGTCTTAAACTTGCTGGATTAAATTTTCTAGTCTTAAACTTGCTAGTCAGATGTGTAAATGGTCATTTGCACTTGCATTAATGCAGTGGCAGTTCTGAAAGTCTGGGCCTGAGCATTTGGCACTAGAAAGTTAAAACTGACTTTTGTAAACGTAATTCATTTGACCCATAGCAGTTGCAAATTGTGTAATGATCTGACTCTTTGTATCTAAACTCACCGATTTCTACACCTCTGGGTCATCCCATCAGTGCCCCCAATTCTTATAAAGAAGTTCTGAAAATTTGGTGATTCTGAATAATACAAATTAAAAGCGTGGTGGCTGATCTTGTAGTTCTCCATTTGTTTATTAAAAAAAACCTTTTACATGAGGAAGAAAATATTTTATATGTGATTATGAATGAAGTGTCTTCTCTCCGTCTCAAACTAAGATTTTATTTTTGTCAATGAGACACATGACAGTGATAAAATATAATCTGAATTGTGATCTACGATGTGACAATTTATTTTATCAACTATAGGATACACCTATGATGGGTAGAGAAGTATTACATTTTACTTTAACAATGGTAAATTTTTCATTGTTTTAGTTTAAAAAGAAGTATATGCAGCTTAATCATGCTGATTAATCTGTCCTGAATAATAACCTCATCAGAATCCTTCAGTGCATCTTTCACATGTAAAATGTTCTGTATGATGTTCCTGGCAACCAAATATGGGGAAGAGCAAATGCTTCTCAAAACCATGTTGTAATGACTTGGCAAAAAGTATAATTATCTAAAAGAGATCTGTGGCTGCACATTTTCCTCCTAGTGATAGCAGGATCCTCAACAGAATAGAAGAATAATGTTTTAATCACAGCTTAGATTGTTTTGAACTCTGTAGTAGCTGCTCACTTTCTTGTTGCAGATGAATGAAATTGAAGTGTGTCCAGAATGTTATTTAGCTGCTTGCCAAAAACGAGAGAACTGGTTTTGTGAGCCTTGTGTAAGTCAAAGATTTTTTGTAGTTTAACACTTTTCTTAAGCAAAAAAGTTACCATTAAGTGTGTATGAATATATTGTTTCTTGTGCCCCTTGTTTTAAATCAGTGAGTGGTTATGGATCTGGACCAAGGGAAAAAGTTTAAAAATCTGCTTATTGTGGCTGCAATGGATATGAAAAGTCAAAAGTTGAGTTACTTGGTGTGCTCTTTTGCACATCCATGCTCTTCATAGTGAGTCCAAATGGATTTCTCAGTTCTGGGGAACAAACACAGAAGTTGGGGATTTTGCTAAACATACCTTAATGATGTTTGACTGTCGGACTGTGCACTGTTACAAAGGATATGTACAGTCTGATGATTACAGATGGTGTTGACATCTAGTACTGGAGGATGGAAATGTTTTAAAATTGACTTGTCTCCTGCCTATTCCCTGAGCCCCCAAAGAAAATATCCTTATTCTTGGGTCATCTGTGCTTACATTTGACACTTGGAAGCAGGGTAGGATTTTTAATATGTGACTGTGCATTTCTGGGCTTGAAAATGTAGCTTGCACATCTTCTGATGATGACATTTTAAATATCATACCAGGTATGCCTAACCTATAACAGACATATATTAAGATACAACAGTGGTCCCCAACCTTTTTGTGGCCACTAGCACATTTGTGTTTTCAGAAGAGTGTGGCGGGTGCCAACAATTACTCACATATAGGGCTGGCTCCAGGCACCAGTGGAGCAAGCACGTGCCTGGGGCAGTACATGCTACGGGGTGGCATTCCGTCCATTCTGCAGAGTCGAAGCATTTGTTTTTTGTTTTTGTGTTTTGGGTTTTTTTGGCGCCAGTTCTGGGCAGTGCAGAGAGAAACTGGGAGGACAGAGAACACTGGCGCCCGCAGCCTTGGAGTACTCTGTCCCCAGCAGGCACGGGGCCCCGGCTTCTCTCCCCTGCTGGGCACTAGGTGGGCCCCGCGCCTGCCGGGGACAGAGAGCACCGGCACCCGCAGCCTGCAGCCCCGGAGTTCTCTGTCTCCGGCAGGTGCGGGGCCGCGGCTTCTCTCTGGCTTAAGCCGCGGCCCCGTGCCTGCCAGGGACCAAGAACACCGGCGCCCGCAGTCTGCAGCCCCAGTGAAGCCAGAGAGAAGCCGCAGCCCTGCACCTGCCAGGGACAGAGAACACCGGCGCCTGCAGCCCTGGAGTTCTCTGTCTCCGGCCGGCTTGGGGCTGCAGCTTCTCTCCCCCGCTGGGCACTAGGTGGCCGCACATAAATGCCCCGGTGGGCGCCATGGCGGGGACCACTGAGATACAACTTCTCAAGCAGAAATGTATAGTCCAAGACCTAACCCTTCAAGCCTTCTGCATGCAGAATTCCCCGGGCTTCAGGGGAAATGAGAGCTTTGAAAACCAGGCTCATACTTAGACAGAGTGCAACAAACATTTAGGACAGGAAAAGGAAAAAAGAAAGCTATCAGAATATCCAGTTTGAATATGTAGAAGTGCTGGTGCTTTTGCAAAGAATTGCTGCTTACATTATTTTGATGGGTTTACTGTGGTTTCTCGTAAGTACATATTATATTTGGTTTACATTTTATATTTTTGAAAATTATAATTATCATTATTATAAAGGCTTATTTCTAATGGTTGGGATATGCATAAACCTAAAAGCTCCATAATAATGTACAGTTTGCAGAATAGTGATTGATTAATTCATGGAAATAATCATTGGGTAATAAGCTCTTCCAGACAGGGATTGTATCTTCCTTCTTATTTGGAAAGTGCCTTATGCATTGTGGGCCTTGTTGCGATCTAAATAATGAATAAAATGAAAAACCACTCTCTGTGTCAGAAATTGGAAAATAATATATTGCTTACAATATGTTCTCACTGTGTGCTGTGCATCTTCTTCTAGAGCAATCCCCACCCTTTGGTCTGGGCTAAACTCAAAGGCTTTCCATTCTGGCCTGCTAAAGCACTGAGGGATAAAGATGGGCAAGTCGATGCCCGTTTCTTTGGCCAACACGACAGGTGGGAATTCAATCAAAATGTGTGTGAATTGGCTGTGTTTTCTAAATTGTGATAATTCTGCACTGTCAAAAGTTGTTTACACTGTCCTGTCTTTGAAGGTTTGATGGTAATAGCCGGAACAGTACTATCTAACGTATTTATCGGATCTAATCTCTCTAAATGTTTTTAAATTAACATTTTGCCACATATTAAAATGAGGAGATATCTTTCATATCCATGTCCTTAGTAAATTGTTAAGATGATGGTGTTGTATGGCTGAAAAACCATGGATGTTAGAGATGGAAAAGGCCTTTTAAGTGGCTGTGTCCATTCTCTGGCCAGTGTAAGAATAAATACATCATTTTGGATGAAAAACTCACATTGTAAAATGTAGTATCCTCATTTGAAATGCCAGTTTATCTCCAGAGAGAGTTTGGTTAATTCATTTCACTTAGCCTGGTCAGAGCTCTACTAGATAGAGGATACAGTGACCACTAACAGTGGGTTTAGCAAGAATTGAAAACATGAATCTATAGGGCTGTATGAGGCCGTGCATTTATGTACTCTTTATGGCTATGGAATAATTAAGTCAGAGCTCCTGGAATTTTATAGTCACCTGTAGGTTTGGTAGGTCTGGAGTTGGATAGCTACATGACATCATGCACAATAAAATAAAATAAATTCTTGAAACCTCTCTACAGCACCTGAACTGGTAGAACTTCAGAGTATACTACACAGTATGCATACAATTTTACACTGTAAAGAATGTGCTAAACAGTCGTTCTAAAACAAACTTTCTGATAGGCTTTTCTACTTTGTCCCTAACCCCAGCCAGTCTAGATTCGAAGATTGTTTTTTAGGGGATCTTTTTACAGACTTAATGAATTTTCTAGGTGAGGAGTCATTTCACTGGTTGTGTTTCTGAGTCAAAAAATACATTAGTGGTAATCTAAAACACAAATTATTTACCAAAAAACCCTACTAACGATGCAAGATTAATTAAAGTAAGAGGACATTCAAGATTTTTTAGAAGATACATTGCGTGTTTGTCTTGGGATGTTATGATATTAAAATAAATTAATCTGGGTTAAAAACTAGCAAATTTCAAATAAACAATGTGGAATTTAATTTTATAGCTTTCCTTTTTTCTTTTTGCTGTTTTGTATATAGGGCCTGGGTTCCAATAAATAATTGCTACCTCATGTCTAAAGAAATTCCTTTTTCTGTGAAAAAGACTAAAAGCATCTTCAACAGTGCAATGCAAGAAATGGAGGTTTATGTGGAGAATATTCGTAGAAAGTTTGGAGTATTTAATTACGCACCTTTCCGGACACCATATACTCCCAACAACCAATACCAAATGTTATTAGATCCTGCAAACCCAGCAGCTGGAACTGCAAAGACAGACAAACAAGAGAAAATCAAACTGAACTTCGACATGACAGCATCACCCAAGATTCTAATGAGCAAATCTATGCTGAGCAACACTGGTCGAAGGATTTCCTTGACAGATATGCCACGGTCACCAATGAGTACAAACTCATCAGTTCACACTGGATCCGATGTTGAACAGGATGCAGAGAAAAAAGCAACTTCCAGTCATTGTAGTGCAAGTGAAGAGTCCATGGACTTCATTGACAAGAGTTCAGGTAAAAGCTGGGGAAAGAGGGATGCTGCATTTGGTTAAAAACATTTTTTTATTAAATGTAATTAATAAAGACAAGCTTTTTCGCCTGTCAGTTTACAAGGAAGTTGTAGAGGAGGGGAGTTTAATTTTATCCATCAAAAGGCACAGAAAAGAAATAATAGAATTAAACTGCATCAAGGAACATTTAGTTTAAATAGCAGGAAATTTTTGTAACTGTCACAATAAGAGCTATGGAGTCGCCATCACTGGAGATATTCAAGTTGAAACTTGATAGACAATTTTTAGGACAAATTTAAGAATAATAAGGTCTATACTATTGTGTGCCTGATTCACCATTACATTACTCCATTGAAGTCAATAGAGTTAGACCAGTGTAAAGCCCTTCAGTGCCAGGAGGCAGACTGGATAAGAGGAATCCTGGTCTAGTGCAGGGGTCAGCAACCTTCGGCACACAGTCCATCAGAGTAATCCGTTGCTGGGCCACGAGATATTTTGTTTACAGTAACAGCTTTTCAGAGAGTACCTTCTTAAAGAATTATTTAACTACTGGCACTAATACTAGGTGTAATTTCAAGGGAGCTAATAACTTCAGTTTTTAAGGGTAGGGGAAATGACCTATCTAAACAATATTCAAAGAGCAGTGTAAAAGATTTCATATAAAAATGTGGAAACTGTGGAAAAACTAGATAACACAGCTTAGGGTATAATAGTAAAATGGAGTGAATTCTCAAATGTTGCTCATCTTAAACACAGAACTTAATTCAAGAAACTACTGTTCATGTTTCTCAGTCAAAAGAGGAGCCAAGTGTATGGGAAATAAATACATGAAATATTTGTTCCTTGTCCTTAGATTTTTTTAAATTTCTGAGTTGTTCTTCTGCCTCCCTGTAGAGACTTTTATCTTGGATAGACATTTGAGAAGTCCATTTCCTTAAAAATAACATCTACAGAAGCTGTAAAAACCTTTCTTAAACCAGTTTGTATGTTGTCAGAGGGACTCAGCTTTTTCAGTATATTATCACCGATAATATACACCCGTCTGAATCTCATATTGTTTAGTGATGAACTCTAGTAGAACATCTGCTAGTGCATGTCATGATCAAGAAGGAGAAACTTCTGTACTAGCTGCCTTTTGCTTTAGAGAGCAGGGTTGCTGATAGCATGATCAGTGCTTGATACTCATTGGTAGAGTGTTCATCATCTTGTGAATTGCCACTCTTCTTTGAAGTCCCTGAGTGTAAGGAATTGTAAGGTGAGTCCTGTTTATTTCTCTTTATTTGGGGTGGGGGGAAAGACTTTGGTCTCAGCGTGTGGTGGAAATTCACTTTTTGGGAAGTATTCCCCTTCATGGAGAAACATTTGTTTGTATTTTACAATCACTTTTTTTTTTTAATTGAGGAGTATTTGGATCTTCTTGCTAGTAGTGCCACCGTATAAGTGACATTGAGTCCCAGTTTTGCTCCGATTGATTTAGTGAGATTAGGATTGGGCCATTTATTTGCAACTCTGCCAGTTACAGCTACAGTGTCAGAAACAATGTTCTGCTCTTCTTGTAAACTGAGCAGAGTCAAAGCATTCAGAAGCATAAACAGAAGTCCAGTTGTTTTTAATTTATTGATGTTGCATAATGCCACCTGATCACTTGATGTCTTCAGACATATGTTAAGCTATTGTGGCAAGTCACCTCTTTTCTCTCATCTGCCCTAGCGCTTCCCCCTCTGGCAATGGTGGGCCTGGGGGTAAGCCCCACTCAGGCAGGATTTGCCTTCCCCCTTCTGTGCTCCATTGGTTGTATTTTCAGGGTAGGCCTGAGGGTCGGCTTAAGGGGTGATCCTCCACCAAATAAAACAGAAACAGTCTTATAAACAAAATCGGGGGTGGGGGGGAGCTTAGGTGTCAGTCCTTCCCTTAGCAGGCATTCAAGTTTGGCTATCTCCCCGATGGGAAGAAGCACAGCCTCTCACCCTAGGGCAGCCTATTTCCCTGCTGCCACTAGTCTGGCAGCAGCTTGTCTTTCTCTCCCCCCCCCCCAGGGGTTTTTAAAGGCCTCAGGCAGCCCTTAATTGGATTCAGGTGTACCTAATTGACCTGAGGTAACCCTTTCTCAGCTTCTAGGAAAAAGCGCTAATATATCAGCCTTCCAGGACACACTTGCAGCCATCAGGCCTGACTTTGTCACACTATATAATGTACATGCTAAGTGTCCTATAGTTACCAGGCACTTAAAGGTTAAATATCATAAGGCAACAGAAAACCTCTCTCTCGTGCTACTTTACATAGAGTCGTCATCAAGTCTTCAGTTGCCTTTGAGTGGGGGGATCCAATTACAACACAGTTCCAGTTTCTGGAATAAACAGAATCTTAAGTGTTTAGAACTAACCCAGATTTGGCTGGAATACTGTCAGGGATCTTTCTGCACTATAAAAGGAAATGGTGCTGTACCTGGTGGTTCTTCGAGGAGTGTCCCTATCGGTGCTCTACTTTAGGTGACTGTGTGCCCTGCGCCTCTAGTTGGAGAATTTTGACAGCAGTACCTGTTCAGGCTGCGCATGCGCTCTCACCGTCTCACACCTGTGTTGGCACTTGACTAGCACTGCACAGACACCTCCCCTCTCAGTTCCCTCTCTACTACCCTTGGTCTGAGTCGGAGCCCCAGCAGTATGTTCACCTGTTTACATCAGAATTAGTTTAGATAGATTAGTCACATAGTTTAGAATAGTTAGGTCAGTTGATTAAGCCACTTTTCTTCTTTTTCTCCCCCATTAAAAAAAAAAAAATCCTTAAGTGACGTTATTTTCCCTCAGAATGCCAGGGTCTCCTGGCTTTAAATGCTGCATTTCCTGCTGGGAGGCAATTCCGATTTCTGACGGACACTCACAACGTGTCTCGTGCCTGGGGGAAATTCATGTGCCCCGGAAGTGCAAAAATTCCATGGTCCCACGGCCAGACCAAGAAAGCCAGAGACCTTAAGCTGAAACCCCTCCTAATGGAGAAGTCCCTCCGTCCCACCTCAGACCTGGGTTTGCAAACTTCTCCGGCAGTCCTATCACCACATGTGGCTTCTGACAGATACCCCTCCTCCACCTCACAGGAAGGGGACCTGTCTTCTAAAGGACGTGGAAAGAGGAGAGCTAACACTCCCCCTCTGAAGACCATTCCAAAGAAGAAGCGTTCTCCGACTCCATCTACCTCTTTGGTACCCACCACGCTGCAGCGTAATAACTTTGAGTCTGCAAGGACCTCTGGCACTGGCGGTGCCTTTCAAGCCGCAGACCCTAAGCAGGCAGGCTCTAAGAAGGAGGGAAGGGGGAAGACTGCCTCCTCTACCTCGGCACCGACAACACAGAAAAAGCGCTTGGTACCGAGTGACTCTGTACAACAAGCAACACTGCCACCTGCTGGTATTATGCTACATTGCACAGATACAGCACCACGGATCCCCACGCCATCCTTGGTGTTATCTATGCAGGCGCCATTCCTACCGACACTGCAAGGTCCCCTAGTACTGCCCCATTTCTCGGTACCAGTACCTCCAGCGGTACTGCAACAGTTTCTTGCTTCTAAAGACTTGACAGTTGCCCCGGTACTGGAATCACCTCTCTTTGGTACAGATACTGCTTTGGTAGTTTCATTGCCGCTCACTCCAATGACAAGAGCTTCTCCTGAGGATGTGGAAGGGGAGTGGAAGATGGGAGGGATTAGCAAGGAAAGCTACCTTATTGAGGTCAGAACATGTAGGGAAGAAGTGAGAAAGGCTAAAAGCCATGTAGAGTTGGATCTTGCAAAGGGAATTAAAACCAATAGTAAAAGGTTCTATAGCCATATAAATAAGAAGAAAACAAAGAAAGAAGTGGGACCGCTAAACACTGAGGATGGAGTGGAGGTTAAAGATAATCTAGGCATGGCCCAATATCTAAATAAATACTTTGCCTCGGTCTTTAATAAGGCTAATGAGGAGCTTAGGGATAATGGAAGGATGACAATTGGGAATGAGGATATGAAGGTAGATATTACCACATCCGAGGTAGAAGCCAAACTCGAACAGCTTAATGGGACTAAATCGGAGGGCCCAGATAATCTTCATCCAAGAATATTAAAGGAACTGGCACATGAAATTGCAAGCCCATTAGCAAGAATTTTTAATGAATCGGTAAACTCAGGGGTTGTACCGTACGACTGGAGAATTGCTAACATAGTTCCTATTTTTAAGAAAGGAAAAAAAAGTGATCCGAGTAACTATAGGCCTGTTAGTTTGACATCTGTAGTATGTAAGGTCTTGGAAAATTTTTTGAAGGAGAGGGTAGTTAAGGACATTGAGGTCAATGGTCATTGGGACAAAATACAACGTGGTTTCACAAAAGGTAGATCGTGCCAAACCAACCTGATCTCCTTCGTTGAGAAAGTAACAGATTTTTTAGACAAAGGAAATGCAGTGGATCTAATTTACCTCGATTTCAGTAAGGCATTTGACACGGTTCCACATGGGGAATTATTAGCTAAATTGGAAAAGATGGGGATAAATATGAAAATTGAAAGGTGGATAAGGAACTGGTTAAAGGGGAGACTACAACGGGTCATACTGAAAGGTGAACTGTCAGGCTGGAAGGAGGTTACTAGTGGAGTTCCTCAGGGATCAGTTTTGGGACCAATTTTATTTAACCTTTTTATTACTGACCTTGGCACAAAAAGCGGGAATGTGCTAATAAAGTTTGCGGATGACACAAAGCTGGGAGGTATTGCTAACACAGAGAAGGACCGGGATATCATACAGGAAGATCTGGATGACCTTGTAAACTGGAGTAATAGTAATAGAATGAAATTTAATAGTGAAAAGTGCAAGGTCATGCATTTAGGGATTAATAACAAGAATTTTAGTTATAAATTGGGGACGCATCAGTTGGAAGTAACAGAGGAGGAGAAGGACCTCAGATTATTGGTTGATCACAGGATGACTATGAGCCGCCAATGTGATATGGCCATTAAAAAAGCTAATGCGGTTTTAGGATGCATCAGGCGAGGAATTTCCAGCAAAGATAAGGAGGTGTTAGTACCGTTATATAAGGCACTGGTGAGACCTCATCTGGAATGCTGTGTGCAGTTCTGGTCTCCCATGTTTAAGAAGGATGAATTCAAACTGGAACAGGTTCAGAGATGGGCTACTAGGATGATCCGAGGAATGGAAAACCTGTCTTATGAAAGGAGACTGAAAGAGCTTGGCTTGTTTAGCCTAACCAAAAGAAGGTTGAGGGGGGATATGATTGCTCTTTATAAATATATCAGAGGGATTAATATTAGGGAGGGAGAGGAATTATTTAAGCTTAGTAACAATGTGGACACAAGAACAAATGGATATAAACTGGACACTAGAAAGTTTAGACTTGAAATTAGACGAAGGTTTCTAACCATTAGAGGAGTGAAGTTCTGGAACAGCCTTCCAAGAGGAGTAGTAGGGGCAAAAGACATATCTGGCTTTAAGACTAAGCTTGATAAATTTATGGAGGGGATGGTATGATGGGATAGCCTAATTTTGGCAATTAATTTGGCAATTGATCTTTGATTATCAGCAGGTAAGTATGTCCAGTGGTCTGTAATGGGATGTTAGATGGGTTGGGATCTGAGTTACTACAGAGAATTCTTTCCTGGGTGCTGGCTGGTGAGTCTTGCCCACATGCTCAGGGTTTAGCTGATCGCCATATTTGGGGTCGGGAAGGAATTTTCCTCCAGGACAGATTGGCAGAGGCCCTGGAGGTTTTTCGCCTTCCTCTGCAGCATGGGGCACGGGTCACTTGCTGGAGGATTCTCTGCAGCTTGAGGTCTTCAAACCGCAATTTGGGGACTTCAGTAACTCAGACATAGGCTAGGGGTTTGTTATAGAAGTGGATGGGTGAGATTCTGTGGCCTGCGTTGTGCAGGAGATCAGACTAGATGATCATAATGGTCCCTTCTGACCTTAAAGTCTATGAGTCTATAACCAAATGTGGCCCAAACTCCTCCCAATGCACCATCTCTCAACAATCAACATCCAAACAGCAGATTTGAAGGTTTGGTTGAGGGCTTGTCAGACCTCACCCATCTATTGCTGCCAACATTACATCCCACCAACCATCCTTTCACCAACCGCCTGATGCCATTCTATCCAACCTGGTGAACCATCACTTCCGACAGATGGATTCTGGAAATCATCAGGACTGGCTACGCTGTCCAGTTCCTCTCCATCCCATCTACCCACCCTCCCTCCCTGTCCCTCTTCAGGGACCCCTCTCACAAGCCTATCCTGAGACAGGAAGTGGAGCATCTCCTACAACTGGGGGCCAGTTCTGGTACATCACAGAGGGAAGGGTTTCTATTCCCTTTATTTTTTAACACAAAAGAAATCTGGAGGATGGAGACCTATCCTTGATCTCAGGAAGTTCTAATGAACGTCATCAGTACTTCGGTGCACAGGACCTGTCTCCAGCTACTAGGTCACATGGCAGTGACCACATATGTAAAACACGCCAAGCTGCACATGCGCTGCTTTCAGGGTTGGCTCAAGATGATGGTCACACCACGCAAGCACAACTTCAGCAAACTTCTAAGCATGCCAATGTAGCCTGCATGTTCCACATAAACAGGGAGGAGCGAGGTCACTCTCCCTATGCAAGGAGGCCATAAAACTGTGGACATGGTGTATACATCACAACATCACCATATCAGCTACATATCTACCGGGGTCTCCGAATGTCACGGACAATGCCCTAAGCCAGAGGTTCTCGAACAATCACGAGTGGGAGCTCAATACCAATGTGATCCAAAGCATATTCCACCAGTGGGGGTTCCCCACGTTAGACCTATTCACCATGAAAAAGAACAGCAAATGCACAGCTTTTTGCTCCAGAGCAGGTCTGGGATTGGTGATGCATTCTTCATTCCCTGGGACGCACCCCTTCTTTATGCCTTCCCTCCCACCCCCTTGCTGTCCAGGATCCTGCACAAGATCAGAATCGATCAAGCCAAAGTCATCCTGATAGCACCAGCATGGCCCAGACAAACATGGTGGTAACCATACCTGAAACAGATGTCCTCATGCCCCCCGCATCTCCTCATGCTTCTTCCAGATCTCCTCTCTCAAGACATGGGCCAGACTCTGCATCCAAACCTGGAGTTGTTCCACCTCACAACCTGGCTCCTCGATGGTTCCAGGGTGAGGAGATAACTTGTTCTGACAACGTTAAAGACATCCTGCTAAACAGGAGGAGGCTCACTACACAGGCTACGAACCTACATAAATGGAAGAGATTCCACATGTGGTGCCTAAACAAACAAATCGACACCACCACCTCAACTATACCACTGGTCCTGGACTACGTGCTCTACCTTAAGAAATGCAACCTTTCAGTGAGTTCGCTGCAGGTGCATCTGGCAGCCATTACAACATTCCACTAGAAAGTGGACGGCATTTCAGTCTTTGCTCACCCAATTACCAAAAGGTTCCTCCAGGGAGTGCACAGCCTGAACCCAGAGTCCCTGTGGCACCGTGAGACCTGACTTTACTGCTTCAATCTCTCACAACTGCACCATTCGAACCCCTGGCCACATGTTCCCTTCTACATCTTTCCATGAAAGTGTCCTTCCTATTTACTATCCTGTCTGCGAGATGCATGGGAGAAATTGGTGCTCTGATGGCTGGACCACCGTGTACAGTTTTCCTCAAAAATAATGTCACTGTCAGACCTCACTCCAAATTTTTGCCTAAGGTACCTTCTTATTTCCACATCAACCAGCCTATCCATCTTCCTACATTCTTCCCTAAACCTCACAAGGACAGACAAAAAGCGATTTTCCACACATTAGACGTAAGAAGGGTGCTAGAATTTTATTTCAAATGGACCAAATTGCTCAGGAAAACTCCTAAATTGTTCCTCTCCACCATGGAACAGTCTAAAGGCAAACCCATCGCTATCAGAGATTTTCCAGATGGATTTCAGATTGCATCCAGCTCTGTTACCGACAACATGATGTCACTGCAACCCCCCTCACAGGTCCGAACACACTCCGCAGATCTATAACCACATTGGTTGCCTTCTTACACGACGGGCCTATTACTGACATATGCAATGCAGCTACTTGGACATTATCACATACATTCATTCAAAACTACATCATTGATCAGGTCTCAGCATCTGATGCAAGACTGGGACGTACTGTCTTCTCTTCTGTACAGAATTAATTCTGAACCTCTCCTTCCACTGAGGGGCACTGCTCTACAGTCATCTTAAGTGTAGCACCCAAAAGAAGAGGAGACTGTTACTCACCTTGTGCAGTAACTGAAGTTCTTCGAGATGGTTGTCTCTGTGGGTGCTCCACTACTCTCCCTCCTTCCCCTACTTTGGAGTTTTTCATCTGTACTCTGCGGTAGGGAGGGAACTGAGAGGGGGCTGGCCTTGCAGCACTAATCAACTGCTGACACAGGAGTGAGACGGGAGAGCGCATGCGTGGCCTGACCAGGTACTGCTGTCAAAATTCTCCGACTAGAGGCGCAGGGTGCATAATCACCTAAAGTGGAGCACCCAGAGGGACATCTTGCATCTGAAGGAGCCTGTTCTGAAAAAGCCCAGCTCCCCTACAAGATTTACAGCCTCTGAAGACTCTACCTCTCGGTTTGGTACCGTTGAGTCAAAGGACTCATCCTCCGGTGCCGCTAGAGCTGGAAAGCCCTGGAGCTCAAGGGAGAGACCACAAAACTCGCCAACCTTTTCTATGGAGGCTCCTGCATTAGACAATGTTGAGTAGGATGGAGACTTCCAATCAGTCTCTTCTATTTCAGTCTAGGGCTCCCCATCATATCCTGTCAGTAACCCATTCTTTGACAGTCACAGGAAAGATTGTGACTGTCATCAAGGATGGTGGAACCAACCCTGCATGCCACCCACCCCAGTGGCCATACGGGGATTCCTGGACTGTTTACTAACAACAGTTCTCCACCGGTACCATCTCGTGGGGAAACTAGGCTTGTTCAGTTCTCTCCTCCCCAACCATCCCGACCCTTCACTTCCCCTACACCCAGAGGAGGAGACGTTTTAGGAACAGGAAGCCAGGGCAGATACATGGGCCACCTCAAACACCCATTTCATCCTCAAACACACCATCTTCCAAGGCTGGCAGTTTTCAGCAATTTTAAGACCTCATAAAGAGAGTAGCTGACCCTCTTCAGATTCCACTCATAGAGGTCAGAGATTTACAACACAAGCTTTGGATATTCTACGGTCAGCAACGACCTCCAGGGTGGCATCACCCTGCTCAGTTCTCTGAATTCCATAGATCCATTCAACCCCCTCCCACCCAAATAAATAAATAAATAACATACGTCCCACTCTCCACAACCATCAAACCGTCTCCTAAGCAGCAGTTTTGACAGGCAGGTTAAGAGTTTGAATCCTTCTGCACCTCTGATTTTACAGCTGCACCCATTTGTCCACCACCTTTATGGACCTCCTTTCCCATTTCCAACATGCCTGGAAGTGGGTGGAGTACTACAGATAAGTAGGTCATAGAGGACATAACATCAGGCTGTCATTCCAACACTTCAGTTCCCTTCTTGAGCTTGTATTAAAGCAGGAGGTGAACACTCCTCCAGTTAGGCACAATAGAGTTGGTCTCTCCCCCTCACTTGGGTGTAAGGGGTTTTACTTGTAGTATTTCCTTAGAGCAAAGAAGGAAAGAGTGTGGAGACTGATCTTAGAACTAATATTTCCAAACAAGTTTGTAAAACCTGAGAAGTTCAGGATGGTGACTCTGGCAGCTGTAATTTCTTCACAGGAGAAGGAGGATTGGTTTTTGGCTCTTGACCTACAAGATGCCTATTTTCATACACTCTCTTTGGACAGGAAATATCTATAATTCATTATAGGCCAGGATCATTTCCAATACTGAGTGCTTCCCTTTGGTCTCTCCTCTGCCCCAAGGGTGTTCTCCAAAATTCTGGCAATGTGGCTGCTTACTTCTGAGAGAAGGCTAATCCATGCTATATTAGGAGGAGAACATCACCAAACAGACATTAAATTGTTTTATTTAACTAAAACAACAACGTTAAGTATTCTGGATTTTTTTCGTCAACAGCAAACATATAATATTTTAACAAAACAAGCATATGTCCCTCACGTCTCACATTTATCTCCAAACTTCTTCTCCTTGTCCAGATCTATTCTTCCTCCACCAATCTTGTATTCATTGGACTTTTTGAAAGGGATTGACTCTGTGTACACAAATTTGCAGAGGGACAATAGAGTTGAGGTCTGTTATTTCTCACCCCTATATATTATTATTTATTTATTTTAAAACATTTTTGTTCTTAACAAGCATGTTACCTTTGGAGACATACATCCACAGTTTGAGAACTTCAAAACTAAGCATCTCTGATGGTATCTTCTAGACTGAGTACTGAATCCCATTGGGTAGATAGAAAGATTAACCTAAATAATCTATACAGAAGCCTGTGGAACCCCATAAGATTGGGTCCATAATCCATGAACTATTGGAACTCATTTACAAAACTTTTCTTAAACGTTACATGAATATATTGTCTCATACTGTAGAATTAGAATTTATAATCTCTATTGCATGATGAGATATCGTTGAACTATAATGTATCTTAATTAAAACTATCTTTAGATCAATTCGTTCCTCAAAACACATTTTATAAAAAAAATCTGATATAAAAAAATTAGATTTTTTTTTAAATCGTTGATTTTTATCCACCATGGATTCTTTTAATTGTGCCATATTATTATTTCTTGGGAAGGAAGTGGATCTTATCATGGAGAGTCAGATCAGAGTCACTTAATCAGAAATAGAGATGACAGGCAGACATCATCATGTGCTTCTTGACTTTTACAAATACATTTCCTGGAATTAATGTCTTCCTTTTCCCCACGCTCTACTTGTCCATCATTGCAGCACATAGAAAAGCTAGGTTTGACCTGACAACAGTTGACTAATTTACTTAGTTCCCTTTTTTTGGCTACATTTTTCCCTGTTCCATGTTATAAACATTAATTTCTGTAATATTTACCACATTCTTAAACTTTGTTGCTGTCTTATTTTTGAAAATAAAAGTTTTGATTAAAATTTAAATGACTTGTTTCTGTGATTAAAAAAAATAATCAGGTGATCTGCTTGAAGGCCATAACACAGAATGTTCCCATTTGAACGCCCTTAGAGGGATATCGCTGTTTGCCATGGATATTTGATGTAATGGAGTGACAGGGTGTCAAGGTTCCTTCCCCACTCTGGACTTTAGAGTACAGATATGAGGATCTGCATGTGAACTCCTAAACTGAATTACCAGCTTAGATCTGGTTTTGCTGCCACCACTCCCAAATACTAGCTCCCTTCTGTGGATAGTCTTGAGAGACTTCTTCACCAAGTTCCTGATGAACACCGATCCAACCCCTTGGATCTTAACACAAGGAGAATTTAACCATCCTCCCTTCTTTCCCCCACCAATTCCTGGTGAGTCCAGATCCAATCCCCTTGGATCTTAAAACAAGGAAAAATCAATCAGATTCTTAAAAAGAAGGCTTTTAATTAAAGAAAGAAAGGTAAAAATCATCTCTGTAAAATTAGGATTGAAAATAACTTTACAGGGTAATCAGATTCATAGAGCCCAGAGGAACCCCCTCTAGCCTTAGGTTCAAAGTTACAGCAAACCGAGGTAAATCCTCTTAGCAAAAAGGAACATTTACAAGTTGAGAAAACAATGGTAAAACTAACACGCCTTGCCTGGCTGTTACTTACAAGTTTGAAATATGAGAGACTTGTTCAGAAAGATTTGGAGAGCATGGATTGATGTCCTGTCCCTCTTAGTCCTAAGAGCGAACAACCCCAAAACAAAGACCACACAAACAAAAGCCTTTCCCCCACCAAGATTTGAAAGTATCTTGTCCCCTTATTGGTCCTTTGGGTGAGGTGTCAGCCAAGTGACCTGAGCTTCTTAACCCTTTACAGGTAAAAGGATTTTGGTGTCTCTGGCCAGGAGGGATTTTATAGTATTGTACACAGGGGGGCTGTTCCCTTCCCTTTATAGTTATGATACAGGGATAAAATAACTTAGAAATATGTCTGAAATACTAAATGTATGTCTAATTATGGTCATTGCATAACAAAGTATTAAATAAACATGATTGTACCTTAACATACATTCTCTCCCAGTTTGCTGCCTTTTAGGAATATCAGGATGCTCTATATTTCTTAAGGAAGAGCTATGAACTACACCCTTATTAATATTCAATAGTGTGTGTAAGTGGTGTATTTTCAAAGCATTAAGCAGAGATTTAATCAAACATCTCTCATTGAGAATATTGAGTCTCCTAAGTAATGTCCTATATATGCTTCCTTCCCCACCCTATCTCCCTATCCCCCAAAAGTGGTGGGTTTTGAAACATTTAATTCACAGATAGAATGAAGCCTTCTCAGAGCATGCAATTCCAAATACTCCAGAGATATATGGGAATGTCTTGTTACCTTGTGTTAGGGGAATTGATCTACTACCGCAGTGCTGCTTTTGTTGGGAATTGTGCTTTTAATTCACCTTTAATGCTCCTAGAGCCTAGAATAGGCATCTTTTTATGCTTGCTTCTAAATAAAATAAAATTAGGTGCCAATTCAGTTTGTCAAGATCTTATTAATATCTAAAATACACAAAATCTTGATCTCTAGAAACACCTAATAACTTGCATCAGAGTTTATCAGAGCCAAAATAATTATTTGATTTAATGGAACTGAATCACAAGTAAATGATTTATTTTAGGATTTCTTATTTAATAAGCTAAATGAAAGGGTTGTTGTAGCTTTAACCAAACTGTAACTTGCACTGGCAGCTGTTAAAAGCTTCTCCCTGCCCCTACTTATGTTAGTTGAAATGAAAAGCCACTTCACCACCCCTTGCTTTATTTTGGCTCATTTTGTTTTTAAATATTTCTTTACCAATTCTATACTTTTTCAGCTTCTCCAGCACCAGCAAGGACGGGCCAAACAGGGAGCTTATCAGGCAGCCCAAAACCTTTCTCTCCTCAAGCCTCAACACCTATTGCTGCTAAACAAGAAAGAACTTCCACTCCAGGAAGCATTCTGAACCTTAACCTTGGTTAGTTCTAACTTTTGAAAGTCTGATTCTGTTATAATAATGTAAATTACAGTGGAATGGATGTGAGAGAGTAGCAAATTGCATGTATGTGGATTTAAATTAACAGTACTGAAGCACATGTCACCATTGTTTCATCAGCAGAGCTATGCTATATTTTTTGTAAAGCTGGAAATTAAACTTTTTTCTTACTGATGAAAGGTAATAGTTAGTAGATGATATTTAGCTGGACTCTCAGAAGGCTAAATGAACCCTTAGTGCCAAGGCTGTCAGTGCTCAGCTTCTCTTCTACAGTAGTGGATCTGTTTATTGTAACTACAGTGTACTCCAGCCAAACAGACAATTAACCATAAGAAATAGTTTCTGTAATAGTGGAATAGAGTGTGTGCTAAAGGTGAGAGTCAATAGCTGGAGTGTGGTAAATTATTTAAGCCAGATGGTGAGGTTAAGAGTTATGTAGGGAGTTTTAAATGAAATGCTTGGCTGCCTGTAGTTCATGTTGATACAGATGGAATTTTAAATCTGACAGTGTTTTCTGATTGATGTTTTAACATAGTTGTCCGAAGGTTTTTATCTGAAACATCAGTTACCTCTTCAGAGTTAGGGAAATGTGCCTTTGTTAAAATGTCAGTTTTGCCAAGAGTGAAAACAATGGATGGACTTCTCATGATAGCATCAACTGTGCCAGATATGGATTACATTCCATCCTGAATACAGTAGTCTTCTGATGTGACTCATTAGGTCATATTGCCTTGTTTGAAGCATTGTGAGAATAGGGATTCTCTCTGACATGATAGAATGAAAGGCAAGAGAACAGCAGAAATTCATATGTTTCATGCAGAGAGACGTGTAGCAGTTCTTCCTTTTTAAGCACTATGTTCTGCTTAGTCAGAGGAAGTCTATTGAAGATAAGTCAACTATAGCTACTCCTAGGCTGGCTGAAGTTATACTGCAGTCAAGGATGGGGAATGATGAGCAAAACTACATTGATGTTCTCAGAGCAGAGATCCTTGGAATCAAAATGAGAACTACCTTTAACAGATTGTATGTCTGAGGGAGAAAAGAGGAGACGTTGGATACATTGAATATTAGCAGAAAGTTGCATCTCCAGAAGAGTGAAGGAAAATAGATAACATGGAATATGGGCATCATTACAATCAACTTTTAGCAATGGAGTTATCAGGAAGTTTGGAAAATTTCAAGATGAAGCACTTGAAAACGTTGTGCATGAAGATCTTAGCCTCTAGGCTCTGCTGCTGTTGATTTAACTCTTTTCTGCATAACACTAGTCCTGAGATAAATAGGGAGGCCATTTCTTTTCAGGGAGACCTCTTTATATGAAAAGAGTTTAATAGAAATATCTGAATGATTTGACTTCTGTTTTATTTGTTGGGATGGAGAGACCTCTGAAAGAAAATACCTATCTTACTGTCTCTTGTCTTACCTTGCTTTATGTAATCTTTGCCTGCACTTACATCTTGTCATGTCCAACTAATGTCACTTGTCTATGGGTAAAGTTACTGCAGCAGAGTTTTAGTGATTAGTTTTCTTTAATATATTTAAGGTACGATTTTCAAAAGTTCCTGGGTGCTGAACTCCTTTGAAAATCTGCCAAATTCATGTAGATTTCTAAATAAGAGCTGAGCCATCTTGAAAATTTAGCTCTTTATGAGCAGATATTTTGGAGGGGTAGAGCTGTTTTGATTCCATGACTAGTGCATATTGTGTAATAGTATTAATCGCCATAGTAGTAATGTGTTACTTAACTCCTTCATTCTGGTCATCCATTACATGATCCTGCATACAGTGCAGCGGCATTCCATAAATCAGTGCAGTACTGGGGCATAGCTGTAACACCATAGTGAAACTTTCTGTCTGGGTGTACTTGGAACATTTTAAGATTAGTCAAGTGATTGATTACTTAAAGGTGTTCTTGGGGCATTACTCTTTCTAGCTGCAGAACAGTAATGGAAAAACAGAGGAAAGTTAATTGTCCAAGGAGCTATACAGTGTAGTGCATTAAACTTACTTTTTTTTATATGCATACTGTAGAACTTGGTGACTTGTTTACATTTTTACCAAAGCTGAAAAAGAGCATCCATTCAAAGCTCTGGACACCCCAGCAGTCTTTTAAATTACAGAGTTATGCAAACAAATATGTTTCCTTGATCACTTCTTAAAAGTAATACCTCTATCACAGCAAAATTTAAGTCTACCAACAGAGTCCCTCCATAATCCAGCCTCACCAGTGTAAAAGCCAAGGACAAGAAATAGGCATTGCAGCTTACCCTGGAGGCCCAGAAACCAATGCTGTTTTGACTAAGGGGAGGGTGACTAAATTCCAAAGCTGAAGAATCCTCCCAGAGAACACCTATCGCTTCCCTTTCTTACATCTGGATGGTTCCAGCTCCAGAGCCTCCACTTGAGTGCAACTCTGACACTGTGGCTCAGGGATAGAGGCAATATCTGAGAGGCTGTAATACACCTCTACCCTGATATAACGCTGTCCTCAGGAGCCAAAAAATCTTACCAGGTTATAGGTGAAACTGCGTTATATCGAACTTGCTTTGATCTGCCGGAGTGCGCAAACCCCCCCCCCCCCCGAAGCACTGCTTTACCGCGTTATATCCGAATTCATGTTATATCGGGGTAGAAGTGTATGTGTTTTGGCAAGAGCAAGTTTACATCTATTCTGGGAGAAGTTCAACGTCTCCTAAATGTGATTTTGCTTCAGCACATCTTTGGGAATTACTGTTGAATAGAAACTCAGATTTCTTGCAATGATTTGTGTGTTAAACGTTAAATGTACTAGGTGAAGATGATGATTTTTTCAGGAACTGTATATTGTACTCTATTTTGGTCACTCGTATCCTTATTCTGTTCTCTCTGTGTCAAAATAATTATGTAAAAGCGTAAATATAAATTTAGAAGTTGTAACAGATGTGGATTTGGGTCCACTTTTCTGTTGGGCATAATGCAACGGTTACTGGTGGGAAGATAGAATAGATGTAAAAAGAGAAGAGATAAGCATTGCAATATGCCCTGGACACCCAGAAACCCAAGCTGTTTTGACCAAAGGAATAGAGACAGTTTTAGAATTTTTCAGTATATTTTAACTATTTCGTTATTGCTTTTTGTGCTGCGTGTGCAACATAGATTTATTTGGTCCTGTCAGGGTTCCCCACCCCCTCTGAACTCTGAGGTACAGATGTGGGGACCCTCATGAAAGACCCCCTAAGCTTATATTTTACCAGCTTAGGTTAAAACTTTTCTAAGACACAAATCCCTTTCCTTGTCCTTGGACTGGTATTGCTGCCACCACTAAGTGATTTACACAAAATGTTTAGAGACAGGTCACTTGGAATCTCTGTCTCTCCACCCCACCCCCACAAAATCCCCCCAAGCTCCTTTGCACCCTTTCCTGGGGAGGCTTGAGAATAATATACCAACCAGTTGCCATAGCAATGTGAGCACACACCAGACCCTTTGTCTTCAAGACACTGAAATCAATCAGGTTCTTAAAAGAAGAACTTTATTATAAAGAAAACAGTAAAAGAACCACACCTGCAAAATCAGGATGGAAGGTAACTTTACAGGGTAATAAAAGATTAAAAACACAGAGGATTCCCCTCTGGGCTCAGCTTCACAGTTACAAAAACAGGAATGAAACTACATCTGTAGCATAGGAAAAATTCACAAGCCAAAACAAAAGATAACCTAATGCATTTCCTTGCCCTACTTACAGTTTCTGTGGTTTTAGATGGATTATTCCAGGTATATTTCAGGAGATATTGTACCTGCTTGACTTCCCCCTCCGTCCGGAGAGGGAACAACAAAAGATAGCCACAAACAAATCCTGTCCCCCCCCCCCCCCCGATTTGAAAGTATCTTCTTTCCTCATTCTTCCTTCTGGTCAGGTGCCAACTAGGTTATTTGAACTGCTTAACCCCTTACAGGTAGGGCAATCCAGTACAACTGCCAAGGAGGGATTTTATGCTACTGCATAAATAAAGGTTGCTGCCCTTCCTTCTATATTAATGACAAGTCCATATCATGAAATTGCCACTTATGACTATGAAAGCAAGTCTCCTTGCTGAATTTTAATGGAAAGCTTTTTCTGAAATCCTAGAAAGAGATTCAAGATAATGATTTGCATATTAATAACAGTCAAACTGTTTGATTTGAGAACCAGCAAGCGGGGGGGCGCAATGTCAGTCATCTGAATAGTATTCTCCACTTGGTTCATTGTCAAGTTGCTACTGCCTTTGTCTGGCTCAAGTAGAGTTATCTAGTCTGGTTCCTTACAAAATCTGTTTCACATCATTTTTTTTAATTGGATTGGTGTTTTCAACTCTCACTGATCCTGTTTAGACTAATGGGCTATCAAGTGCCATTTCTTTATGTAGCTAAACCCATTAGGGCTGTCCATGCTCTCATCATTAGTTCAGTATCAGAGGGGTAGCCGTGTTAGTCTGGATCTGTAAAAGCAGCAAAGAGTCTTGTGGCACCTTATAGACTAACAGACGTTTGGGAGCATGAGCTTTCATGGGTGAATACCCACTTCGTCGGACGCATTCACCCACGAAAGCTCATGCTCCCAAACATCTGTTAGTCTATAAGGTGCCACAAGACTCTTTGCTGCTTTTATCATTAGTTCACTTTACCAGTAGAATCTCTCTTAAAATATTATTAAATGTTAAGATACCAGTGCTAGCAATGAAGTTCTTGCCACAGAATAATTGGTATGGTCCCCTTTTAAAAATTCACTGTTCCTAAAACTATAAATTATATACTGTGTATTATCCATAGCAGTAGGGGTATATTACAGACCACCTGACCAGGATGTCGAAAGTGACTGTGAAATGCTCAGGGAGATTTGAGAGGCTATTAAAATAAAAAAAATCAATAATAATGGGGGATTTCAACTATCCCCATCTTGATTAGGAACATATCACCTCAGGAAGGGATGCAGAGATAAAGTTTCTTGACACCTTAAATGATTGCTTCTTGGAGCAGCTAGTCCTGGAACCCACAAGAGGAGAGTCAATTCTTGATTTAGTCCTAAGTGGAGCACAGGATCAGGTCCAAGAGCTGAATATAGCTGGACCGCTTGGCAATAGTGACCATAATATAATTAAATTTAACATCCCTGTGGCGGGAAAAACGCCACAGTGGCCCAACACTGTAGCATTTAATTTCAGAAAGGCAAACTACACAAAAATGAGGAGGTTAGTGAAACATAAATTAAAAGATACAGCACCAAAAGTAAAATCCCTGCAAGTTGCATGGAAACTTTTAAAGACACCATAATAGAGGCTCCACTTAAATGTATACCCCAAATTAAAAAACATAGTAAGAGAACCAAAAAAGAGCCACCATGGCTAAATAACAAAGTAACAGGAGCAGTGAGAGGCAAAAAGGCATCCTTTAAAAAGTGGACGTTAAATCCTTATGAGGAAAATAGAAAGGAGCATAAACTCTGGCAAATGAAGTGTAAAAATATAATTAGGAAGGCCAGAAGAGAATTTGAAGAACAGCTATCCAAAGACTCAAAAAGTAATAGCAAAAATTTTTTAAAGTACATCAGAAGCAGGAACTCTGCTAAACAGCCAGTGGGGCCACTGGACGATCGAGATGCTAAAGGAGCACTCAAGGATGATAAGGCCATTGCAGATAAACTAAATGAATTCTTTGCATCAGTTTTCATGGCTGAGGGTGTGAGGGAGATTCCCAAACCTGAGCTGTTCTTTTTAGGTGACAGATCTGAGGAACTGTCCCAGACTGAGGTGTCATTAGAGAAGGTTTTGGAACAAATTGCTAAACTAAGCAGTAATAAGTCACCAGGGCCAGATGGTATTCACCCAAGAGTTCTGAAGGAACTGAAATGTGAAATTGCAGGACTGCTATCTGTCGCTGATTTAAATGATAGGTTACAGACATCTGTACCAAATGATTGGAGGATAGGTAATGTGACGCCAGTTTTTAAAAAAGACTCCAGAGTTGACGCTAGCAATTACAGGCCAATAAGCCTGACTTCAGTACCGGGCAAACTGGTTGAAACTATAGTAAAGAACAAAATTCTCAGACACATGAACATAATTTGTTGGGGAATAGTCAACATGGTTTTTGTAAAGGGAACTCATGCCTCACTAATCTACTAGATTTCTTTTAGGGGTTTGGTCAACAAGCATGTGGACACGGGGGATCCAGTGGATATAGTGTGTTTAGGTTTTCAGAAAGCCTTTGACAAGGTCCCTCACCAAAGGCTCTTAAGCAAAGTAAGCAGTCATGGGATAAGAGGGAAGGTTCTCCCATGAATTGGTAACTGGTAAAAGGATAAGAAACAAAGGGTAGGAATAAATGGTCAGTTTTCAGAATGGAGAGAGATAAATAGTGGTGTCCCCCAGAGGTCTGTATTGGGACCAGTCCTATTCAACATATTCATAAATTATCTGGAAAAAGGGGTAAACAGTGAGGTGGCAAAATTTGCAGATGAACAAAACTATGCAAGATAGTTAAGTCCCAAGCAGACTGCAAAGAGCTATAAGAGGATCTCTCAAAACTGGGTGACTGAGCAACAAAATGGCAGATGAAATTCAGTGTTTATAAATGCAAAGTAATGCACGTTGGAAAACATAATCCCAACTATACATATAAAATGATGGGGTCTAAATTAGCTGTTACCACTCAAGAAAGAGATCTTGGAGTCATTGAGGATAATGCTCTGAAAACATCCACTCCATGTGCAACGGCAGTCAAAAAAGCGAACAGAATGTTGGGAATCATTAAGAAAGGGATAGACAATAAGACAGAAAATACCATATTGCCTCTATATAAATCAGGGTTTCTCAAACAGGGGTCGCCGCTTGGGTAGGGAAAGCCCCTGGCAGGCCAGGCCAGTGTGTTTACCTGCCCCGTCTGCAGATCCAGCTGATCGCGGCTCCCACTGGCCGCGGATCACTGCTCCGGCCAATGGGAGCTGGAAGCGATCTGCGGCCAGTGGGAGGCGCGATCGGCCGGACCTGCGGATGGGGCAGGTAAACACACCGGCCCGGCTCGCCAGGGGCTTTCCCTACACAAGCGGCGACTCCTGTTTGAGAAACCTGATATAAATTTATGGTATGTCCACATCTTGAATACTGCATGCAGATGTGGTTGCCCCATCTCAAAAAAGATATATTGGACTTGGAAAAGGTTCAGAAAATGGCAACAAAAATGATTAGGGGTATGGAATGGCTGCCGTATGAGGAGAGATTAATAAGACTGGGACTTTTCAGCTTGGAAAAGAGACGACTAAGAGGGGATATGATAGAGGTCTATAAAAATATGACTGGTGTGGGGAAAGTAATAATGAAGTGTTATTTACTCCTCATAACACAAGAACTAGGGGCCACCAAATGAAATTAATAGGCAGCAGGTTTAAAACAATCAAAAGGAAGTATTTTTTCCACACAACGCACAGTCAACCTGTGGAACTCCTTGCAAGAGGATGTTGTGAAGGCCAAGACTATAACAGGGTTCAAAAAAGAACTAGATAAGTTCATGGAGGATAGGTCCATCAGTGGCTGTTAGCCAGGATGGGCAGAGATGGTGTCCCTAGTCTCTGTTTGCCAGAAGCTGGGAATCAGCAACTGGGAATGGATCACTTGATGATTACCTGTTCTGTTCATTCCCTCTGGGGCACCTGGCATTGGCCGCTGTTGGAAGACAGGATACTGGGCTAGATGGACCTTTGGTCTGACCCACTATGGCCATTCTTATGTTCTTATCCAGAGAGCTTCTGGCATGCACTGAAGCAAATTAAAATCTCAAATCACTTTTTACAAACTTTCAGATTAATCCTAATGATTCCTTTGGAAGGTTAAGAGGTGACTTGATCAGAGTCTGTAAGTATCGGCTCAGGGTGAAGATATTTGATATTGGAGAGTTCTTTCTTGTAGAACACAAAGGGTACAATTTCAAAATTGTGTATGCGACTTCATTTTCAAAAGTGACTTATGCACTTGTATTTCACACTGAAAATCCCAAGGGATAGAGTTTGTGTTATGATTAACACTTGCCAGCCTGGAAGTGACATAAGGATTGAAAAACTCAAATCCACTTCTATCTTATGCCAGTGCAGACTAAAGCTGTAACACTAAATCATCCAGCTGACCCCCTAATGTGTGCATTTAAAACATTAATCTAGAGGTCTTGTGCATGTTTGAGCAATCACTTTATTCATTAGTTTATTTAGATTTTGATCTTCTATAAACTCTACACCAAAGAGTGCCTTTCAGATACATTTATAAACACAGGAACATAAGGGATACAGAATAAATCAACCAAAGTGGCTGTACTTCTTCTTGGAGTGCTTGCTCATGTTGATTCCATTCTAGGTGTGTGCGCGCCCACATGCACAGTCGTCGGAAATTTTTGCCTTAGCAGTATCTGTAGGGTCGGCTGTGTCACCCTCTTGAATGCTGTACCCATGCGCTGGTATATAGGCGCTGCCTACCCTACACCCTCTCAGTTCCTTCTTACTGCCCCTGATGGTTGGTCAAAGCGCCTTGTCTTGCAATCACAAGAGCATTAGCGGTTCTTCAACAGCCCATTGTCTGTCTTCTTTGTATACAGTTTAGGTACTTAGTTAGCCTTTAGGTCCTCAGTTAAATGTTAGGTTGTTCGGCCGTTAGAGTCAGTGGTGAGCTGGAGCCAGTTCACACCAGTTCACAAGAACTGGTTGTTAAATTTAGAAACCGGTGTAGAACCGGTTGCTAAAGGGGCGGGCGGGTGGACACACTCTGGTCCGGGGGCCACATCTGGCCCGCAGGACCGTCCTGTCTGGCCCGCCAGAGCTCCCAGCTGGGGAGGCTCCCCTGGCCCCCTCCCCGATTTCCACCCCTCTCCCCTCGCAGAGTTGGAGTGTGCCGAGGCGCCAGCGCAGCTCTGAGCTCCTGCCGCTTTGAGCGGCATGGTAAGGGGGCCGGGCTGGGAGGAGGGGTTTGCAGGGCCATGCGGGGGAGGCGGGGGGAGGGCGCAAGTGGGGCAATTTGTCCTGGGCCCCGCAGGAGCCCCCACGAGAATCTCTGAGGCTCCTCCCTGGGCCCAGCCCCGCCTACCCAACTCCCTCCCCCCCGTTCCCTGTCCCCTTACTGCCCCCCCAGAACCTCTGCCCCATCCACCCCCACCCCCCTCTCCCTGTCCCCGGGACTCCCTGTCCCTTATCCAACCCGGCCCTGGCCCCGGCCCCTTACCATGCTGCTTACCTCCAACTCCCCCCTCTCCGCCAAGGACCCGGTAGGGAACCGGTTCTTAGGATTTTGGGAGCTCATCACTGGTTAGAGTCCCAGCTGGGACTTTGCCCTTGAGTGGGGCATGCCCCGCTCTCCTGGCTTCAAACCGTACTCATCACGTTACAGGTTGATGCCCATTAGTGACCCCGCACGACAGTTGTCTGAACTGTTTGGGGGATTCCCATAGAAAGGACAAGTGCAGAATCTGTAAGAACTTTTGCCCTAGTAAAGGAGCGGGTTATCCGCTTGAGGGCCCTCCTCATAGAGGATGCTCTTCATCCTGCTTCGAAGCCCTTCCGCTCCGATCCCACATCGAGCGCCTCATCATCGGTACAGAGGGCTCTGCCCAGTACCATTCCTCCTCGCCAAAGAAGCGGCAAAAGAAGAAGAGCTCGCCGGCACTGGAACAGAAAGGGGCCCCAGGCAAAGGACCTATGTAAGGCCATGTGCTCGATCCGGGGCTTCACAGGGTACCGCTGATTTGGGACCAAGGATCTGCCTCCCGGGAGCAACAGGGGACCCCAGCTTCTCCTAGGGCCCTCGTTGCCCAAAGTGTCCTTGGCAGCTAAAGAACAAGCAGGCTGACTGGCACCACAGACACCACGCCAGGTGCTGGACTTGCCTAAGGCCCCAGCGCCTATGGGCAAGCTGGTCATGGCCCCATAGGCCAGTGGAGCCCCCTCAGTCCCTGGACTGCAGGTGTAGATCTCCATCTCTGTGGCCTAGGACCCTGGCACTGCAGTCCCAGTCTCCGGTCAGAAGACCCAAGTCCACGCCGCTGCGCTCTCCCCCTATGAGGCATGGGACTCCAGAGTCGATGCAGAGGCACAGCAGGTCCCCGTTCCACCAGTACCATGAGCTTCCCATCAAAGATCGCCATGGCGCAAGTCACCCTCGCCCATAAGGTCTCCCAGATATTGGTCCCCACCAGGACGGGATTGCTCCCGGTAGCGGCACCAGTCTCCGTCCTCCCAGTACCACTCATCGGGCAGGCAACAATCCTCGCCTCACCGGTCGCCGACCATGGTTAGCTGACAGACTCAAGCCTCGACGGCTCCTCCCTGATCACCGGAAGGGCAATGGTCGGACTCGGATTGGGACCCACTCACCATGCCAAATGGGAGTTCAGCCCCTTGCCAAGCCTTCCTACCTCACATAAAAGCATGGTGGTCCAGATCCTGATGAACAATACAGCGGCTATGTTCTGTGTCAACAAGCAAGATGGAGCTAGATCGTGTGCTCTTTGCAAAGAAGCTCTCAGGCTCTGGGACTTCTGTGTACAACACAGCATCCATCTCATAGCCAATCTCCCCGGGGCCAAAAACGCTTTGACAGATTGCCTCAGCAGGAACTTCTCATCTCACTACGAGTGGTCTCTCCATCCGGAAGTGGTCAGCATCATCTTCCAGAGGTGGAGAACTCCCCAGGTGGACCTGTTCACCTCCAGGCAGAACAGGAAATGACACATTTTCTGCTTGATTCAGGGGATCAAAAGAGGCTCCCTGTCGGATGCTTTTCTACTCCCTTAGTCGGGGGCTCTGTTGTACTCCTTCCCCCCTTTGCCGTTAATTTACAGGGTCCTCATGAAGATCAAGCAGGACAGGGTGAAGGACTCACAGTGCTGGCTTGGTCTTGCCAGTACTGGTTTGGCACGCTTCTGGACCTCTCGTTCCTGCTCCATTACAGATATCGCTCAGGCCAGACCTGCTGTCCCAACACCATGGCAGTCTTCTGCATCCGAACCTGGTGGTGCTGCACCTGCCGGCTTGGCTGCCGCACGGTTAAATGCGGAGGAGCAGGAGTGCTCGGCAGCAGAAAGCCCTCCATCAGAGTGACCTTCCTGGCCAAATGGAAGCAGTTCGCTTGTTGGAGCTCGGATAAAGGCATTTGGCCCGAGTGGGCCTCGCTGCAGTTAATCCTGGACTATCTTCTCACGTTCCAAAGCCTGTCCCTTTCATCTATCAAGGTCCACTTGGCTGCTATCTTGGCATTCCATCCGCTGCTCGAGGGTAGGTCGGTTTTCGCCCAGGACACAACTGCCAGGTTCCTCAAGAGCCTTGAGCGCCTCTACCCACACGTCGGGGGCCCTGTCCCTCTGTGGGACCTGAATCTTGTTCTGTCGTGGCCCATAGGGCCCCTCTTCTAGCCTCTGGCTTCTTGCTCTGTCCTTCTCCTTTCCTGGAATGTCGCATTCTTGGTTGCAATAACGTTTGCCCGTCGGGTCTTTGAGATTAGGGCAATTATCTTGGAACCACCCTGTATGCCTCATCCAGCTTTCCTTCCCACAGTTTCATACGGGCCAGGACATTTACTTACCTGTCTTTTTTCCAAAGCTTATAAATCGGAGGAGGAGTGTAGGTTGCATTCCCTAGATGTCAGGAGGGCGCTGGCCTTCTACATTGAAAGAACCAAGTCATTCTGCAAGTCGACACAGTTGTTAGTTGCGGTGGCCGACAGGATGAAACAGGTGGACAACTTGAGCCTGAGAAGGAGACAGAATTTACCAATATACATTGCCAAAGAGCCACAGTAATACATCAGCAGCCCCCCATCCGCTCTTCTTCCCCCCTCCCAGCGTCTCCCCGCCACCGGCAGCCCCACCAATCAGCACCTTCCCCTCCCTCCCCGCAGTTCCCGATCAGCTGTTTCGTGGCATGCAGGAGGCTCTTTGGGGGGGAGGAGTGAGGGCACAGCAGGGGAAGGGGTGGAGTGGGGGCATGGCCTGTGGCAGAGCCAGGGGTTGAACAGTGAGCACCCCCCAGCACATTGGAAAGTTGGCGCCTGTAGCTCCAGCCCAAGAGTCAGTGCCTATACAAGGAGCTGCATATTAACTTCTGAAGAGCCACATGTGGCTCCAGAGCCACAGGTTGGCCACCCCTGGGATGAAAAGTCGTCCAGTGTCCACTCAAAGAATTTCTTATGGATCACTGCCTGCATTTGCTGCTCCTACGATTGGGCACTGGGGCCACCTCCAGCGATTGTAACCGCTCACTCAACCAGGGTGCAAGCCTCTTCGGCAGCTTTCCTAGCCCAAGTGCCTATCTGTAGGGCAGCCACCTGGTCGTCCATCCACCTGTTCGTGTCCCTTTATGCACTTATCCAGTAGACCAGGGACAATGCTGACTTCAGTAGAGCAGTACTGTAAGCCGCTAGACTGTGAACTCCGAGCCCATCTCCATTGATACTACTTGTGAGTCACCTAAAATGGAATCGACATGAGCAAGCACTTGAAGAAAAAAAAACAGTTTACCTACCTTTCGTAACTGTTGTTCTTCAACATGTATTGCTCATGTTCATTCCATTACCCACCCTCCTACTCCTCTGTTGGATTTGCTGGCAAGAAGGAAATGAGAGGGCATAGGGTCGGCAGCGCCTATATATCAGCGCACGGGCATGGCACTCAAGGAGGTGACACAGCTGACCCTATGGATACCATTAAGGCAAAAATCTCTGACAACTGTGTACGTGGGCGCGCACACACCTAGAATGGAATGGACATTAGCAACACATCTCGAAGAACAACAGTAACGAAAGGTAGGTAACCGCTTTTTCTTCCTCTCACCCCATCACACATCATTTGCTCATCATGTGACCAGTACAGTTTAACACACAAACCCTTAACCTTACTCTTATAGACTGAAATTCTATTGGCAGCTCCTCACCAGTGCCCTGCAAGCATACATGCTTTGCAGAGTGCTCAAGAGCAACAAATCATGATGTGTCTTATTTTGTGAATGCCCTGCATTCATGCTTTGCTTTACAGTATAGCAGTATATTAGAAAGAGCTAATGAGACAAAAAATACCTTTATAATGAGCATATTTTTGGTTCAGGCATGCCATTTAGTACATACTGTTTGCTGCAGAAATTCCTGCACACTATAATGTGAGAGTGTGTGGGTAAGCTGAGGAGAAGACTTTTCCAGGACTCATGGGTGTGTTCTACATTGGGTAGAGTTGAGCCTTTGATGTCTCTAGCACAGGCCCGCACAACTCGTAAAGCGGCGAGGGCCACATTCCTCCAAAGAAAACAGCCGAGGGTCGAAACCTCCCGGCCCCACAGATACACCCCGCCCCAGGGCCGTCCAGCCCTGCAGAAATAAACCCTCCTTCCCCAGTGCCGCCCCACCAAAACAGCTGTGGGTCAAAAAGGAAGGTTGGGGGTGGGGAGGTGATACTTTATTTTAAATCAACCAGGGGCTCCCAGCTGAAGAGGTGGCTGGGAGCCCTCAGGGTCAAATTAAAGGGCTCAGGGCTCCGGCGGCTGGGGGATCCCGGCAGGGCCGGTTCTAGGTGTTTTGCTGCCCCAAGCAAAAAAAAACTTGTCTGCCCCCCGTCCCAGCCCTGGGCTCCCCTCTGTACCCCCCTGCTGCCCCAGTCCTGGGCTCTCCCCCCACTGACCCACACCCCCTGCCGCCCCAGCGCTGGGCTTCCCCCTTTCCTCCCCACCAGTGCCCTCCCCCCACCCTGCTGCTGCCCCAGCCCTGGGCTCCCCCCCACCAGTGCCTCCCCCCCCACACACCTCCTGCCTCCCCAGCCCTGGGTCCCTGGTAACGGTCCCAGGGCAGGTCATTCAGCAGGAATTTTGGATGTGCACAAAACACAGACAGGATTGGTTCCCATATGGTTACAGAGGTGCAGTAAAGTGGAACCATTTTCAGCTTGTGTGATTAGAAGATATCTGGATGCATATTATAAGACTGTCCTCCATAAATGAGGAAAAGTTGAGGTGCCTTTATTATTCTTTTGTTCCACTCTTTCTTTCTATGGGGAATTTGCCAGTGCAATATCACTGTCTTCCTGAAACAAACAAAAAGGCAATGGCTGTTGAAAATAGCAATTCCAGTGCCAATAAGCATTTCTTGCTCAATTTTATCCTGCTTTTTCTAAAGCAAATTACAGTGGATCAGTATATTTGGTTTGGGAGAAATGAAGTAACAGCTGCCCAAACTGAGCTTGAGCACTCCTGAATTTTGAGGTGTTCAAATCTGGAAGGCAGGTGCTGGGGGGGCGCTGTGGGCTCCATGGGGGAGCATGGCAGCAATGTATCTGGAGCTGCATGGAGCCAGACACGCTGGCCTGAGTGGCACAGTAAGGGGGCTGGGGGTTGGAGATGGGGTCGGGGGTCCGGGGGGCAGTCAGGGGACAGGCAGCAGTAGGATAGGCATGGGAGTCCCAGGGGTTTATCAGGGGACAGGTAGGGGGTGGGGTCCTGGGGGAAAGTTGGGGGGGTCTCAGGAGGGGGCAGTTGGGGACAAGGAGAAGGGAGGCTTAGATAGGGGGTGGGGTCCCAAGGGGTAGTTGGAGCAGGGGTCTTGGGAGGGAGCAATCAGGGGACAAGGAGCAGCAGCATTTAGATGGGGGTGAGGTTCTGGGTGGCAGTTAGGGGCAGGAGTCGCAGGAGAGCGGTATCAGGGGACAAGGACCAGCGGTGTTAGATAGGGGGGTGGGGATCCTGGAGGGCAGCTGGGGCAGAGGTCTGGGGAGGCGGCAAACAGCGGCCGCATGCCGGGATTCAAACGGCTCTGCGGGCAGCCCTGAGCCCTTAAAATCCCAGCAGCGGCTGAGAATCTCTGCGGGCAGCCCAGAGCGCTTTGATTCCCAGCCGCAGCTGGGATTTAAAGGGCTCTGGGGCTCCCCGCTGCTGCGGACAGCCCAGAGCTCTCTGACTCCCGGCCGCGGCTGAGATTTAAAGGGCTCTGGGCTATCCGCAGCGGCGGACAGCCCAGAGCCCTCTGACTCCCGGCCGCGGCTGGGATTTAAAGGGCTCTGGGCTATCCGCAGCGGCGGATAGCCCAGAGCCCTCTGACTCCCGCGCGGCTGAGATTCAAAGGGCTCTGGACTCCCCGCGGTTGCCGGCAGCCCAGAGCTCTTTGCTTCCTGGCCGCGGCCGGGATTCAAAGGGCTCTGAGCTGCCTGCAGAGCGCCATGTGCGGGGGATTTAGAATCCCCTCGCGGGCCGCACAGTGAGGCTCTGTGGGCCGCATGCGGCCTGCGGGCCGTGTGTTTTGCAGGCCTGCTCTAGCATAACAATCCATATTGTTACAATCCAGGGGGGAGGGATAGCTCAGTGGTTTGAGCATTGGCCTGCTAAACCCAGGGTTGTGAGTTCAATCCTCAAGGGGCCACTTAGGGGCAAAATCAGTACTTAATCCTGCTAGTGAAGGCATGGGGCTGGACTTGATGACCTTTCAGGGTCCCTTCCAGTTCTATGAGATAGGTATATCTCCATATATAAAGTCTTTCCTCCCCTATTCTTACCTGTTGGGTTTAAAAGAAAGGCCAGCAAGATTTCTATTTTCCAATTCTTTATCCCTGCAGAAATCACCAGATTATTTTATGGAGAACAAAAGGGAAAAACTGTTATGTTTGTGTTAAAGCCATTCTCTTTGAGTTGTTCAGAGTTGCAGACTATAATTAGAAAATAATATTAATACATTTCAGTTAGTCTGCATTTTCATTTCAGTCTAAAATTAAGTAAATTTTACTACAAAATTTTCATTTATGAGGACAGTGGAGGTTCCCCTCGCCTCTTAAAGTATCTTTCTTAATTAAAGAATTCTTTTTATAATGTCTTTTTAGATCGCAGCAAAGCTGAGATGGATCTGAAAGAACTGAGTGAATCAGTCCAGCAGCAGTCCACACCTGTGCCGCTAATTTCACCAAAACGACAGATTCGCAGCAGGTTCCAGCTTAATCTTGACAAGACAATAGAGAGTTGTAAAGCACAGTTAGGTATGCCCAGAGTCCATTAAATAAGGGGAGCATGAAACCTAAACTCAAAGGAAACTTTGATTTAAGGGTTGATTTTGTTTACAAACTTGAAAAGTATTTTTCCACGTTGTAAAACCTTAAATACTTTTTACACAAAAATGTAAAATCAGATGATGATGTTTGAATACTTAAGGGAATACATTTTGAATGTGTTAAGCTGGAACAATCTAACGTATAGTAGAACCTGCTGTTACGAATCTCTCTGAAGAACTTTCATGTTTTAACCTATGTTCTTTGCATCTTTCTGATGTAGATTAGTATACTTATTTTTGTGGTCTTATTTTTCCTTGTAACATGAAAAATTCAAGAACTGTAGCTAGTTTACTAAACACTACCTGATATTAACATATCCAGTTACACCCGGTAGGGTATGGTGATACTATTAAATATTTGTATTGCGCTATTGCTTTGCATGGCACTTCATAATGATTTAAAAAACGACAACACCGCTCCTTGGAAAATCTGCCAGTCTAAGGTCCTGATTTGGCAAACATACATGTAAGTAACTTTAGTCACATGGGCGGTCCCATTGATTCTAATGTGATTACTTTTGTAGTTAAAGTTACACACATGCGTGTTAGCCAGATTGGCCCTAGGTTAGACAAATTTAGAACATGAAGGGAACTGATAAATGAGTAGGCAGGGAAAGGAGGGCCAAGGGTTAAATCCAGTAAAAATGTAAATCAGATTATAGAGAATGACACTCAGACATTCTGATATTGTTAAATAGAGAGTAAGGTAGGACACAAGAGGAGGTGGAGGTAGCTTGGGAATGGAAGTCAAGGTAGTAATACAAATGAACTTTCCAGTGTATAGAATCATGCAAAATATTTTATTTTTCTATCATATCACAGAGTCACTATCCAGTTAATGTGGATTAGAGTACATTTGTTTTGTGTTTTTCTGTGTTAGGAATCAATGAAATCTCTGAAGATGTTTATAACGCAGTAGAACATAGTGACTCTGAGGATTCTGAAAAATCAGACACCAGTGACAGTGAATATATCAGTGATGATGAACAGAAATCAAAGAATGATCAGGAAGATGGAGAGGACAAAGAAAGTGGAAAAAGTGACAAAGAATCATTGACCATGAAAAAAAAACCTAAACCCCCAGCTCCAGCTGACGTCAAAGAGGAACTTAAAAGCACAAGTCCAGGAGTGGAGAAAACAGATGTCCCTGTCAAAGAAAAGGCTAATACAGACTCTGAGAAAGACTTTTCTGAAAAGGGAAAAAATTTGCAGCATCCTGCAAAAGAAAAACTGAAAGGTAAAGATGAGACAGACTCTCCAACTGTGCATCTGGGTCTGGACTCTGATTCAGAGAGTGAACTTGTCATCGATCTAGGGGAAGATCATTGTGGGCGTGAGGGACGGAAAAACAAGAAAGAATCTAAAGAACCGCCTCCTAAGCAAGATGGTAGGTTGAATTTATTTCCTTCTTTCATTTATGTGACAGACATAAAAGTAATGAACCCATAGTTTTCAATAATTGCTGGTCTCATTGAATGATCATTCGCAGGAGATAGGTGCTTTTCACCAGTGCTCAGTATTGTAGCGCATATACTGTACAACCTTGCATGAGTTTGGAATTTAACTTGCAAGTTTTTCAAGATTTTTGAATTTCAGCCACTCTTCTGTGAGCCCTGCAACAACATAATGATCCAGGAGATATTAGACTTGATCAAGCACTCCCAAACGTGTGTAATCCCACTAAAGTCAATTTAAGTGCTCCCATTAGTAAAAGTCATAAGAACAGATCTGTTATGTACGGTATCAGTTCATGTTGTCCATGTGTTAATCATGGTAAATGTAAATTGCAATTAGCCATTAAGAAAAGTACTTTCGCTAGCTGTGCTCAGCATTACAGCTGTTAGACAAAAAATATTTGTCCAGACCAGTCTATACTTTGGTGAGATGTGTGGTATATAAGCCTAGCTAGATCTTATTTTTAAGTTCTTTATTTTTCATATTAGATAACTTTCTTTTTTTCCTCTTTATTACATTTTATTTTTAAGTTGTAGGTAAAGTTCCACCTTCTTCCAGTGCAAGCAGCCAGCCTCCACCTGAAACTCCTGTGCTTACCCGGTCTGCAGCCCAAACTCCACCAGCTGGAGTCACAGCTACTACTAGTGCTACTTCTACTGTCACTGCTCCAGCAGCAGCCACAGGGAGCCCTGTGAAAAAGCAGAGGCCGCTTCTACCTAAGGAAACAGCCCCTGCTGTGCAGCGAGTAGTGTGGAATTCTTCAAATAAATTTCAAACGTCGTCTCAGAAATGGCACATGCAAAAGGTACAGAGGCAACAGCAGCAGAGCCAGCAGTCTCAACAGTCGCAACAACCTCAGTCTTCTCAAGGGACAAGATATCAGACAAGACAGGCAGTAAAAGGTATACACTTGTAACAATGTGTCCACGGTGCCCTAATTGCCTAGTAGTGTTCATGGTGATCCAAGCCCTTCTAACCAGGAATTCTACCACGAAAACCAATATCTCAAAGTATGGCTCTACTCTGAAAAGTGACTCTTTAAAAATGTAACACCTTACTAAACTTATTAGCTTCCTGTGGTATGTCTTTAGAACCATTTATCCTTACTTTACAATAGGTTTGCATTTTTTTTGCCATTGTCAACCATCACAGCTCTAGAAGAGTGAACTGAATTATTTTCTGGATCGTAGAAATGTAGGGCTGGAAGGGACCTCAAGAAATCATCAAGTCCAGCCCCCTGTGCTGAGGCAGGCATCAAGGACCCAATACACCTAGACCAGTGATACTCAGACTGAGGCTCAGGAGCTGCAAGTGGCTCTTCAGTGTGTCTCCTGCTGTTCATGATATTAAAACACTGTGTAATTTAATTATTAACCAGTCTAAGTTATTACCCTATCAGGATTCTTTTACTATGTTATTAACCAATTGTAGTTGATAAAATAATACTTGTTCAAGATAACCATAGTAAATGAAATAATGAATTCACACTACTGTAGCTCTTTTGGGTAATGTTGATCAATGATGTGGCTCTTGAACCACTGAGGTCTGAGTATCACTGACTTAGACCATCCCTGAAAGGTGTTTGTCAACCTGTTTTTGATAACCTCCCGTGGTAGGGATTTCACAACCTCTCTTGGAAGCCTATTTCAGAGCTTAACTACCCTTGGTGATTTCAAATTCTTTTTTGACTCAATATAACTGACTCTAGGATAATGTTTCTCAAATGTGGCCACCAGTTTGCATGCTCTAGTATCCATTTGTCTGTGGTACAAGGCTTTGTTAGCCACAGTAAACTGCCCCAGAAATGCTAACAAAGCCTTGGACCACAGACAAATGGATACTAGAGCATGCAAATTGTAGGCACCCTTTACAGTGATTCCAAAATGGAACTTTCATATTGTACATATGGTGGTAGCTGCTGGAAGCACAGCAGGCTGGAAGTCTAGTAAGTGGACCTCTGAGAAGCAGGTTGAGGGAGTCCTGGAAACTCAAGTGGGACACAGATTCACAGGAAAGACTTGTACTGTGACCAGAATTGAAAGTGGCAAGCCTCTAAGCTGTCTTAGCATATTTATCTTTAGGTCACGTATAAGAGCCAAGCAAATGATTAATAAGGGCAATGTAGCATTATTTCATGAATATTACAGTTTTATAAATAATAGTAGCAAAAGCATTCATAACTTAGATTAATGAAATGGCTAGATGCATCCATTTACTAAAGAATGCCTATCATTAGCATGCTAGTAAACAGTTTTTTAGCTGTTTGCCTATTCATTAATTTATTGAAATGGTTAATGTATACAGTGACTTAATTTATTTGTATGTTTTATTTTCTTAGCTGTACAGCAAAAAGAGATCACCCAGAGCACTTCCACATCAACTATCACCTTGGTTACAAGTACTCAGCCTGTTTCTATGGTTACCAGTTCTGGTTCTTCAAGTACACTTTCTTCTTCAATTAATACAGACTTGCCAATAGCAACAGCTTCAGCTGATGTGGCAGCAGATATTGCAAAGTACACTAGCAAAGTAAGTTCTTGAGCAGGGTTTTCTTAAAAATTTATTTTGAAATAATTTGTTACTCAGTAGATTGTAAGGGGCTTATTAAAAGTGCTAGCATTTGCCGAAATTCAGAAGAATAGTTTATCATCTGATTCAGCTGGTGTTAATAAGGTCACAAAGTAAAAAAACTTGGAAAAATCAATCGTACTCAAAAGATGAATTTCAAATGAAGTTTTTAGTTTAAGCATGGCGAGTCATGTCATATCATTCCCCACTTGAACTCTCAGGACACTGACCTAAGCAATATGGACCAGGTTTAATTTAAAAAAAAAGAGAGAGAGAGAACAGGATACACTAAATATTTGTTCATTTTTGCTCTTCAAAGGCCAAATTATGGTTCCATTGACTTCAGAGGGACCAAAATTTAACCCTAAAAAGCTTGTCTTCAGTGCAACTAGAAGTCAGCAACTTTCACCAGAGGTGTTAATACAGTCCTTTACCATATTGCTAAAAAACATGTGTTAAGTCTTTGAGTCTGATTTGCCCCTCTTGCATTTCACTTTTGTGGGACTATTCTCGTGTGTTCTAAAGAGGGAACATATTAATCAGTAACAGAGTGCATCATGATCCAGTGGCTAGGGCACTGAACTGGAAGTTAGGAGACCCCAGTTCTATTCCAGGCTCTGCCATTGACATGTTGTATGACTATGGGCAAGTGAATTCAGTGTTCTGTCCCAGATTTCCTATTTGTAAAATGGGCACATTTTGCTTCTGGCTTGGTTCAGCAGTCTGTAAATTTCAGCCACAGATCATATATACTGTACACTGTAGTTACTTGACTACTACATTACTTTTACAGTAGTTTCCTCCCATAACCCTACAACTACTCCACTTCGTTAAATGATAAGTGATCTAGACATATTTTCTATTTCTTCATAGAAGAGTAAATCTATACTCAATCTTAAGAAATAATTCTCATTAACACTGTGGAATTGACTTTCTGTAGATCTTTATTAATAAATAAATAAATATGTTCCTATTTTAAAACAATGTATATTTTCACCATATGGAAATGTCATTCAAGGTATAGGTTGGACATTGCTCAAAGAATGAAGCAGTTATGAGTAAGTGTGTGACCTTAGTTGGATGTAATTTATGTATACAGTACAGGTTTGTACATACCATTGGTTTGATTTGATGAAGAACAAAGTTTCTCTTCTAAAAGAAGACCAGAGCTTCACATATATTAGTTGAGCAGAAATGCAGTATTTTATAAATTCAACATTATTTATTATCTTGGGATTAATACAGATGATAATGCATAGAGATTGACTTAACTGCATTTTACATTGTAGTTACAATTAATATATATACTGTACTTTGGATTTCTTTCATGTTATTCGGGAAATCCATGCTTCTAGTTACTTGCCAAGATGAAACCTCAGGGCTCTGTGGTATTCTTACAACATGTTAACACCAAAGCTGTTCTATTCATAATTAGGCTTCCCATCTCCTCCTCTCTGCCTTTCGGGTCCATTCTTCTGAGTGCATTAAAGAACACAATTTTTATGTATTTCTGTATCCTGCCTTTTTGTAAGAACGGAGCCAGCAGTCAGTATGGGGTGTGGTGTAATACGCTTGTAGTCATAAAGAAACCAAGCTCGCTATGGCATTTTGTTGGCTAATGGTCCAACAGAGCGGTAAGGATGCCATCACTACTGCAGCTATCCTTTTTAACAAACTGATGGATATTGCAGAATCAGTTGGACAGTTAAAAACATTGTATTTCAGCCTTTTTAAAATCTGGGCTCAGTTTTGTATCAGTCTTGGCAGTATCCCTTGGAAAATCATCTCAAAATCATGATCTAATATCTCTTCATAATCCTAATGAGAAGTTTTTTAAAATGTACTCTGATAAATGTATATAAAGATACGTGGCACTGTTGACAGCAATGTAAGTTCATTCATGCAAGGGAAAAAACTAGTAAAAATGAATGTGTTGGTCATTAAAAAATAGACGCTGGAAAAAAAGCAATTTCTCTTTTTCAGATGATGGATGCAATAAAAGGAACAATGACTGAAATATATAACGATCTTTCCAAAAATACCACTGGAAGTACAATAGCAGAGGTCAGTATTGCTTTCATCAGAGCATATTGCTTTTTTTAAACTTAGAAAATCATCAAACATTAAAAAAAAGTCCTTTATTTAAATAATATGGAAAACTTGGCCTGTATGCATGCCTAAAAGAAATTCTGAACTAAAGCTGACTTTGGACCCTAACTTCTTTGCTGTCTAATCTATGACTGTTGTCACAGATACAAGTACCTCTGTTGTTGTTATATGGTAGCACCTAGGAGTCCTTGTTAGAGACCATACCACATTTGGCTAGGGGCTGTACACCAGCAGAACATTACCATAAAAATGTTGAGCACTTCAACCTAACTCAAAAGGGTTTTTTTGGGTTTTTTTGTTGATTTAAATCCAAAACTATGCTCTATTGTAATGTAGCATTTTATGTTTAGTTTCATTTTGTTTTAGACACTTGCATTGCAAGAGTTTCTCATGATCACATTGTAGAAACCGCAGTGTAACTTTGATCCTTCTCGCCAAAGACTCCTGATTATTTTATCATTCACTGTTTATTACATAGGGTTTTTTTGTTGCAGTGTAAAACTCTGCATTGATTAGATGAAAGGATTGTATTTTGTATTAACTGCTACACACGGTTAGTAGTTATTTTCAGAGATGATGTCTCACTGTTTTTGTGTGTTTTCTGTTTTCTTTTAAAAATTGGAACAAACTGATTACGTAATGCAAACTGCCTTAGAACATAAGCAAGAGAGAACTCTGGAGCAGGAGTGACTTCTTTTAATCCAGAACTGGAAGAGTATGTCTACACAATAACAACAAAAAACCCAAGGTGGTGAATCTCAGAGCTAGGTCAATGGACTCGGGCTCGTCCTGCGGGACTAAAAGTAGGAGTATTGACGTTTGGGTATCAGCCGGAACCCCGGGCTCCAACCCAAGCCTGAATGTCAACACTGCTGTTTTTAGCCAGCTAGGGCAAGCCCCAGTCAGTTGACAAGGGTTCTGAGACTTGCTGCCACTGGTCTTTTATTTTTTGCTGTGTAGAAACATATCCAAAATCATCCATTTGAGTGATTATGTCCCCAGCCTCTATGCTTCTTAAATTAATAGGAAACGTACTTTCGAATACTTGGGCCATTTAAAAAATATTACAAGACATCAATAACTACAGTCAAAACTGAGGGATGTGGCTTAGGTTCAGATCAGATACATTTGAAGCCTGATAAGTTTTAGTCCAGCAGTTTTTAGAGATAAGGTGCCTGATACTCCATTTTCTTACAATTGTGTAAATTGGGAATGACTCCATAGATGTCAATAGAGTTATGTTGGTGTAAAAATGATGTAAATAAGAGAAGAATAAGGCCCAAGTTGAGCAGCTCTGTTTTGAGTTTTAAAACAAGTCTCTCCCTTGTTTATGGTAGGAAACGCCCACAAGCAAGAGTTTGCTTTGTATCTCTCTTATTGATGCTTATGGATATTCTGGAACCTTGGTTAATTGGTCAGAATGCTTCGGGCCTAATTCTCATTTACGCTTAAGACCTCTTTGTAAAAGAGACCTTAGTGTAAATGAGAATCAGGCCGTTTGTCTCTAAGCCCAGTTTTGCTAAATGATTAGGTAGCTATGTTTTATATACATGGAAATTTGTATTTTCCATTTTATTAAATCTTATCTCTTCGATATTTCAGATTCGTCGTTTGAGAATTGAAATAGAGAAACTTCAATGGTTACATCAACAGGAACTCTCAGAAATGAAACACAATCTTGGTATGAAAAGTATAACCTAAAATAATGTGATTTCAAAGACTGTGGTATATGTTTGCTTCATTTATGCGCCTGTACCCGTTGTCCATGTGTGAAGGGTTAGAAAATAGAACAGAACGTGTTGTGCTGATATTACTGGGCATGTACCCAGTAATTTAGACAGTTGCTGTTTTAATGAAAACAGCAGTTAAAATAGTTTTTAGTTTAACCAGTAAAATAAGAGTTATGCTTGGGAAAATGTTTCTGAGAAAGCTTATAGTAACCTGGTCCTCACCATGTGGACTGATATTCTATGATCATTGGATAACCTCTGTTAAGAGACCTAACTCATTAATGAATGTTTTGACCTATTTATTTTGGGCTATCTGTTCACAGACACAGTACTAACAGTAATTAGAGCTATGCAAAAAAATTTCAGCAAATAATTCATCAAAAAGGCGCTGTTGGTGACCTGAAAACGATATGCGTATTGATATTGAATTAGCTGAATTGTTTCAGGTGGACCAAAAAAATTGAAATATTTCAGAAATGTCAAAACAAAATGTTTTGTTTTGACCTGTCTCAAAATATTTCATTTTGATGAAAGGAGAGGAAATTAGATTCACAGAATGGCCAGGAGTGGGGAGCGGTCCTCCCCTATAACTTTTAGCTCAGTGGTTAGGGAACTCACCTGGCACCTGGGAGACCAGGGTTCTGTTCCTCTCTCTGCCTAATGTGGAAAAGGGATTTCAGCAGTGGAGATGAGTTCCCTAACCACTAGATTATGGGCTATTTTGGTCTTTCTCAGTATCTCCTGTGGACGCTGTTCCACTTCATATAAATGTAAAGTTACTGATTCACGGACTTGAACTTGGGTCTCCCACATTCTAACTGAGGATCTCATTTTCAGCCAGCCTCCACTAATGTATCCCCAAGGTTTGGGCCTGCTCCCAATGAAATTGGTGTGTGTGCTGAGGGGATTATTGGTGATTTCAAATTCTTTTTTGACTCAATGTAACTAACTCTAGGATAATGTTTCTCAAATGTGGCCACCAGGGGCTTTTCTTGCGGCCACTGCTTCATAGGTGGGGTGTGTGTTGGGGGAGGGGCGGCAACTAAAGCAGAAGCCCCTCCCCTGGGGCTGCCAGCAGTGGTTTGGGCCCTGGCCACCTCCGGAGACAGAAAAGCTGGAGGAGCAGACAGCCAGTATGTGTTCCCCACCTTCCCAAGTGTGGTGGGGTTGGGCTTCAGACCTGGGGTGATGGGTGGCAGGCTCCACCCATGGGCCTTTGGACTCCATCCCCCGGGCTACATCCTCAGGCATGGGGCTTTGGGCTCCATTCCCTGACGGTGAGGTGACGGGCTCTGGCCCTGAGCTCATCCTCCCCAATGACCCTTGGCCCCTGCTGCCTCCCCCAGTGCCCCATCACCCCACAGCCTTCATAGCCACTTCCCCATCCAGGGTTTAATTTGTCTCTGGGCTTGCCAAGACTGAGGGTTTGGCTACACTGGAGAGTTGCAGCGCTGGTGGAAGCTTTACAGCGCTGCAACTTAGTAACTGTCCACACCTGCAAGGCACATCCAGCGCTGCAACTCGCTGGCTGCAGCGCTGGCTGTACACCTGGTCTGCTTGGGGTATAACGAGTGCAGCGCTGGTGATGCAGCACTGCTCGTCAAGTGTGGCCACACACCAGTGCTGTTATTGGCCTCCAGGGTATTAGGAGATATCCCAGAATGCTTTTAACTAAATTACTCTCTTTGTTTTGTTATGATGCCTCTCTTCGTTTTGTTGTGAACTCGGGCTCCGGGAGCTGCTTATCTAAAAAACAAACACAGCTCTTGTTTGCTGTGATCAATCTGTAACTGACTGTGAACAATCAATTGAGATAACCCACTACCTTGCTGTGAATGAGGCAGGCAGGGGGATGAGTGTTTGCTTGAGGAGAGAAACAGCCGGGGGAGGGGGAGAAAGGGAGTCCGTTGGAGCAGCTGCTTATCTGGTCTGCAGGCTATTTGCAGTTAAGAGTAAATGAGGGGTCAAGGAAATTTTCAGATTTTGCAAGGCAGGGAGCTGAAGTGTCGGCTCCAAAAATCCACTCTCTCTCTCTCCCCCGCTCCCTGTCACACTCCACCCCACCCCCCTCTTTTGAAAAGCACGTTGCTGCCACTTGAACGCTGGGATAGCTGCCCATAATGCACCACTCCCAACAGCGCTGCAAATGCTGCAAATGTGGCCACACTGCAGCGCTGGTAGCTGTGAGTGTGGCCACACACCAGCGCTTTCCCTACACAGCTGTACGAACACAGTTGTAACTCCCAGCGCTGTACAGCTGGAAGTGTAGCCATACCCTGAGTAAGTCTGCTGTGAAAAGTGATATTTGTATTAGGGCTGTCAATTAATCACAGTTAACTCACGCGATTAACTCAAAAAAATTAATCGTTATTAAAAAAATAAATTGTGATTAATTGCAGTTTTAATCGCACTGCTAAACAATAGAATACCAATTGAAAATTGTTAAATATTTTGGATATTTCACTACATTTTCATATATATTGTATTCTGTGTTGTAATTGAAATCAAAGTGTATATTATTTTTGTTTACAAATATTTGCACTGTAAAAACGATAAACAAAAGAAATAGTATTTTTCAGTTCACCTCATACAAGTACAGTAGTACGATCACTTTGTCATGAAAGTGCAACTTACAAATGTAGATTTTTTTGTTACATAACTACGCTCAAAAATAAAACAATATAAAACTTCAGAGCCTACAAGTCCACTCAGTCCTACTTCTTGTTCAGCCAATCGCTAAGACAAAGAAGTTTATTTACATTTACAGGAGATAATTCTGCCCTCTTTTTATTTACAATGTCACCAGAAAGTGAGAACAGGCATTTGCATGGTCAGATATTCAAAACATTTGTATGCCTGTTCATGCTTCGGTCACCATTCCAGAGGACATGCTTCCATGCTGATGACACTTGTTAAAAAAAATAATGCATTAATTAAATTTGTGACTGAACTCCTTGGGGGAGAATTGTATGTCCTATGCTTTGTTTTACCTGCATTCTGCCGTGTATTTCATGTTATAGCAGTCTCGGATGATGACCCAGCACATGTCCATTTTATACTGCTGGAGGAATTCTGCACCAAAACATTAAAAATTCTGCATCAAAAAATTAAAATTTCAGCATCTGATATTATAAAATTATGCTAAATTCTCCATACTTTATTTGTCAAAATAACACAGTATAATCACTTTGGTTTCAATTATTTTGGTAATTTATTTAAACTACTATAAAATGGATGGAGAATGGAAGTGGGGAGCATTGGAGGAAATTCCCAATCCCCATTGCCTAACTGTAATGTAACTAGGTTTGACTCTTTATTTCTAGTTATTAGTCAACAAATATATGCAGCCATATGCTCAGTGTTACATCATCGCGAACTGAAGACAAAGTGAGGGCTGGGGAATCAAACTCACATTTTAGTTAAAAAATTTAGACCAGTTCTAATCACTAAAGTACCATCAGCATTTATAAGGCCATCCTGTCCTTTACACCACTCTGGCAATATAAAGGAGCTTTAAAACTTTTACACGTATTTTATACTCCTGGGGGAATTCACAAAGAGAATGGGAGCAATTGACTAAGCAGGCAGGCTGCTACATTCTGCCATGCCTGAGGGGACAGTGCCTGTCCCATGCCTACCTCCTTAGAAACACTCCAAAGCCCTGCCCCTCCACACCAAGCGTGCTGCAGTAGTGAGTGAGAGGGACAGAGTCTCTCGTCATTTTTCTGCGGAGAAGCAAAGAAATCTGCAGGGAATATGAATTCTGTGCATGTGCAGTGATGCAGAATTCCCACAGGAGTAAAAATTTTAAGAACACTTTCACTGCAGATTTCACAAAACGCAAAGACGGTACCAATGTGAGATTTCTAAAGATAGCTACATCATTATCTCCTGGAAATTAAACAAACTGCTTGTCTGAGTGATTGGCTAAACAAGTAGGACTGAGTGGACTTGCAAGCTCTAAAATTTTACATTGTTTTATGCAGGTTTTTTGTACATAATTCTACGTTTGTAAGTTCAACTTTCATGATAAAGAAATTGCACTACACTACTTGTATTAGGTGAATTGAAAAAAACTATTTTGTTTTTTTTATAGTGCTAATTCTTGTAATCAAAAATAAATATAAAGTGAGCACTGTACATTGTGTATTCTTCTTCGAATGATTGCTCCAATGCATTCCAGTTAGGTGTGCGCGCCGCGCGTGCACGGCTTCTCCGGAACTTTTTTACCCTAGCTACTCCGGCGGGCCGGCTGGCGCCCCCTGGAGTGGCGTCGCTATGGCGCTTGTTATATACCCCAGCCAGCCCGTCCGCTCCTCAGTTCCTTCTTCCCGCCCGTGACGGCAGTCGGAACTGTGGAGTGCTCAGTAGTCCTCCACATCCCTAGCTCTCGCTACTCATTGTTGTATATAGTTTCTTTACTGTTAGTATAGTTAGTTTAGTAGTTAGTGTTTTAGATAAGGATAGGGGGAGTATTTCCTCCCTTCCCCTCCCCGGTGCGGGCTCATGCCCAAGGCACCGGGCTTTAAGCCCTGTGCAGCGTGCCAGAGGCCTATGCCAGTGGGTGACCCTCACGGCTCCTGCCTCCGTTGCCTGGGCGAGGCACACCGCACCGACAAGTGTGCTATTTGTTCGGCTTTTAAGCCGCGGACCCGTAAGGACAGAGACAGTCGCCTCAAGCAGCTCCTTATGGAGGCGTCCCTCCAGCCTCCGGCACCGTCAGCGCCGGCACCGAGGGCTTCTTTGGTGCAGAGTGCACCCGTGGCACCGACCGGCTCCGGCACCGTGGCCACGGTACCTAAACCGCCGCCTAAGACGACCCGGCACCGCTCGCTCTCGCCTTCACGCAAGCAGAAACTGGCGAAGGCTGTAGCGAAGGCACGCACAGAGACCGCCACGAGAGTGGCTGCGGCAGTGCGTAAAGCGGGCCCTGAGCCCTCGACTCCGGCTCCGCAAGCGCCGTCGAGTCCGGCACCGCCACGCTCCCCGGCACCGACCGAGGTTGAGCCAAGGCTGCCTTCGACGCCGGAGACATTCTCCTCCGCGCGGGACCTGATCAGGCTCATAGAGGCTCCGGCCCCCGGCACCGCCAGTGCGGGCTGTTGTCTCTCTGGGCAAGCCAGCCAGAATGACAAGACCGCCCTCTATCGACGAGCGGCATGGAAGACGGTCCCGGTCCCGGTCCCGGCGCAGGTCCCCGTCCCGTCGTTCGGGATCTCGTCGCCGCTCCTCTTCACGGCACCGAGCGCCATCCCGACGCCGGTCTGAGTCCCGGTACCGCTCTCGATCTCGGTACCGGTCGCACTCCCGGCACCGATCCAGGTCACCGTACCGTCGGTACCGTCAGAGATCTTCTCGGCACCGCGACTCTCTGAGTTACTCCCGGCACCGCGGATCCCGGTCCCGGTCGAGCTCCCGGCGCCGGTCGAGCTCCCGGCACCGCCGCAGTCCGCGCTCACGTTCACCGTCCCGTCGGCGCTCTGCGTATCGACCCTCGGTGCCGTCGGTGCAGGGCCTCCCGCCTTCAGCGGTTCAGTCCTTCGGCACCACAGCACCGCCTTGGCCATCCCGCACAGCGTCCGTGGCCTCCGGTGCCGATGATACTGCCCACCGGTGGCCGACCCCACAAGGACTCCCTCATGAGCAGTGGGGCTACTGGGTCCCGTGGGGACAGCATGAAGGGCAGGGTATCCCGTTTCCCAGGAGGGATGTGACCACCAGCACCAGGGTCCCTGAAGCGACTGTTAGCCGGCCGCCTCCCTCCCCTCCGCACGAGCCCTCTGCTCATCCGGTCCGCCAGTCACCCACGCCTCACGATTTGGAGGAGGCTCAGCCACCGGCCGTAGAGCCTGAGCCGGTTGTGCAGGGTGCATCTTCATCATCCTCGCCGGACGAGGCGGTGGCAGGTGCTGCGGCCAGCGAACCCCCGCCCATTGACCTCCGGGCCTTCCAGGACCTGCTTCGCAGGGTGGCGGCGTCCATGAATCTTCCCGTCGAGGAGGTCCAAGAGGACGAGGATCCAATTACCAATGTGGTGGGTGCGGACGCTCCCGTCCGCGTGGCGTTACCCTTTGTCCGGACCATTCAAAAAAACGCCACTACGCTCTGGCAGATCCCCGCTTCCATTCCACCCACAGCACGCGGGGTCGAGCGGAAGTACTCAGCCCCACCATCAGGCTATGAGTACCTTTACTCCCACCCAACCCCGGACTCCCTCATAGTCCAATCTGTTAACGACCGCGAGAGGCACGGCCTAAATCCAAGGACGCCAAGCGCATGGACTTGCTCGGCCGTAAGATCTACTCCGCAGGGGGTTTGCAGCTGAGGATCGCAAACATCATGGTCCTCCTTGCCAGGTACGTCTTTGACATTCTGACGTCCCTGGCGAAGTTCACGGAGCTCCTGCCTTCCACATCACGCCAGGAGTTCTCCGCCTTGCTGGACGAGGGGAGGAAGTCCTCCCGGTCATCAATTACAGCCGCCCTCGACGCGGCGGACTCCTGGGCTCGGACCTTGGCATCCGGCGTGACAATGAGGCGCATCTCCTGGCTGCAGTCCTCCACCCTGCCGCCAGAGGTGCAGTATACCCTTCAGGACCTCCCCTTCGACACCCAGGGTCTGTTTTCCGAAAAGACAGATTCTCGGATCCAGACCCTGAAGGACGGGCGCATTGCCATCCGCACGCTAGGCATGCATACGCCGGCGACGCAGCGCAGGCCCTTCCGGCCGCAGCCCTCCCGCTACCAACAGCGCTATCGCCCCTATGTCAGCCGACGACCGACCCAAAATCGCCGTCGTCCGTCCGGCAACCGCCGCAACCAGGGCCAGGCCGCTTCCAAGGCCCCTCAGGGGGCTAAGCAGGCCTTTTGATGGGGCGATCGAGGACGGCCCATCACTCTCCCTACCGGATCCTTCCCCATTATTTTACAACCGCCTTTCCCATTTCTTTTCGGCGTGGTCCCGCTTAACATCGGACAACTGGGTGCTTCAAACAGTCCAGTCGGGATACCGCCTTCAATTTGTTTCACCCCCGCCTTCCCACCCACCCTCCCTGTCCCTCTTCAGGGACCCCTCTCACGAGCAAGTCCTCTTACAAGAGGTTCAGACTCTGTTGAGCGTGGGTGCCATAGAAGCAGTGCCTCAAGACAGGCGGGGCAGGGGATTCTACTCCCGTTATTTTCTCATCCCCAAGGCGAAAGGCGGGCTACGTCCTATCCTGGACCTTCGCGAGCTGAACAAATACCTGCTCAAGCCCAAGTTTCGTATGGTCACCCTGGGGACCATTATTCCCTCCCTGGATCCGGGAGACTGGTTTGCCGCCCTCGACATGAAGGACGCCTACTTCCATGTCGCGATCTATCCTCCTCATCGGCGTTACCTTCGGTTTGTGGTCAACAACGCCCACTACCAGTTCGCCGTGTTGCCATTCGGACTCTCCACTGCACCGAGGGTATTTACAAAATGCATGGCAGTCGTAGCAGCAGCCCTCCGCCGTCGTCAGATGCACGTCTACCCGTATCTCGACGACTGGCTGGTCCGAGCTCAGTCCCGTCAGCTCGTGATAGAACAGATGGCAGAAATTCTGTCTCTCTTTCAGCGGCTTGGTCTTCTCATCAACACCGAGAAGTCCACTTTGTTCCCAGCGCAGCGGCTGGAGTTCATCAGAGCGGTTCTCGACTCCACGGTTGCCAGGGCCTCTCTTCCTCGAGCCCGGCACCAGACGATGGTCTCCATCATCCGGGACCTCGTCGCCTTCCCGACCACAACAGTGCGCTCCTGCCTACGCCTTCTGGGTCACATGGCCTCCTGCACATATGTCACCGCATATGCGCGGCTCCATCTTCGCCCCTTCCAGTCCTGGCTCGCGACGGTGTACCGGCCTCATCGAGACCCCATCGACATGGTGGTCACGGTCAACAGGACGGCCCTCGACTCCCTCCGCTGGTGGCTCACCCCGGAGGTCGTGTGTGCGGGAGTCCCGTTCCATCCTCCTCGCCCATCCGCCACGCTGACCACGGATGCCTCAGCACTCGGTTGGGGGGCCCACCTGGGCGACCTTCACACCCAAGGCCTTTGGTCGCCCCAGGAGCTCGCGCTACACATCAATGTCCGCGAGCTCCGTGCCATCCGCCTCGCCTGCCGAACCTTCTGCTCCCACCTGCAACGCCGTTGTGTAACAGTACTCACGGACAACACCGCTGCGATGTACTATGTGAACAAGCAGGGCGGAGCCCGCTCTTCTCCCCTCTGCGAGGAAGCGATCCTCCTGTGGGACTTCTGCGTGACCCACTCCATTCACCTAGAAGCGTCTTTTCTTCCGGGAGTGCAGAACACGCTGGCCGACCATCTCAGCAGGTCGTTTCTCTCCCACGAGTGGTCCCTTCGTCCCGACGTTGCACATACGATTTTCCAGAGGTGGGGGTTTCCCCGGGTCGACCTCTTCGCCTCCAAGGCGAACAGGAAGTGTCTCCACTTTTGCTCGTTCCGGGGTCACTCGCCGGGCTCTCTGTCGGACGCCTTCCTGTATCCCTGGCAGACTCACCTCCTCTATGCCTTCCCTCCTTTTCCGCTCGTGCACAGAGTGCTCCAGAAGCTGCGGAGGGATCGAGCCACCGTCATACTCGTGGCTCCGGTCTGGCCGAGACAGCATTGGTACACCCTGCTGCTCGAGCTCTCCGTTCGGGATCCCATCCCCCTCCCGTTATGGCCGGACCTCATCACGCAGGACTTCGGCAGACTCCACCATCCGAACCTGCAGTCCCTCCATCTTACAGCCTGGTACCTGCGTGGTTGACCCACGCAGAGAGGGACTGTTCGGCGGCCGTGCAGCAAGTCCTGCTTGAGAGCAGAAAGCCTTCCACTCGCTCCACCTACCTGGCGAAATGGAAGAGGTTCGCGCTCTGGTGTGACCAACGAGGACTCAACCCTTTCGTCGTACCCGTCCCTACCATCCTGGACTACCTTTGGTACCTTAAGGAGCAAGGTCTGGCGGTCTCCTCCTTACGGGTACACCTGGCAGTGGTGTCCGCTTTTCGTCCTTCTCTGGAAGGTCGCTCCATCTTTTCCAATCTGATGGTCTCCCGCTTCCTGAAAGGCCTGGACCGATTGTACCCGCCGGTGCGGCGTCCGGCCCCAACCTGGGATTTGAACCTCGTCCTGTCCAAACTCATGGGTCCGCCATTCGAACCTATGGCCACGTGTTCTCTTCTTTACCTCTCCTGGAAGACGGCCTTCCTCGTCGCCATAACATCGGCCAGACGAGTCTCGGAGCTCCGGGCGCTGACGGTAGGTCCGCCATACACCGTCTTCCACGCAGACAAGGTGCAGCTTTGTCCGCATCCGGCCTTCCTGCCAAAAGTGGTCTCGGCTTTCCACCTCAATCAGGACATCTTTCTCCCGGTCTTCTTCCCGAAGCCCCATGCCTCGCCTCGGGAACAGCAGCTCCACACCGTCGACGTCCGTAGAGCGCTCGCTTTTTACATCGAGCGGACGAAGCCTTTTCGGCGTTCTACACAGCTCTTCATAGCAGTCGCCGACCGCATGAAAGGCGAGCCGGTCTCTTCCCAGCGCATCTCCTCCTGGGTAACTCAATGCATCAGAGCATGCTACGAGCTGGCTCACGTGCCCCCGGGCCGCTTCACCGCTCATTCCACGAGGGCGCAAGCCTCGTCTGCCGCCTTCCTGAGCCATGTCCCCATCCAGGACATCTGTCGAGCGGCCACATGGTCTTCGGTCCACACCTTCGCCTCCCACTACGCGTTGGTGCAGCAGTCTCGAGACGACGCAGCCTTCGGCTCAGCAGTTTTACACTCTGCCACGTCTCACTCCGACCCCACCGCCTAGGTAAGGCTTGGGAATCACCTAACTGGAATGCATTGGAGCAATCACTCGAAGAAAAAAAGACGGTTACTCACCTGTAGTAACTGTTGTTCTTCGAGATGTGTTACTCCAATCCATTCCAGACCCGCCCTCCTTCCCCACTGTCGGAGTAGCCGGCAAGAAGGAACTGAGGAGCGGACGGGCCGGCTGGGGTATATAACAAGCGCCATAGCGGCGCCACTCCAGGGGGCGCCAGCCGGCCCGCCGGAGTAGCTAGGGTAAAAAAGTTCCGGAGAAGCCGTGCACGCGCGGCGCGCACACCTAACTGGAATGGATTGGAGCAACACATCTCGAAGAACAACAGTTACTACAGGTGAGTAACCGTCTTTTCTGTGTTGTAACTGAAATCAATATATTTGAAAATGTAGAAGACATCCAAAAATATTTAAATAAATGGTATCCTATTATTAACAGTGCGATTAATTGCGATAAATTTTTTTCATCGCTTGACAGCCCTAATTTGTATGTTTGTTAATATCACTTTTCACAGCATACTTACTAGCTAGCAAGTCTTAAAAAAGGAGGAGCGGGGAAGGCAACCAGAAAAAAAAGCAAAAGAAACAATAAGAAAAAAGAAAAGAACGTACAAAGCACTTTGTGTTTCTATTCTTTTTAGGACCAGCAAAGAATAGACAACTGTACATTATTTTTATTACTGAGTCTGCAAAAAGAAAACCCTACATAAATAAATTATAATGATTTGGACATGTATATATGCATATTTATTTGTATTTCCTAAAGTTAATTAAGTATTTTAGGAAAAAGTGTCAGAGCGACCACTAGCAAGAGTTGGTGGCTGCACTCTGAGGCCACCAAAAATGTGTTGTGAGAACCCTTGCGATAAAACATTTATTTTAAAAACTGACTGACGGATACTCATCCCTGCTCCCTGCCCATGCTACTCTGGCATTGCAAAGGGGCCAAAATACTGATTTAAACAGGCAGTTGAGGATTCTGCATCATGGGAGATTTTCAGTGAGCATAGAACCAGCATAGCTGGCTAAAGGACACCTCTTCCCAGTCCCCACATCTCCACCACCATGTAGCCAGGAAATGAGGGCATGGTTAAAGTACTGCTGCACTTCAGTGATCATTGGCTGATGTAATGACTCCTAGGGGAAAGTTGCAGTGAAGCACAAGTTACAGAATTCCTGAATCCCTTTTAAATAACATGTGGTGTTGAACTGGCCTGAGGCCTAGGGGACAAAGTTGTGTAATTCTATCTTATTTCATCCCTTTGTGTCCTGTGAAGCTGTGCTGAAGTGAAGGATGGGGGACTGAATTTTTGTAGATGCATAATTCTGTGTATGGATTCTGTTTGTTTATCTCATTTTATTCATCAAAGTAAATATGACTTTCAAATCTTTCTGGAATCATTTTGGCTTTGGAACTTTTACTTTGTTATAATTATGTCCTGGGAGAGCCATGTTGCAATGACATCCAGACTCTTCTGTCTAAAGGAACCAGGATACAATATAGATTTGATGGATTTGTGTTTGTGGGAGGAGAGTGTGATCCATGGTCCTGTTTATTTGTTGAAAACTAGTTCACAGCAGTATTGAAGCTCTTGGCTTTTGAGGCCAAAGGCTGTGCAAAGCAGCTGCAGCGGATGGGGAGTACATCATACTTCATGTAGCACAACTGAGGCATCAAGGAGCTAATTGTAATAGAAATAATAAATAATAATAGAGGGTAAAAACGATGGCCCCACAATTTTGAGCCTGGGAATTTGCACCTTACCAGTGGGAGAAATATAGACTCATCTTTCTTTGTGTCTCAACTAGAATTGACAATGGCGGAGATGCGGCAAAGTCTTGAGCAGGAGCGTGATCGTTTGATTGCTGAAGTAAAGAAGCAGCTGGAGTTGGAGAAGCAGCAAGCTGTGGATGAAACCAAGAAGAAGCAGTGGTGTGCCAACTGCAAGAAAGAGGCCATCTTCTACTGCTGCTGGAATACCAGCTACTGTGACTACCCCTGCCAGCAAGCTCACTGGCCTGAGCATATGAAATCCTGCACACAGTCAGGTAATCTGCCTCTGGGAAACCTATCTCACAGCTGCTCAGAGTGAGGAAATACGGGGCTGGTGGAAATGGTCTCCGTTTATGTGTGCACAGTTGTGCCAGTGGGGAGGGGTGAATGTGGATTGCTACACTTTGCAAATGGCTATATTGTATAAACCTTTTTTTTAATTATTTTAGCTACTGCAACACAACAAGAAACAGATACAGAAATTAACCCAGAAACATTAAATAAATCGTCCCAGCCCAGCTCCAGTGCACAGACTCCATCCACAGAAACAGCCAGCACCCCAAAGGAAAAGGACAGTGCAGCCGATAAAAACAAAGACTGTGTTACAGTGAGTATCGCAGTCACTTCAGCCTAAGAATGTGTCTGATTTCTCTTAAACCTGAGCCTAAGGTATCCTTGGGACATCAGTAATTTTTGGCCCCTTGTACATTTCTAGAGGGTCATTTTGTGAGTGAGGTAGGAAATAGTATTTTTCCTCCATCATGACAATACTATTCCATTTGGCGGGAGAGAAGCAGGATGTCCTCCAGGATCACCCCTTCCCCTCCACTCATCCCCAATAAGATCTTACGTTGACTTGACATCCTTCCAGCCAAGGAGGACTGGACCTGTCTCCCTCCAGGGCCCATCAGTGTTGCTTCTGGTCTGGATCTTTCAAATACAATATAAATTGCCTTCTGGGCTGAGCAATACTGACTACAGCACTCACAAATACTGCTGGATCTACAGTTAAGAGAGCAGCGTGCAAGCATATCATCTTCCTTGCCATCTACTCTGACAGTGTTCTGCAGGCAAGGGTGAGCAGGTACTCTGATGCAAAGGGCCCCATCACTGCATATACAAGATAAATGCCTATAATAAGGACTCCACTTTATAGGCAGGTTTTGACTAATAACCATTTCTACAGTAATGCTCTTCTTCCCTGCCAAGAAAAAGCTATTATTAAAGCAACAACTTTATTGGGGGCTGGCCCCTTGCAATATTTCCCCCCACCCATTCCCCTACCTCAATGTAAATATCATTGACAATGTTTGAAAATGTTAAAAAACAGAAAATATTATGTTGTAAAGTATTGTGATTCCAGCATGATGTCTCATTGAGCTAGTCCTCTAGAGTGGACAGTGTGGTGCACTAGAGAACCTGTGTTCATTTCTGGCATCATCTGGTAACATCTGGAATTAGATCTTCAGGTTTGATGTGGTTTCTAAGGGAGTAACTTGGGGTGGAACCATATTTGAGGAGAGAAAGAGGCAGTGTGTGTTTCACTTGAATGCACTAGTAAAACTGGTGAACTATATTGAGCTTCAGTGGCTCAGTTGATGTCCGTATGCATTGTTTGTGTCAATACAAACTTCTTTATCATGCGGTATTGGGAGGTGTGGGGGGAGTCAGTTACCTAAGACTTCTGCCATGGAATGTTCCATTTTTTAAATTTAGAATGTCTTTCACATAGTTGTTCTACCTGAAACATCATGCTGTGTACATTGATCATGTTCATAATTTGAATTTTGTTTTATTAACAAAAGTAACCTGTGAATTCATTAAGATGCACATTTTTAACACAACATCCAACATAAATTTCATATTCTAATAGTAATAATAAATTAGGTGGAATTTATGTAAAAGCTGAGACTTTTACTGAGGTTACCTGTGCTGTCTCTGCAGATAGCAACAGGTGTGACAAGCAACCAGCCTATAAAACTGGTCCAGGTACCGCAGACCACCACCTATATTCCAACTACTCAACCCACAATTGTAAGTACATCATCATCATTTAAAGTCTGCAATAGAACTGTTCCTGGCTTTAAAATAGCTCAATATCTTTTGGGGGTTGTTTCCTGTCTGTTGCTGTATCAGGATATGAATTCACTGGTATCAAGTCTCAATTTGCAATGCAAAATGTCTTATTTTGCTGTGCAACATTCCATCTTTCTCATGCCTTCCATTTTCATCATTTGGTTATTACAAGGAGCTGGGAAAAGCCACTGGGCATATACTTAAGGCACTGAAGATAGTCAGACCATTGTCTGCAATAGAATATTAAAGTTGTTTACCCTTTTGATTTTGGTTATTTGACCAAGACATCCTGGTAAATATAGCATTTATTTTATGTAGCATCTTTTCCTGTGGTATCCTAAAGAGCTTTGTATAATATTGCTATATTAAAGTTCTAGCCTGATATTGCAGCAACTATGAAGGCAGAAGGAGCAGCTAATCTGCATTCATTAGTATTGTGTCTCAGATGTGGCCTTGGGCACCAGGACCTGTGTTACTGAGAGAGGAAATGATGGCTATGTCACTGGGATTATCCCCACTATTCTTTATTCCACTCCAAATGTGCCAAAGGCGCTTTAATTTCTTCTTCGAGTGATTGCTCATGTGTATTCTATAATAGGTGTGTGTGCTCGCCACGTGCACTGGTGCCAGAAGTTTTTCCCTTAGCAGTACTTGTAGGGGAGCGTCCCTAGCAACCCCCAGAGTGGCACCTCCATGGCGCGGTATAAGGGGCGCTGCACACTCCCCCTACCCTCAGCACCTTCACTGGCGGCAAAAAGGAACTTGGGAACTGCTCTGCTCCAGCTTTGCTGTAGCTCGTCCCCAGAACTGCTTGTTCATTCAGTGTGTGGTACCTCTAGTTAGTTAGTTTAGTTTATCTAGAATGCCTGGGGTATGCCCCATGCCCTGGGTTTTAAGTTGTGCGACACTTGTAGGCGACCTATGCTAGTGAGTGATCCGCACATGGACTGTTTACACTGTTTGGGGGAAACCCATCTCAGCGATCGCTGCAAGATTTGCAAGTCGTTTAAACCTCGGACCAAGAGAGAAAGGGACATTAGGCTTTGGGCTATTCTGATGGAGTCGGCACTGACCCTGGCTCCAGCGCACCACTCCGAGCTGACACCGGGCACTGCGGTGTCGGTGTGCGGCGACCCTTCGGTGCCATCAACTAGTCGGCACCACTTCCCGTCCACGGGGCATGCCAAGAAGGCTAGGAAGAGGCCTTTGCTGCGGCACCGGAGTAAACTCGGGACAGAGGCTAGACCCATGTTGGGCAGTCCTTGATCCCACCAGCCTCTAGGCCTCCGACTCAAGTTGAGCGGAGTAGCCTGGCCCATTCGGAGCAGGCCTCCCCAGATGTCCAGATGCCCTCCACACCGGAGGCCCTGCAGGCAGTCCGGGATGTCATGTCCATGCTCGTACCAGGAGCACTGCAGATGTTGGCCCTGCGCTCCAGAGGCAAGCTGCTACTGGGATCTCCACAGTTGCCCCCATCTCGGTCGAGGGAATGTTCCCAATGCTGTTCGCCGCCCAACGACTGTCGTCCTACACTCCCACCAGGCTGTCTGGTTGGGTTCTGTCTGACTGAGACTTGCGGCACCACTCTGCCTCAAGGAGCAAACACCGATGAGGCCGAGGCAGATGACACCAAAGGTCCTTGTCTCGGAAGGACTATCTCAGCTGGTCACGACACGAATGTTGACACCGTTCTTGTTCGTCATCCCGCTGCAGGACCCCGCCACGGCACCATCCCCACAGCCCTGGGGGTCGATTGCCAGTTTCTCGCCGTCGCGGGTCCACCTTCCGGAGCTGATCGCGGAGCAGCTGTTACTGATGGTACCGGTCCTCCACGTCGGGATCACGGTCCCATGGTCGGCATCGCTCCTGGTGCCACCACTCCTCCCAGTCCAAGGACAACGACAGGTTGTATGTCAGCCTGGCCTCCCTTCGTAGTCATCCATCAATGGGCCACGCCAGCCAAGCCGAACGGCCGGCTCCGCCAGTGCCACAGCAGGTGGGGGCTTGCTTGGTGGCCGGAGCCTCAGAAGGACCATCGGCCTCCCTCTCTAGACCTCCGAGGAAGGAGTCGGTAGGACGTACATCGGCACCATGCCTGGAGACCAACCAGGTGGTGGACCCTCCAGTGCCGGTGGACACACAAAGTACCGCGCTGGCCTCCTTGCCCTCCCTTGATGAGGCAATTACGGCCCCTCTTCCCTCTGTCCCACAGGAGGACTTTAGGGCCCACCAACAACTCTTAAAAAGGGTGGCATCAAGCCTCCACCTCCAGGCAGAGGAGATGGAGCCCTCTGACTCCGTGTTTAATGTACTGTCCTCCTTGGCACTGGGCAGGGTGGCCTTGCCTCTACACGAAGGTGTGGCAAAAATTTCAAATGCCCTATGGCAAACCCTGGCCTCATTGGCCCACATCTCTAAGAGAGATGAACGCAAGTATTTTGTGCTCCTAACTCCCTGGTGGTCAAGTTGGTCAATCACAGGGAATGGCAGGGCCAACCAGCCTCTACTCCAAAAAATAAAGATTCAAGGAGGCTGGACTCATTTGGAAGAAAAATGTATTCATCCTTGAGCTTCCAGTTACAGGTGACGAACCACCAGGCTATCCTGGGCCAGTATGAGTTCAATCTGTGCAGCTCCCTGGCCAAGTTCGAGGAGCGCGACAAGAAGGAGTTAAAAGTGCTGGTGGAGGAGGATACAGCGGCTGCCAGGGCAACCCTGCAGGCAGCTTTGGATGCAGCAGACATGGCCGCGCAGTCCATGGCCTCAGCGGCATCCATGAGAAGGGTGTCATGGCTCCTGCTCTCTGGACTGTCCAGTGAGGCGCAGACCTCCCTGCAGGACCTCCCGTTTTGACGGCAAAGCTCTGTTTGCGGAACAAATGGATACAAAGCTGCATGGCCTGAAAGACTCCCGCACAGTGCTCCAGGCTCTGGGTCTCTCTGTTCTGGCTCCAGCTAAACCTAAGTTCAAGCCACAGCAGACTCCCATCCAGGCCACCCATTCAAAATACAATACCGCTTATGAAAAGTTGCGGGACTATAAGAGGTGCCCACAGAGGCAGTCTCGGCCTGCCCCTCAGCCTGTGTCTTCCAAAGGCAAGCAGGCAGGGAAAAGGCGGTTTTGACAGGACACACGGGGTGCCCTGCAGTTCTCATCAGGGATCCACCCTCAATAAAGCTTTCCTTCTCCAATTGGTTGTGTACTTTCCTCCCAGAGTGGTCGCGGTGGACCTCGGAGTGATGGTTCCTCAGTACCATCGGGGCTACACCCTCCAGTTTACTTCCACCCTGCCCAACCACTCTCTGCCCCGTCCCTCCTGGGGGACCCCTTGAACGAGGCTCTGCTCTAGCAGGAGGTGAGGTGGCTCCTGGGCCTAGGAGCGGTAGAAGCAGTGCCGGGGCGTGAGAGGGGAGGTTCAAAGGCAAGGGGTACTACTCCCGCTATTTCCTAATCCTGAAGGCCAAAGGGGGCTCAGGCCCATCTTGGATCTGCAACGTCTGAACCAGTACATGGTGAAGTTCAAGTTCCGCATGGTCTCCCTAGCCTCCATCATCCCCTCCCTGGATCAAGGGGACTGGTACGCCGCCCTCGATCTGCAGGACGCATACTTCCACATTCACATATTCGAGAGGCACAGACGCTTCCTCAGTTTCACGGTGGGGCAGGAACACTACCAATTTATGGTCCTCCCATTTGGCCTGTCCACTACCCCCAGGATATTCACTAAATGTATGTCGGTGGTAGCGGCCTACCTCAGGCTCTGGGGGGAATCCAGATCTTCCCCTCTCTGGACTACTGGTTGGTCAAGGGCAGTTCCTGGTCGCAGGTGTGATATTACGTGGTGCTCCTTCAGTCCATGTGCACCGCTTTGGCCTGTTGGTGAACAACACCAAGTCCACGTTAGTCCCGGTACAACGCATAGAGTTTATCAGGGCGGTTCTGGATGCCTCGTCGGCCAGAGCCTCCCTCCTACCAGACAGGTTCAAGACCCTGAAGGGGCTCATCGACACAGTCACAAGGTTTCCGGTGACAACAGCCAGAGCGTGCCTCCTGCTCTTGGGTCACATGTCGGCATGCACGTATGTGGTCCGTCACGCCAGACTCAGGATGAGGCCCCTCCAGCTCTGGTTGGCCCTGGAGTTCTCCCAGGCCAGAGACACGATGGACAAAGTCCTCGCGGTGCCCGAGCCAGTGATCACCTCCCTACGATGGTGGTCCTCCCTGAGAAACATGCTCCAAGGGGTCCCGTTCAGGGGGAGGGCCCTTTCGCTGGATCTGGTGTCTTGACGCATTGGACCTGGGATGGGGGGCCCATGTGGGGAACGTTCAGACCCAAGGTCTGTGGTTGGCTCAGAATCTGACCCTCCACATAAACGTCAAGGAGCTCAGGACGGTATGGCTGGCGTGCATGGCCTTCCACTCGCACCTGGAGTGCCAGGTGGTCAGGGTTCTCACAGACAACACGGCCTCAATGTTTTACATCAACAGGCAAGGCGGGGCCCGATCCTCTGCCACAAAGCTCGCCCGGAACTTGTGGGCAGATCGCTTAATCAGGGACTTCTCTCAGTGTGAGTGGTCTTTGCACCCAGAAGTGGTGCACAGACTTTTCCAAGTGTGGGGAACTCCACAGGTGGACCTGTTCGCGACTCGGCAGAACTGTCACTGTCCCCAGTTCTGCTCGGGGGGAGAGAGGGAGGGGGCTGGGACAGGGCGCTATCTCCAATGCCTTCTTCCTGTTCTGGTCAGGCCAGTTTCTCTATGCCTTTCCCTCGTTACCGCAGATCGGAAAGGTCCAGGAAAAGATAGAGAGACAAGGCCCGGGTCCTTCTCATTGCCCCGGCATGGCCCAGGCAGCATTGGTACGGAGCCCTTATGGGCCTGGCGGTCCCCACCATGGCCGTTGTCTCCCGCCCAGACCTACTCTCCCAGGACCAGGGCCGTGTCCGCCACCCCAACCTAGCGGCACTCCACCTCATGGCATGGCTGCTCAATGGTTAGGCCGGGAGGAAAAGACATGCTTGGAAGGGGTTCAGCCCGTCCTCTTAGAAAGCAGGCGACCCTCCATGCGCCAAGCATATTTGGCAAAGTGGTCTCGGTTTTCCAGATGGGCGGATGAGCGGGGTGTTTCCCCGGTGGCTACCCCGATCCAGGTGATTCTGGACTACCTCCTTCACCTTAGAGCCCAGGGCCTGGTGCCCTCATCAGTCAAGGTGCACCTGGCAGCCATATTGGCCTTCCACCCGCTGGTGCAGGACCACATGGTATTCTCCCATGCTATCACTGGCTGATTCCTTAAGTGGTTGGATCATCTCTTCCCGTACGTTAGGTCCCAGTCCTGCAGTGGGACCTAAACCTGGTGTTGGCCCATCTCATGGGGCCCTCATTTGAGCCACTAGCTACGTGCTCCTGGTCACACCTCTCGTAGAAGGTAGCCTTCCTGGTTGTGATCATGTTGGCTAGGCGGGTCTCTGAACTCAGGGCCCTGACCTCCGAGCCCCCGTACACAGTGTTTCATAAAGATAAGGTCCAGCTCCCCCCACACCTCCCGAAGGTGGTCTCCACCTGTCACATGGGTCAGGACATTTTTCTGCCAGTCCTCTGCCCCAAACCCCATGCATCCAGTGAAGAGCGCCGCCTCCACACCCTGGATGTGAGATGGGCTCTGGCTTTTTACCTGGAGCGGACTAAGCCGTTCAGGAAGTCCTCGCAACTGTTCATTGCCTCATCCGAGTGCATGAAAGGTCGGCCGATCTCCACTCAATGGCTCTCCAATTGGATCACCTCGTGCATCCGTACCTATTATGACCTGGCGGGAATCCCTCCGCCACCAATTGTGAAGGCACAGTTGACTAGGGCACAGGCCTCGTCGGCTACCTTTTTGGCCCATGTCCCCATTGAGGACATGTAGGGCTGCCACATGGTCTTCAAGTTCACACGTTCACCTCGTCTCCCAGACCAGGGAGGACGCCAGGTTCAGCTGGGCCATACTCTGTCCTGAGAGTTTGTGAACTCCTTCCTACCTCCAACAGATATAGCTTGGAATCACCTATTGTGGAATACACATGACCAATCACTCGAAGAAGAGACAGTTACCTTTTCCGTAACTGGTGTTCTTCGAGATGTGTTGCTCATGTCTATTCCACATCCCGCCTTCCTTCCCCTGTCGGAGTTGTCTGGCAAGAAGGAACTGAGGGTGGGGGGGAGCGTGCAGCGTCCCTTATACTGCGCCATGGAGGTGCCACTCCAGGGGTCGCTAGGGGTGCTCCCCTACGGGTACTGCTGGGGAAAAACTTCCAGCACCGGAATAGACATGAGCAACACATCTCGAAGAACACCAGTTACGCAAAAGGTAACTGTCTTTTTCTCCTAGTGCACTCACCAGAGATGAGACAGAATTTAGCTCCATTTAATGTTTAGAGCTCCCTAACATAGCACTTTAAATTCCATGTAATGCCCCCTAATGCTGCACTTCGATTTCAATGTGGAATCTGAGCTGAAGTTCATCATACCAACAGGGAAAAATGCTAGTGTCCCACTGACACTTAGCATCATGTATTCCCCATTTTTGGGTGCTGGACAGCAAAAGTAACTCAGCCAGTGTTCATGTAGCTGGTTTAGTTCATTTTCATACTAGGATCTTAATGGTTGCTTTGTTATAGAAGTTATTTGTGGTTTTTCATACAGTGTTGCACAACCGTCGTGTCCCATCCATTAATTCTTTCATTCTGAGGATATTCTTGCTGGATGTCATGACTTTAAAAAACAAAAAACCCTTCCCAACAGCTGTTTCATTAATTTAATCGTAATTGAGAGCACTCAGCACCTCTCAAGAAAGTACTTAGCACCCCCTATATTACCCTGACAGACTCCCAGCACCAGTGAGAAGCCATTATAACTATTCTGAAATCAGACTGCAGGCATCAAACCAAGTTAGTTTCTTTGTGAAAAATGCCAATGCTCCAATATCCTAAATTGGCCTCTTCATGCATTCAGGAAATGGCGATAACTTCCACAACTGACCTACTGAATATGGAGTGTGTATGTGACTTGAGTAAAAAGGAATCTGAAAACCCTAAAAAGTTTTAGGTGCTTGCTTGTACGTGCACATACTTACATCTGCTCTGCACAGCTGCAAACAACTTGTGTGTGCTAATACAGCAACATACCCGTTAAATAGTCTAATGCCTGAGCATGCACAAATGTGTACTTCTGTGGAGAGGCTTGGCTGAAAATTTACCTCTCTGAGGAAATAACCACAACACATTTAAGGAGTCTTAACACATACTACACCTTGATCAGTAAAACGGGGATTAAAAATTGGGACTATTCCCAGCTGAACACATGTTTTTAAAAGATCCAGATAGCAAATTTAAGTTCCTTACTTGTACTACTAATAGACACTTTCCTAGTGGCATTCTCAACTTGGTCCACACTTATAAGTTACGTCGACATAGCTACATCTGTCAGGGGTGTGAAAGAATCCACACCCTCACCAACATAGCTATGCCGACCTAACCCCCAGTGCAGCTATGTCAATGGAAGAATGCTTCCATCAATGTGGCTAACTTCATTCAGGAATTTGGTGTTCCTACACTGATGAAAAAACTCCTTCCATTGATAATAGGTTGCATCCGTGCTACAGGTTAAGCCGGCATATGCTGTCAGCTGTGTCTACACTCGCACTTTTGTTGGTCAGTGGTGTGAAAAAACACTCTCCCACCAACATTGGGGGTGGTTTAATTATGCTGATGGGAGAGCTCTCCTGTCGGCATAGAGCAGCTACACGGGAGACCTTACGGTGGTGTAGCAGCAGCAGTACAGCTGTGCCACTGTAAGATCTCTAGTGTAGACATAGCCATAGTCTCTGTAGCATAGACACAGACGTACTTTCTAGTTCTCTAACTACCAATTGCTTTCCCACTTGAGGGTCCTTACTCTGAATGGCTTCCAATAAACCTTCTTTGCACATCTAAAGTCATCCTGATTACTAAATGGCTATAGTCTTGAGTTTACTTAGCAAACTTATTCTATGTTTAGTTTTTTATTCTTCTTAGAATCAAAACAGCGATAAATGGTGAAGTGCTAAATCTGTCATCTTTCCATTTCTGCAGAAATGTTGCAGCTTCTGCAATTAATAGAATTTATCACAAATATTCCAGCTTTTTTCTAGCAAGGACAGTAGGAACATTTGCTGAATACCGTACTACCAAAGCACCAGTATAAAACGCTCTATGAAACTCTGTGGAAAATGTGCATTTATTCTTCTGCCTTCTGTGGAGTTTTATATCACATGTCAGAGGGAAGATTTATGCATCCCTTTCAGTTCCCCAAAAAGCCTTTGCTCCTTGTTTCTTTCACTTTAAAGCCTTCAGAACAGAAACTGATGCAGCTATTTGATCACCAGTTGGGCTTCAGGAGGTGTGTGTCTGCACATACTTTACGGATTGCTCAGTACTGCAGCTTCTAAACTGATTTAAATTTCTTTGGAGGAAGGTTCCCAGGTCTGCCAGAGATTTGGTGTGACCTTGAGCAAGTCACTTAACCATTTTGTGCCTGTGTGTCTAGCTATAGAATAAAATACCTACCAAATAGTGTGTCATGGGACTCAATTTGTAAATGTGTATAAAGCACTTTGATACCTTCAGTTGGAAACCTTGACAGAAGTGCAAAGTTTTATTCTAAATTAATGTTCTTACTGAGGCTGTGTCTACACTATGGACCTTACAGCAGCACAGCTGTACCGCTACAGCTGTGCCACTGTAAGGTCTCCCATGTAGCCGCTCTTTGCCAGCAGAAGAGAGAGCTCTCCTGCCAGCATAATTAAACCAGCCTCAACGAGCAGCCTTAGCTGTGTCAGTGGGAGACTCTCCTGCCTACATAGCGCTAGTCACACCAGCACTTTTGCTGGTGAAACTTACGTCAGTACAGGGGGGTGTTGTTTTCACGAGAAAAGTTTTACTGACAAAAGTGGTAGAGTAGACAAAGCCTAAGAATGGCAAAAGGCAATTCCCAATAATAGTTGGGTTTTGTCATTAATTGATCTGTGCAAAGTAAGCTTGCAGTATTATAAACACTATTGTTTTTATCCAAACATATATTTTTTTGTTCTCACCTGTGCTTAAGTGCACACAGGGGGGATCCTTTCTGGGAAGAACAGTATTAATGTAACTGTGAAACCCTAAATGCACCTGTAAACTCATGTGTTTTGTATTCCAATTCAATTAGTCACAAATATGTTTTTCCAGGTAACAAAGGATTTTCACAGTCCTTTTCTGTATTAGTTTTGGGAAATGTACCACTGGATGGGCTAGCTACTGAGAACTGAATTCTTCAAGAACAGGCAGAATATTTACAGTACCCATAGGAACCACCTGTCCTTGTATCGGTGTATAGCATAATAATTGGCTGTAGGGAAGCTGAGATGTTACACTCTGCCTTTTGGTGGGGCAAAAATGTGGTAAGAAAAGGCGATAAACCTTAAATAAAATATCCTACTTTTTCCTGGTTTTTCACTGGAAAATAATGGGCTCTATTTCTGTGGTGGTGTGAATGTGACCTTTAATATAACAATATGTGTTTTGCTTGGTTTTAATCCACAGACCATTCCTGTAGTGGTAAGTCCTTCTGCTGGGACAGTGGCAATGAGAACTGGAGTTCAGTATGTTCAGACCACAATGCCAGTCCAAGTACGAAGAGTCTAACTACTAACAAGAAGCCCAGGCGACTGTTGGAATAAATAACTAATAAAAATCTGTCTAATAGAAATGTGAAAATAAACACAGTTCTTTGGATTAACCTCAAAGGTTCAGACTTTAGCTTTGTATATGTGTACAAAGCATTAACTACACTACATTAATGTAAAGCATTAGCGCTGGCTTTAAAAAGCTGAGGACAGGTAAGATCCATGTTAAATCTATGCTTCAGTTGTAAATAATGTACAATTTGTGGATGTCATTAAAGTTAGAGTACCATCTCCTTTTTATATTTGTATTGACTTTAACTTATAAAGAGTGTTTGAAGTTGGTAAAGGAAAGATTAAAACAGCCTTATCACGAACGAACATTGAAAACTGGACTTAAGGAACTGCAGTTGCACATAAAATCACTTACTCTTTATTATCAAGAGAGAATCTGATCTTCTTAATTTGCATTTGGTAATGAAAACAATTGTGCACTTTGAAACTGTTAAAATTTCTTTTTGTGCAACTAAAGTTGAAAATGTACCTTTTAAAATTTCATTTTATTAGGCAAATTATGAAATTTCCAATATGTGGACCTTGAAGTACACAAAGAGGGTATTTTTTGTTTTTTTACAGTGATCAGACTGTTAAAAATAATATTGTTTACAGGAAACCAGCTTAAATTTCATTCAGCCTAACAGCAGAAGAGTAGAAAGAATACCACCAATTAGTTGGTAACATGATTTCTGATCAATAGTATCAGATGTGAGAAAGGTGGATTTTTTTTCTATGGTTCATAGTTGTTTTTTTTAAAATCCTCTCTAAGAACTTTGAAATGCTTTTCAAATGGAACAAGAACTTGATTTGGAGAAGACTATGTATCAGGAAACATGGGCAAAGGACTTTTGATGCTGGGCTAGAGCATGTATTATTTATATGATGGAATTTACGTTTTTATGTAAGCATGAAACAGTACAGTATGAGAAAGTAACCCATGAAAATTCTGTCTGTTACACTTATACTGTAGTATCATTTTGTATGTTGTGTAAAACGAAAGCATTGAACAAAGCAAAGGTGATGTATGTATATGAGAAAATTAATTGTATTATATCATTCCAGTACATTTTGTTGTACATTTTAGTCATGTTGATTTCTCCCATTGTTTATAAAAGGATGCAGTTTGTACAGTCTCCAGCTAGTTACCCACATTAGAGGGAAAAAAAGTATTAGAAGAAAAAAATCAAGAACAGAATATTCGTGAATTGCAGTTGTGTCAAAAATAGCCTAGCTGGCCTTATTTGTGAAGCATAATTGCTTTTAGCATATGGAAGTATTTTTTCACATTTTCTTTGTATAAAATTTGTATTAAACTTAAATATCTTTTTGATTATTGTGTTTCTTTGTGACTGAGACAGGTGACACACTCTATGCTTTGGGTTTCCCCAGATTTTCAGGAATCGTCACAATTTTTTATTAAACTGTTTTAGAAAAATGGTTTGTGTTCCTAGATCTCCAGTTTCCTTCTATCTGGATGTTTATTTCTGTAGTCTCCAGATCATGAACATTTTCTTCATGTAGGGTCTTCAGATTGAGAAGTTTGGTGGCTTGAGCAATGACGAAGTCTAGTCCAGATTGAGAACAAAGCTATGTTAGTAATTTGTCCAGTGAACAAGAGGCCACTATGCATAAAATGTGCAGTTACCTTCATTTTTAATAGAGATGTATCCCAGGGAGACTACAGGCCCCAGCATCCATTGTTCTAACACCTGGTCACTTGGATTAGGGCTAAGCATTACATGCTATTTGCTGTCTCCACAAACTGTATCCATATGTTTAAAAATGAGGGTGGCTGTTGATTATATTGTAGAACTTGTCAGGGGAGCTGTATTTTGGCAACCCAGCTTTACAGACTTAATGTGCTCACTAATTGCCATGTCCCAAATTAATATATTAAAAGAGCTGCACTGAAACTGAATATAATTAATAGAAACAGTCTTACCAACTCATGATTTTGCTGAGAGTCTCACAATATTTGGTGTCTGTTTAAAGCACCAGTTTCTGGAGTTATGCATCCGACGAAGTGGATATTCACCCACGAAAGCTCATGCTCCAAAACGTCTGTTAGTCTATAAGGTGCTACAGGACTCTTTGCTGCTTTTGGAGTTGTTATTACACAAGAATATCAGCTTACATTTTTAAATAAAAGTGTCTAGCCCTCATGGTCTCAAAGAAAAGCTTTTAAAAAGGTGAACCCCAAAGGCTCAAAAACCAGAAAGCAAATGCCAATTCTCTCCCCCCCTCCATTACTATTTTAAAAGTCTCATCATTTTGAAGCCAATTTCATGTTTTGGGGCTTCTCATGATTTTTAATTGCTTAAGATTGATAATACTGTAAAGTTGAGAGTTCCAGAAAGGGGAATTTATTAGCAGGTATATTCTAGGCTCCTGCACAGTTTTAACGTAACCTGCTAACATTTTAAAACTACAAACTTCCTTGTCTTCACTAAGATTTTAGCTCATGTTAGTTAATATGAAGTAAGAACATACCTTTTTTCCTAGTGAAGGGTAGGTCTGATTAACTATTACTGATCAAAGTCATTATGTTGCCACCTTGTACTAATGTGTGAAAGGAAAAGGTTGGGTCAGTCTACACTGCAAAGTTGTGTTGGCATAGCTATGTCTGTCAGGTGTGAGGGGGGGGAACACCCACTCTCCCTAGCTGACATGCTATGCCAGCAAAACCCTCACTGTAGACACAGTTTTGCTGGCAGAAGAGGGCAGAACATGTATCCAGAGTTATTCCCTTCTCAGAGGTCTAGCATAGGAATCAGGGATGCTGACAGCAACTGGAGAAGAATGAGGCAAAACTAAGGACTATATATGAAGAGGAACTATGATAGCTCTGAATTGTACTTAACATAGATAGCCTTGAGAAAAGCAAATTTGGCAAAAAGGACTCTAAACTAGTTTGTAGCTTTATTACTCCAAGCACCTGCTTCAGTAGGTGCTCATTTGCCATGGTAATTGGTGTGGTATAAGAACCCAGATGGATATGTGGAGAAGAGCGCCCAGCATCAGATAAAGTGGTATGGGTAATTCATAGGTGGCATTGGTCTGAGTATATTGACTCAATGCCTTCACATAGTGCAAGAGGAGACTGAGGTATGGTGCACTGCTAAAGTTGCAATCTTTCATGAATGTAAAACCAAGGTGCTGAACATCTCATTAAAAATGAGAAGGAGTGTTCGCCAACAATTGGAATTGTAACTCTAGTGAGCTGGCCAATGTAGTCAGCTACTTAAATTCACTTTGTGGTGTAGTGGACGGTCAAACAGCTGGTGAGCTTTATTCCAGAGGTGGCTGCATTTCAGTATATAGGAGTATGGTTTTTTCAGTCACCCAGAAGATCTCAACAGCTCCACCCTAGGGGGAAATACCTCCCATACCCATTAAAAAAATAAAACATCAAAAGCAGTCAACCAGAATTTGTCTCCACTATTTAATTTCCTTTTGCTTTTTAGGTACAGCTGCAGTGACCTATGCACTTCTGAGCACAGAATGAGCATGCTTTACACACAGGGGTAGGCTATCCCTTCTTATGACGGGCACTGGGTGGCTTCAGGCAGGCACTATAGCTGTATTAAACAACTAACTATCCATTAGCCAGAGAGCCAGTGGCAGTTCTGGGCAGGGGAGAAGTACACATGCTGAAGCAGAAGAGGGTGCAGGACTTGAGAATTCATCTTTAATCCACTAACTTCACCTACTAGAGTAGAAACTCAGTTATGAACACATTGGGAATAGAGTTTAATAACTCTGAAATGTTCATAACTGAACAAAACATGGTTATTTCAAAAGTTTACAATATTGACAATACAGCTTTGAAACTACTATGCAGAAGAAAAATGCTGTTTTTTTGTTGTTTTTTTTTAAAGTAGTAGAGTCATAGAATATCAGGGGTGGAAGGGACCTCAGGAGGTCATCTAGTCCAACCCCTTGCTCAAAACAGGACCAATCCCCAGACAGATTTTTACCCCAGTTCCCTAAATGGGAAGTTCTACTAGAGTTATTTTCTGGGGTAAGCTACTCCAGCTCCTCAGGCAGCACAGCCCAAGGAGTCAAACTTTCATCCCCAGTGGTTGCAATGCCTATATCATCATTCACAAGGCCCAGGGGCAGATCAGCCAGTGGCAGCACTCAGATGCCTCCACCTAGCAGTGGCCCCATCCTCTTCCTCCTATAGTTTCAGGCAGCATCGAAGCAAGCCCCTCTCCTGCCTGCCTCCACTACCCTAGCAAGAGGTTCATGCAGCCCCACATCTCTGGAGCCTGTTACACACCAGGTGTGAGGCAGGACGGCTTGAGGCAGGCCCTGCATGCCCCATCAGCTCTTCCCCATGCTCCTGCCTGCAGACAAAGCTGCTGCTTCAAGCCAAGGCCATGCCTCCCACCCCTGCACCTGCTGCCCCCTTAGAGGAGCACCACCCCTAGGGTTGCCAAGCATCCGGTTTTCAACCAGAATGCTCAGTCGAAAAGGGACCCTGGCTCTCCGGTCAGCCCCACTGACCAGGTCATTAAAACTCCAGTCAGCGGGGCTAAATGGTTCCGCGTGGCTCCTGGAAGTGGCTGGAATGTCCAGCTTCTAGGCACAGGAGCAGCCACGGGGGCTCCACTCACTGCCCCAAGCACAGGCTCCGCAGCTCCCATTGGCTGTGAACCACAGCCAATGGGTGTTGTGGGGATGGCAGCCGCACACATGGGCAGTGTGCAGAGCCCCCTGAACCTTCTGCCTAGGAGCCAGCAGCTTCTGGGAGCTGCTTGAGGTAAGCTCTGCCCAGCTGGAGCCCAAACCCCCTTCCCCAGCCAGCACCTCACCCCCCACACCCTATCCCAGCCTTTCACCCCCAGCTCTGAGCCCCCTCATGCATCCAAACTCCCTCCCAGAGACTGCACCCCAGCCCTGAGCCCCCTCCCACACCCAAACTTCCTCTGAAAGCCAGCACCCATCACCCCCCTACACCCTAGTCCTGCACCCCAACATCCCACACCCTAATTCCCTCCCAGAGCCAGCACCCCCCCACACCCTAACCCTCTACCCCAACCTTCACCCCTTACCCCAGCCCTGAGCCCCCTCCTCCACGCCCACCCCCCAGAACCCCCTGCCACACCCTAACTCCCCCCCAGAGCCAGCACCCCCCCACACACACACCCTAACCCTCTACCCCAACCTTCACCCCTTACCCCAGCCCTGAGCCCCCTCCTCCACCCCAACACCCCACCCCAGAACCCCCTGCCACACCCTAACTCCCCCCCCAGAGCCAGCACCCCTCACACCCTAACCGCCAGCCCTTCACCCCTGTCGCTGCCGGATTCAAGTGGGTGGGGCGGGGCCGCGGGGAAAGGGGGTTCCGTTTTGTGGGCGGGGCATTAGAAGACGGGTAACCGTAGCGCCTGCCCCAGGGGGCCGCTCTTACCTCAGCACTGGCACCCCGGGGGCACCAAGTCCACGAACAGTAAGTGGGTTTTGGTGGTTTTATTTCGAACCCACCAGAGCCAAGCCAGGGCTTTGTCCCGCCAGAGAACGAGCTCACCCCTCTCCCCGCACTGCGACCCACGGGCGGCTGAGGTGGGGCCAGGCGGCCGGCCACCCTCTCGCCGGGGGAGGAAGCTCGGCCAGGCCTCGAGTTAAACACCCCCGGCGCTGCCGGGCTGCCCTCGAGCGGGCACCTCAATCCAGCCGGGCCGGGCCGGGGCTGCCGCCCCCATGGGGGATCATGACTGGGAGCGTAAAGCCGGCAGCGGGCGCCGTTCTCAGGCCTCCCCGCCCACCAGCCTCCTTTATGGGCTGGGCTGGGGGAGCTGTGAGGGTTAAAAGATGACTGGGCGGGTGCCTCGGCTTGTTAGCGGCCCGTACTGCAGCCTAGCAAGTGCTGCGCTAATTGCTCTTTTCTCAGGTGTGACGCTGGCACTAAGCTGGGAGCGGGCTGGGCGTTTCCCTGCCGCGTTGGGCCCCAGGGAGTGGTTGGGAGGGACCCTCTGCCCGCGCCCGGCAGCCTGGACCCGGGGGGCGCGTTTCACATGACAGGGATAACGATGGGGTTTTGTTGCCATCATGTGGCTAAATGTAGGAGCTAAACTAATGTAAAGGCGCGGGCAGAAAAGAAAAAAGCGTTAGAAACTAGTATAAGCTAGAGAGAGACGGAAGGCAACAATCTAACACTGGGGTAAATCCAGGGAACTCCCTTTGCAAATTTTTTTTTGCAACGCATTCGTTAGCTCAAAAGAAGCAATTTTGTATATCAACATTATTCCGAATTATAGTTGTGTATAGATTATTCACATGCTGGTGATGGGCCACGGTTTGGTTTCACAAAATCAAAGCTGGTTCAGTTCTGGATTACATTTTAATTGAATGACTAGTGGGTTGTGGACAGAGAGTTAATAAAACATTTCTGGTTTTGCTACATCTTGTCCAACTGTTATATATGATTTAAGTACTATTGGTTGGCCCTATATGCTATATGAAGCACTGCTTGCTGCCTAAAAGATGCAGTTGGGTAATGATGTATGGATAGACCCTGAGGATGATCTCATTTTAGGAAAACTAGCTGGTGTGTGCATTTGCGTGTTTGTGAGGCTCACAGATGAAGTGGGTCTTTAAAAGGGATCTGAATAAGAGGGTTGGGGGCTTTTGGTACTGCTGTTAGGAGATCATGGAAGGAGGTGTGAAAAATGGAAGTGGGAGAAGAAAAGGGTGATGGTGGGGACGGTGTAACCAGTTGAGCAAAGGAGACAAGAAGGGGAATACAGTAAGAAACTGATATGTAAGCCAGGGTGGAGCTTTGTAGGGCCTTGAAGCTGATAACTTTAAATTTGATGGAATGGGCAAAAGGAAAAGCAGGGGCGATATTGGAAGAGGAATGACAATGGCTGTTTTATGCTGAATTACACTGTAGCTAAAGGCAGCGTTTGCAAGGAGGAGGTGAGGAACCAGGCTTTTCTGCTTATGGTTCCCCTCCTCCAGCCAATAGAAAAACTACCTGAAACTCGGTTCTTGGGGACCACATGGACTCCAGCCTGGCCTGGAGCCATGCTGAGCTGAGAATCCCCTCTACAGGTCTGGCACTTTTAACTGCACTCTTATCATCCATAATTCTGAAGACAAGATGTCACTTTACATTGGTGACAGTTTGGCCATTTATTGATGTGTCCCCCAACTGTTTCCTTCTAATGAGTCCAACTGGCATGCTTTCCATTGTTGGGGGTAACAGATGTGCTCACAGCTGCACCTGCTACTCTTACTCATTTTTCTGAAGAAAATATTAATAAATATTCAGTGGGAAAAGGTGAAAATTGACCAGGTTTGGTTTTTTTTACATTCATTTACACAAAATGCCCTAAGTTAACATATACAATACGCTTGCTTTATAACTTAGCATCTTTGTTTTTAACTCCTCCTCGTGTTTAGAGGCATGGCATGCAGGTAAACACCAGAGTAAGCAATGGTAGAGAAGAGATTTCCTATATCATTCATTACTGTAGTGAAAGCCCGTGCACAATTATTGTAGTGAATCTTTTGCATGATGTCCCATGTGTCTACTGAATACCTGTGCCCTATTGAAGTCAGTGGCAAAACTTCCACTGACTTCAAGGGTGAAATCCTGGTTCCACTGGAGTCTGTAGAATGTGGACATAAGAAGAATTAAGTAAAGAAAGTCCCAGCAGACAGAAAGGAGATGGGGGTGAGTGAGGCATAAATTATCAGCCAGAAAGGAAGGAAAACACTAATAATATAATACTTTAGCACTCATATAAAGCAGCAGGAAGAATTAATCCAGCCCTAGCAATCTGCCTTTTAGGATGACAAGCTGTAACATATCTGTCAAAAGTAATTTATTTCAATTACAGTGTTTCCCAAGTCTGTTACAGCCCTGCAGCACCTGTGCTGCTCTGGTAGGCAACAGATTCAGCAAAACACCTACAATAAATCAGCATTTACAACCTACATCCCACCCAAACTATGTAACAGATGAATGATTGCCCTTAATTGCAGTAGCATCGTAATACAAGTTTGAACTGGATCACAGAGTTTTCTTCCCAAGAACTCTGAGAAACTTAATGAGACTTGAAGTAAGGGACCTGCTGCTCTGCATCACCCACAGGCATCATTTGTTTACAAACACTTATTTCTGTGTTAAAAATGCTTACAGCAGTGGACCCCAAGCCCAACAGTAATGGTATTGTGAGGCTATAGCATATTGGTCAATACCTCTAGAACACTGTAGTATATTCTTATAAAGTCTGCATCCAGTTTAAAATAAAGCCGACAGTAATGATCAAACATAATCTCAATTTATGGATTAAAAAAGTATTCAGCAAGAACTTTTTTCATGGTTCAAAATGTATTTTGGTACTTATGCAAATGCCTTGGCTCCTGAGTCTATGGAGAAAGTGACTTTTTTGAGGCATGAATCATAACCCACTGAAGTCAATGGGAATCTCTCCATGGCTTTCCACAAGCTTTGGAACAGGCCCTTAGTGCATGTATGCTTATTTGAATGGAGCAAATTGACAGCTGATACAGCTAACTATTCCTGCTTGTTATAAAACAGCTTTGTGTTTAATAGCACATTATCTAAATCTCAACTATAAATGGTGCTATCACTCCACTACAATAACCGTGATAGGTGGTTTAAATGCCTGTGGCTTCTTTGAATTATATATATATATATATATATATAGCTCATTTCTGGACTTCTGGGAGTGGGTCCCTCAACCCTGCTGCTTTGCTGAAGTAGGAATGATTAAGCTTCTTTGGGATTTCCCATGACATAAGTGCACTGAGGTAGGGGCAGCGGGGGTTAGTTTAGTAATTACTTAGCCCATTAGCCAAGCTAATGGTTTAAGGCCCAGTTTGTGGCTGGCATAAATAAATGTATAACGCTGAAGTTAATGGAGTTTGCCTACTTACTCCAGCAGTCAAGTCGGCCCTATAGGTTTCATTTCATGACTGACACTTGAGAAGAGCTCTCCACTTCCCTTACAAGATATTTTAAACTTAGAAGGAGAAAGTAATTTTCACGCTTGTGCTGTGGAGTGAAGGTCAATAGGAAAATGATTATTTAATCAACAATAGATGGGAAGATATAAAGTCTTCTAAATACAGTGCTACACAGTGAAAAAGGAACACAGCCTGTGCCTAAACAATGGAACAAATGGTTTCTCTGGAAATGCAAGGCAGTGACTAAACAAGACACAGCTTAGTGCAGCTTGTTTTTCCTCTATGTTTGGAAAGGTATTTTGCTCCCTGAAGTGTTGACAAGTCAGTGGCGACAGCGTTTGCTATATTCTGCAACTCTTATAGTCCCATTCAAGTCTTAAGAGGCCAGAATATAATCTACCAAAAAGGATAGCTATCTTTCACTGCCTCATTTTTACGTAAGAGGATGGTTCAGAGGGAGGAGTGCTGATCCTCTGTAAGTGGAGAGGCTCGAATTATTAGCAGTCCTACATTAGTAATGTCATCAGTATGTCTGTTAGGCAAGGCTCAGTTTACTCACCTAGGGCTCAGAGGTGGCCTACACTACACTTGACTCAAGGGTCTTGGTCACCTCATAGCTGCCCCTCACCTGGTTGCTAGTGTAGTTTATAAAGGGCCTTAGGCTGCAACAATGTTTGAAAATATTTTTAAACATGGCTACAAACAATAGTCTGGACCAAGGGTTGGCAACCTTTCAGCAGTGGTGTGCCGAGTCTTCATTTATTCACTCTGATTTAAGGTTTCATGTGCCAGTGATACATTTTAACGTTTGTAGACGGTCTCTTTCTATGTCTATAATATATAACTAAACTATTGCTGTATGTAAAGTAAATAAGGTTTTTAAAATGTTTAAGAAGCTTCCTTTAAAATTAAATTAAAATGCAGAGTCCCCCGGGCCAGTGGCCAGGACCCAGGCAGTGTGAGTGCTGCTGAAAATCAGCTCGCATGCCGCCTTTGGCACACGTGCCATAGGTTTCCTACCCCTGGTCTGGACTGTGCCTAGGGAATGGGTATTCCCAACTGCTAACCCGGGACTGATGTGTATGTGCAGGTAGCCAGCTATTTGCCAAACAAAATGTTCCTAGATTCCCTCAGACAGGGAAGGCTGAGGCCATGCTTTTTAGTGAGAGGAGGACACCTGTCACTCTGTGTCTGGAAGCTGGTGGCATGCCAGGTCTGTGGCACATCATTGCTCTTGCTGGCACATGCCACTCAATGTTACTGAGTCATAGGAGAGATGGACACAACCAACGAGGAGAGCAATGAATGAATATGGAGAGAGCATATGCAGCAATACACAGGGGAGAGCAAGGGTGGGTGTGTGTGTGTACAAATATGAGAGCGACCAAGCCCTAGAACTCTGTTGGGGTGGGGGGTTGGGGGTGATGGAGGGTGCAGGGAAGGAAAACCACAAGCACATAAGCGAGCTTGAAAATGTCTGAACACGTTCAGAAAGCAGAGTCTCTTAACTCGCTTCAGAAAGAATGAGCTATTGGGTAAAATGAGCCAGCCAGTGCCTCCGAATTCCATAAGAAACAATTAGTTGATTGGCAAGTTCCTAAAAGCTGCAGCTTCACTGTCTGTCAATGGCCTACAATTCCCTAGAGCTGCTGCCTTTTGGAGGTTTTACTCACACTTGTGTTTATCTCATGAGAGCCTGTCAGTCAGATTTCCCCCCGTTTCTCTGGTTTCTTGTGCTAGTTTTGTGGTCAAATTTAATCTCTATTTATGCCAGCCAAGCCTATTGCAGAAAGACTTTGCTTTGTCCTAGATTCCCTCTCTCAGCAGGCCATAAGGCTAGCGACTCCTCTGCTGGAGAACCATACTTTGTTTTTGTTTTTGTGCTGTGCTATGCCCAGACCCGAAACAGATTTTTTCCCCTCCTACCTACTGTAAGCGAGTGTGGATAACATACTTTGCAGATGCTGCGTGGCTGATACTTTTGAGCCAGATGCTGAGATTAAATTATTCTGTTGTCAGTACTCCACACTCACCCTGCAGGAAACTCTCTCGCTCAGAGCTGGCAATGGATCTTTATTTCCTGTAGTGGCAGTTTTGAGATTCTCATCAAAGGCTTGACCGCTGTAGCTGTTGTATCTTTAAAACCTATTTAGCTTCACACCTGTGTGCAAACAGTAAATATGCTGCATTGGTAATGAGGCCAATACATTGTTACTCTTTCTCTGTTTTAGGGAAATGCCCATTTAATCCTCTCCCATACGTCCTTCTTCCAAACCTTCCTCTGCTGTGAAATCTACAAATTACTCCCATCTGGCATTGAGTAGGCAAGAGGCAAACTCTGACTTCTGCTGATCTGCTAAACTTTGTTTTATTGTTACTATCTCCTCCCAACCAACATCCACCCAATTTGTCTGTTTTGTACACCAGTGGTGTCGTGTATGATATGTAGATTGTGGCCTCTCTGGGGCTGGGGTTGTTTTACTTGTCACATGTCTGTAGACTGCCTGGCTACATGAAGTCCTGATCCTTGACTGGGGTTTCAAGGTGCTACTGTAATAGAAATAAATAATAATAAAATCTGTGTGGAGAATGAGAGATTTATCCAAGCCCAGGGAGCCAAAATGTTTGACATTGAGGGTTGCCAAGGCAGCTCAGCAGGAGCTTGTAGGCTGAATCTAATTTGCATATGCATTTATTTACATAAATATTTTTGTCAAAAATAAATGTGCCGAGCTGTAATATTTGCTTACAGTTTATCTTCCCTTAATAGATGAACAGATGTTGTTTGTTGGCCAAGTTCTCTGGCACTTAACATAATTCAGGTGACTGTCTTTGCTCCTCACCCTGCCATCACAGGGAGTTCCCACAGACTGTAGTCTTTGCATCTCCAGTCTAAGTTCTCCTACTCCATCTCTAGCTCAGAGGGAAAGCAAGAATTCTACACATCTGCTAGGTCCAACAATGCATGGAGAGAAGAGAAGGCAGGTGTTCTATTCCCTCAAAATGTAAACGTAGTTTTATTTAATGCCTTTCATTCATCACAAGCTACTTCTCCCCACCCACCGAAACCACCGAAAACAAGATGGCAGCATAAGGCACCGTTTAGACACATGCACAGTCCACATACCATCTAGATCAGGTTTAAAAAACATAGCTACAATTCTTACCAACAGTCCCAAATGTCCTCAATACTAATGTACACAATATGATTGTCCACAGAGTTTATCATAGAGAAAAGAATTATTAAATTAGAATTGTAGGACCCTCTGCCCTCCCCCTCCCCAAAAGAAGATAAAAACACAGATACAGAGCTTAATACCAGAGTAATGAGATTAGTTCATAAATTAAAAAAAATACAAAAAACCCCAACTATTTCACTCTTATTTTCAGAAAGTCCCACATGATGTAATGAAGAGTCCAGTGAGCATGCCCAGAATTCCATGCTGTGTCCTTTTCCCCCATTTCAAAGCAAGAAAACTGACAAGTAGACCCAGGACTTCCAGTCTTTTGTGTGCTTCAAAGTCATTCACATGGCAATAAAACAGTCAAGAGTCCAGTATCAGCTCTAAGAATCCATTTTAGCCAAAAAACTGTAGGATCCCCACTGGGTGATTTGAAGGTTTTTCCCTCCATCCAATAGAAGAAGGATTTGATACATTGCTTTCCTGATGCAGATTCTTAAAGGCTTCCATACCATGGGTTCCCTTTGAAGAAAGATGACTGCAATTGTTGTAGGATCAGTTATTTAAAATACCAAAGACTAGGTTGAGCTGATGTCTCTCTGAGTGAAGCTTGCCCAGCGCTGAGACGTTGGGGTCTGCTACAAGTACTCAAGTTCCAGGGCGTGCCTGAGAGCCTCCAGGTCAGCGTGACAGGAGATTCTCCAGAATGGCATGTTGTGCTGGAATGAAACCAAAATATATTTTTTAAACACAAGGATCAAAAGATCTTTCACAATTTGCACCCTGAACAATGGGACGTGTTACACCCTTAGCCATCAACTCACAATATTGCTATAGAGATAAAGGATCATCTTAGAACTTAAAAGAGGGGGGGTTGGTGTCCCCTCTGCAGGTGTGTGTGTGTCTGTAGAAACTAAAAACATTGCAACATGCTGGAAATTGCAGGAACTTCCTGAGTTTGTGAGGCACTTTCACATGCTGTCCTGCTTCAGAGGAAACAAGCGGGGCAGGGCAAGTTTCTGGATGCCTGCAAAGATTTTTGTATTGTTATACACTACAAACTTTACTTCCCATTTTCCCACTGGGTTTAGTGTGAATGTTTCTAGAATAATAATGTTCTTCGAAACAAAATCTTGCTGCTCCTTCCTGATGCTTAAAATCCATTGCAATAGGTGCCTTAGCAACATGACAGACAAGTGCTATGAGATCCTCCACACAGCTCTGCAATCCTTTCCTATAACACATGCTCCAGGCCATGAAAACCACCTTTGTGTTGCCACCGCCCCATAGACTAGGAAGTTATGCAATAAAATGAAGTTGTTTACATAATCAAAAGCATGAACCATAAAGCAGTTGGTTTTATAACAATTAGAGTTCACTCTGCAGGAAAGACAAACCAAACCCCACAGCAATCCGTAGGTACATAGGAATTGCCATAATAGATCAGGCCAGAGGTCCATCTAGCCCACTACCAGCTGTTTCAGAGGAAGATGCAAGAAACCTTGCACCAGGCAGTTATAGGATAACCTCTTGGCATATACCAATGAAGTGCTCCTCATGGCCCAGGACCCAGCAGAACTGGCATGGGTGAAGACTTGCCAAGCCATCTATTCAGCGCCTCCTTCACCCCAAGTCAGCTGGGTCAAGAGCTCTGGCCTGATGGTTGAGGACAGGTGCCAGACCATCCAATGGAGGTGCAGGTCCACTGTTCTATCTGGATGTGTGCCTGTCTGCCACTGATCACTCCATGCTAGAGAATTGGATTGATCTGGAGGCCAGGGTGTCTCACCAGCTGTGAAGATGGACAGCGCTGTTCTGATGCCTTGCCCTTTGAAGGAGACTCCAGTGCCCATAGTCCATCATGGAGCATGCTCACGTACGCCTTCCTCCACCACTTCTGAGGATGCCGAAATGACCAGCAGCAATTCTCTCTCCACTTGAGAGGTCTCCCTCCCGACCCCTCTGAGCTGCCAGTCTTCTACCAGGCCTTCCTCACGATCTGGAAGCTATCTCAGCAGCCGGGTCTGCAGCACACACTGAGGAGGAAGATTTCCTAACAGACCCCTGCTATACAACCTACACCTTCATGTGCAGGCAGTGGAGTCTCACTGGTGCACCAAAGGATGGTCCTGGCTGATGCCACCAGAATCTGAGACCTCCTGGACTACAGTTAGGAGGACACAGCAGTGCTTGGCTAGCGCATGGGGTTGCCCAATCTACATGTCCCCCCTAGTGTGCTCCAGAAGGAGAAGGCAGCCTTGCCCCCAGCTTCTCTCACTTTTCTCACCTTGGCCCTCTGGAGCTCATCATTGGCCTCTGCCCCATGAACCTCTCTGGTCCCCCTCAACACAAACCACCTGAGTTGGCTGAATGATATCCAGTGGCCCTGTCTCCAAACTGCACCCAGAAAACATCTGTACACACTTGTACTTCATACCATCTACTTCCTTGCCCTGACATGCTGCCCCTACTCCAACCGGTGGGGACTTCCTGTTCCCAGGGCCGGCTCCAGACCCCAGAGCGCCAAGCGCGTGCTTGTGGCAGCATGCCGTGGGGGGCGCTCTGCCTGTCGCCGGGAGGGCGGCAGGCGGCTCCGGTGGACCTCCCGCAGGCGTGCCTGCGGAGGGTCCGCTGGTCCTGCGGCTCCGGTGGACCTCCCGCAGGCGTGCCTGCGGAGGGTCCGCTGGTCCCGCGGCTCCGGTGGACCTCCCGCAGGCATGCCTGCGGAGGGTCCGCTGGTCCCGCGGCTCCGGTGAAGCATCCGCAGGCATGCCTGCGAGAGGTCCACCGGAACCGCGGGACCAGCGGACCCTCCACAGGCACCTCTGCAGGAGGTCCACCGGAGCCACAGGACCAGCGACCGCTAGAGTGCCCCCCGCGGCGTGCCGCCGTGCTTGGGGCGGCGAAATTCCTAGAGCCGCCCCTGCCTGTTCCACTCTTGTTCCTTGGCCTGCCAAAGTTTTTAGTTGGTGGCTCCTTCCTGGAGCTGTGAGCAGGGCCGTGGAGCTGGTGCATTTCATGGAATCTCCCGACACCTGCCCTTTCTGTGAAGACAGGGAGACCCTGGCACATGTTTATGTAGCATGCCTTCTGAGGTTCTGGCTGCATCACTTGTAAGTGATGTACAAACACCAGGTGGGTCTGGTTAATATTCTGATAACTCTGTAGGTACAGTTTTGACAGTTGTGACTCGTGTTTAGTACTCTCTGTAGTTTTTGTGGTCACTTCAGTTGAAAGGGATGAATCTCAGAAGATTTGGAAGTTACATTCAGATCTTTATCCAAACTTCTTTGATTTGCTCTGGGTGGCCTAAGATTTGAGATGGTTCTTTTCTTATCCAAACCAGTTCACTCATCCTAGGTTTGTACCAAAGACTGAGGCCTGGTCTACATACACATTTTGTACTGGTATAATGATGTCAGTTAATGCCAAAATAGTGATATCGGTACAATCCCCAGCATGCGTTATAGAAGTATGAGCCTGCCTTAACTGGTTTAGCTTACTCCCCTTACCACACAGAAATAAGTTTAACTGTGGGCTTGGCTACACTTACAAATTTGCAGCGCTGCAGCAGGATGTGAAAACACACCCTCTGCAGCGCTGCAAATTGCGGCGCTACAAAGCGCCAGTGTAGTCAAAGCCCCAGCGCTGGGAGCCGCGCTCCCAGCGCTGTCCGTTATTCCCCACAGGGAGGTGGAGTACGGACAGCGCTGGGAGAGTTTTCTCCCAGCGCTGGCGCTTTGACTACACTTAGCGCTTCAAAGCGCTGCCGCGGCAGCGCTTTGAAGTTTAAGTGTAGCCATAGCCTGAGTCACTAGGGGGATTGTACCACTTTAACTGCACCCATACAGATAAAGCGGTGCAACTTGTGTGTCTAGCTAAAGCCTTAATCTGGTTTCTTAATATTACACATTCTCATTTCCCAAGCAGACAAAATAATTGAAGGAAGAGGATTCTTTCCCAGGGCTACTACCTCCTTAGGACACTGTAGTGACACCAGATGTTCATTTTACATGGTGTCTATTTACACTCCTCTCTACTTAAATACAGTTCAAGCTCCTCTCTGCTATGTTGCCCATCAGTAAAAAAAAATCTTCCCTTGAAGCTAATAATAAATGGAGATATATCTATCTCACAGAACTGGAAGGGACCTTGAAAGGTCATTGTGTCTAGTCCCTTGCCTTCACCAGCAGGACCAAGTCCCTGACAGTTTTGTTTGGCCCCAGATCTCTAAATGGCCCCCTCAAGGATTGAACTCACAACTCTGGGTTTAACAGGCCAATGTTCAAACCACTGGGTACCCCTCCCCAATCAAGTTATCTATTTATCACTTTCTTTGTTCACTTCACACTACACACAGCAAGCAAACACAGGGGCATCTGAAGTGACTACAGTGCATTGCTCTGCAATTTCACTTTATAGGGGAAAAGTTATTTCCTCTCCCATTTCCTCAGACCCCTGGTGGATATAAAATCCCTTCCACTTAAATTATCTATCTTCCTTTCTTTAAAGAGAAGAAAGCTTGGACACTCAGCCACGCCTGCTGTTCAGCTCTTGCAGATTTATCATTTGTGGCTAGATGAAGAAAAACGACTCACTTAAACTGAGATATTATCAGTGCTGCCAGCAAAACAGTGAAAGGCTCTCTCTGCCCGCCCAGTTTTTTGTTTAAAGTCAGGTGTGTAGCTAGCAGCCCTGACTAATGATTGTCATCAATCACAGGCTGTGACAGCTCCAGCAAAGAATGTGTTCTCCTAATGGGAGAGTTGATTAAACCAGGAGACACTAGCAAGAGGCCTCTTGAAACCCTGCCTGTAGAAGGCTGCTGAACCTTCCTGCTGCTTCATACTGCCATGGAGCCTGGCAGCCTTTGATGCAGTCATGTGCACTGACCCACTACCTTTGAAGTATAGTGCAGGGCTGTCAAAAGCGGCAGGCTATTATCACTTCACTTTCAGTCCATGCATTTTGGGTTCTTCTTGGAGGGATTCTTAACCCTTAACGAACCAGCTACGCACCTGGGAATCTGGCTAATTTCCAGAGGTTTTTTTTGTTGGTGACAGGAATTGATGTGTCATGGAGGAAAAGGTTTTCTGGCTGCTTCAAGGCAGGACTGGGGTGAGACCCTGGGGACAGAGCAAGTGCTGACCCACCTTGCACCTGCTGAGATCCCCTCCTCCCTGAGCCTGTGCTCTCAATATGACCAGCCTTGCCTGGCTGCTGCTTCCTGCCGCCTCATTCAGCCTAGGAACCGGCCAGGGGAAGTTGGGTTACACAGGATGGTCATGCCTGGAGCACAAGAGTCTTAGATGGGGCTGCAGGGGGAAGCAGGAAGACACCCTGCGAGACTAGATCTAATGGTGTTTCTGGCAATGTTGAAACCAAAACAATGGCAGATTTCCCATCAGGTTTCCACCCCACAGAAACCCTCCTGACTCTGGGGTTCTTCTCTGAACTGTTCAGGGACTCCAACCCCCACTAACAGGCAGAAACCCTCACAGCCAGTAATCCAAGGATTTGCAGTTTGACAGAGAAGGGAAATCAACAGCTCCACCATCCTCACCCAAACTCGCACAGCCTTAGTGAGTGGCACCCTTGACTCTTCCTCCCTGCGCCCAAAGTCTCTGACTGTGCCCTGCCATGTTCTCTTATTTATCTTTTTTTCTACCGTGAAAATCACTGTAGTACCCCCAGCCTCACCTCCAAATCTATCTTTCCTCATCGCCATAAACCTGGCCCAGCCCTGGATCTTCTCATGCTATGCTATTGTTAGCTCTTCTCTCTGGCATCCTCACTTCTCCTCTCTCCCTCTTCCAGTCCACACAAAATGCAGTCACCAGGATGATCTTTCCTTCTCACTACTCTGGTAATATCCACAGCAGCGGTTACGCATGGATCATACAGGCAAGCTACACAGGGCACTGAGTATGTAAGGGCACCTCTGGCTTAGCTGTCCTCCCACCCTGCATTGCCTGGGAGCGACACCAGTATGGCTGTAGCCCCTTCATCGGTGCCCACCACCCTGCATCAGTAGCACATGAGAGCTGCGGTACAAGCACAGCTCCAGTTCAACTGCCTCCCCTCCACCACAGCTTTTCAGAAGGGGGAAATGTCTGTCTCTTTAAGGGCACGCTCCCATGGGCGCCAACTTATATGGGCTCGTGGAGCTAAAGCCCCAGGAATATTCAAAATCAGGGGCTCTGCTCCACCAATATTTGGAGCTAGGTTTCGCCCCTTTAAATCCCAGCCGCCGCTGGGAATCAGAGGGCTCTGGGCTGCCCACTGCTGCGGAGAGCCCAGAGCCTTTTAAATCCCAGCCGCCGCTGGGAATCAGAGGGATCTGGGCTGCCCGCTGCGGCGGGGAGCCCAGAGCCTTTTAAATCCCAGCCGCGGCCGGGAATCAGAGGGCTCTGGGCTGCCCGCTGCGGCGGGGAGCCCAGAGCCTTTTAAATCCCAGCCGCGGCCGGCAATCAGAGGGCTCTGGGCTGCCTGCAACCGCGGGCAGCCCAGAGCCTTTTAAATCCCAGCCGCGGCCGGGAATCAGAGGGCTCTGGGCTGCCTGCAACCACAGGGAGCCCAGAGCCCTTTAAATCCCAGCCGCGGCTGGGAATCAGAGGGCTCTGGGCTGCCTGCAACCGCGGGGAGCCCAGAGCCTTTTAAATCCCAGCCGCAGCTGGGAATCAGAGGGCTCTGGGCTGCCCGCTGCTGCGGGGAGCCCAGAGCCTTTTAAATCCCAGCCGCGGCCGGGAATCAGAGGGCTCTGGGCTGCCTGCAACCGCGGGGAGCCCAGAGCCCTTTAAATCTCAGCCGCAGCTGGGAATCGGAGGGCTCTGGGCTGCCCGCAGGGGCAGAGAGCCCAGAGCCCTTTGAATCCCAGCCGCGGCGGCTGGGATTTAAAGGGCTCAGGGCTCCCCGCGGCTGCCAGCAGCTCAGAGCCCTTTGAATCCCAGCCCCTGGCTGCTGATTGCCCCCTCCCCGGACCCCCACCCCCTATCTAAGCACCACTGGTCCTTGTCCCCCGTTACCCACTCCCGAGACAACTGCCCCTAACTGCCCCTTGGGACCCCAGCCCCTATCTAAGCCTCCCTTCTCCTTGTCCCCAACTGCCCCCTCCTGAGACCCCACCCAACTTCCCGCCAGGACCCCACCCCCTACCTGTCCCCTGATAAACCCCCTGGACTCCCATGCCTATCCAATTGCTGCCTGTCCCCTGACTGCCCCTCCGAACCTCTGCCCCATCCAACCCCCCCTGCTCCTTGTCCCTTGACTGGCCCCTGGAACTCCCTACCCCTTCTCCAACCTTGTAATCTTGTGGCACTGACGCGTTGTAGCTTCATTTTATATCAGCTTACAGGGCGGGAGTGGGGGGGGCACCACCATTTTGGGCCCCACCAAAAATTATACAAACCTGCCGCCTATGCACGCTCCATCCCCAAAGACATACTGTACCAGCAGCCAGGGCTCAGAGCCACTGCACCACCCCAGCAGCAGCAGTAGCACCACCATTAGTGACTGTCTTCACTGCCATGATGAGAAAGGCATTTCCTAATAGGCTGGAAAGCCCACGAGAGCCCAAGTTGAATGCCATATTTCAGCAGTTTGGCATCTGGTGCCAGTGGAAAGCAGGAAAAGGAGACATAGAAATATTTAAAAAATGAAGAATCAAAATGTTTTGAACTTCAATTAAAAAACAAATCAGTTTTGGATTCAGTTAGAAATCTGGGCAAAAGTCTAGGTCACATCTTACTGTATCTGAAATGTTCTGCTAATCCCTAACTGGAAGTCTCATCTGGTACCTAAAATCAGGTTGTGGCTTTACTTGGACTTTGCCAGTCAGTTGGCATGTGATGCAAAGAATACTTGCTCCGCAGTGTCTCTTTAGAATGCCAGTGACAAAGGGCTGTGTCTGTCCAATGAGTATGTAATACTCTCAGGATTCTAGGTTTGTTATCCCTGATCATGTCACGTTCAGATCCTTCCATTTTTGTTTTATTTGCATTTGATGTGCCTCCCCAGTTTTTTGTTTGTTGTTTTTTTTTGCTTGTTAAAATTAATCAAATAGCTCCATAAAATCATTAATAAAAGAAAAGCAGCCACTCACTATTAGTCTCCTTGGCATTATTTACTGTAACAACATTAGCCTCCATGACAGCACTGAGTATTAATATCCTGAGAAATTCTGCTGGAGTTTGGAAATTATAAGAATGTGGCATATAGATCAGAAACTCCAGAATTCACCATGGTTGCTTCAGCTGACATCACACAAGCAGGGTTTGTTTCATGTGTCTAATGCCATCTTTATTAATCAGGAACAGTTCCTGGAACATGTAATAGCAACTAGCAGTGCTTGAGACCACCTGAAAGGTTGCAATGGTTGCCAGGGCTATGGAAGTGGGATTTGCAATAGGAAATTGCTCACGGTGATGTGAGGATTTGCAAACGGGGGAAAGAGCCTAGCTGTAAACAACGTGGAGGGGAAGACGTTTCATTTAATGCTTAGTTAAATAAAGAGCCATTGAACTGAAAACTCTAAGAACCCGAAATTGTACATACAACTGTACCTTTTTTGCTCCCTGTTCCTCTTCAACACCATCTCCTATTACAACATACACGGCTTTCCTCCCAAACCTCTGCATTATCCGTTCAAAACAGCTCTCTTTCCCTGATCAACCAAAGAGAAGAAGTGTTTGTTATCTAAGAGAACTGGGCAGCCGGGCTGGAATTCAGCTGTGAGGGCTGGGGCAGGGCCTGATTTCATTTGTTTCTTTGCCTTTGTAATTTGGTTCTCAAATTAAGACTTAGGCAACATTCTCTGAGATGCCATCACACAAGCTAGCAGCATCTTCTTTACCTACCTAGTGTTGCCAACTCCCTTGTGTTTACCACAAGTCTTGTGATTTTTGGTGTATTTCTTAAAGCCCCTGCTGCTGGAGACATGCAATTCTCTGGGAATCTCAGCGTGTGTCTATACAGTGGGGTAATGTGCACTACCGGGGGTGTGATTTCTAAAGTGCACTAACAGGTTGTGCAATAATTGGTCTGTATAGACCATGCTGGTGTGCACTAAAGGTTCCCTAGTGCACATTAATATATCAGTACTATGTTAAAGTGCTGCTTAACACACATTTACAAAACAAATTAGAAACATTAATCTTCACTGCACCATGGGAAGTAAAGAATGATCATCACCTCTTTACATACTGGGAAACAGGGACCCCCAGAGATTAAGGCCAACATTCTCAAACTATTTTAAATTTTAAAAGTTTTAATTTAATTGCTCTGACCACGGTCACACAGTGAGTCACAATGGCAGAGAGAGGATGAGATCTTGGGAGTTCCTGGTTCTTAGTCACATACTCAGAACTCTAGACCAGGGGTAGGCAACCTATGGCACGCGTGCCGAAGGCGGCACGTGAGCTGATTTTCAGTGGAACTCACGCTGCTGGGTCCTGGCCACCGGGCCGGGGGGCTCTGCATTTTAATTTATTTTTAAATTAAGCTTCTTAAACATTTTTAAAACCTTATTTACTTTACATATAACAATAGTTTAGTTATATATTATAGACATAGAAAGAGACCTTCTAAAAACGTTAAAATGTATTACTGGCACGGAAAACCATAAATTAGAGTGAATAAATGAAGACTCGGCACACCACTTCTGAAAGGTTGCCAACCCCTGCACTAGACCATCCTGCTTTCTCTATAATCTCTGCATCTTTATACTTCTGGTCACTATAAAAATGAACTCACCAGACTCCTGACCATGACTTTGGAACAATCCAATAAGTCTCCCCCCAGAAAATCCATCACAGGTTTTATATTGAGTCTGGTGCATGCAAGGGAGGAGTTTAATGGGTACAGCATGTATATACTCGTGTGGTGCAAATGTGAGCCATGAAATTCATAGTTGTGCATCTCAGCACTGAGTCCATATGCTTTGATTTAAAAGAGCTCTCAGTCAGCTGTCACACAACATTATTACAAAAGGCATTTCTTTAGGTGCTCACCAAGTGTCTCAGCCTTGCAAACAATGAGCTTATCTGCCCAACACTGCTGTGACGTAGGTGAGTATTACTAGCCCCAATTTAACAATGGGAAGCTGAACCACAGAGCCTAAGTGACTTCCCCTAGATCATACAGAAATTCTGTGGTAGAGTCAGAAATTGAGCCTGCATCTCAGTCCAACGCCTGAACCAAAAGACCATCAGTCTTCCTTCCTTAGGCCCTGTCTACATTCAAAGATTGTAACCAGATATAGCTGTAAACATGGTCGGTGTTAGCAAACAAGATCGTTAATATCTGCTAGCAATCACAGCACATAACCATGACTTTTCTATCTTGATCCATGGTTGCTTTTCTATAACTGGTCCAGTTCACTGTCCAGCCCAGCCCTCCAGTGTAAACAGGACCTTTAGCCATGTTTATGTAACAGGTTTGATTAGAATTCCTTCCTCTCAGATGTGTGAGACAGGGTGTTCCAGAACATATGGCCCACTGGCTGCTAATGCTGTTGGGTGTACATGTCTCCTAGGCACTGTATCGCCCACTGAGACTCTATGGCAGGGCCGGCTCCAGACCCCAGCGCGCCAAGCGTGCGCTTGGGGTGGCATTTTGCCGGCAGGGCGGCAGGCGGGTCCGGCGGACCTTCCGCAGTCATGCCTGCGGGAGGTCCACCGGAGCTGCGGTTCCAGCGGGGACCTCCCACAGGCATGACTGCGGAGGGTTCGCTGGTCCCGCGGCTCGGGTGGACCTCCCGCAGGCACGCGTGCGGATGCTTCACCGAAGCCGCAGGACCAGCGAACCCTCCGCAGTTGCGGGAGGTCCACTGGAGCCGCGGGACCAGCGGACCCTCCGCAGTCATGCCGGCGGGAGGTCCGCTGGTCCCGCGGCTCCGGTGCACCTCCCGCAGGCATGACTGCTTGGGGGGGCCAAATTCCTAGAGCCGCCCCTGCTCTATGGGACAGCTTCCTTGATTCCTCTCATGGTGCACTGATACAAACATGGGCAGTTAGTCTGTTAGATGTGGAGGCACCAACAGGAGGATCATGTGATTGTGTTGTGAATAAAGCTGCAGGAACACAATTCTGCCATGCTCGCTGTAAGTGGATCAGATTTGAGGGCCACAACCTGGTTACAAACAGCCAATTAAGGCCTTAGCTGCATTGCTCTTACCTGTCTTTGTTGCACTGTAGATGTTTTCAATGGGGAAGACTGTGCCCAGTCCATATAGCAGCACTTTAGCAAGGGCTGGTATGAGCTGAGTTGTGGTGACTAACACGTTTACACAGTTAGGCCTAGAAAACAAAGTGGATAGTTGGAATTGCAGTGAGTGAGGCAATCTGTGTCCTTTTCTTCTGTTTGCCTCTGTGGTGGGAGCACAGGGCAGGGTGCAACTGGAGAAAGCTCCGGAGAAGTTGGTGATTACGTGATGGAAGATGACTGAGGTTTTTTGTATAATCTCTTTATTAATTCATTAGAAATGAAATAATTTAAAACAAACCAGTGACAAAGACGGAGACTTACAGTGCATATCGCAACCAGCCACTGAGGTGCTTTAAATGGTGGTAAATCTCCAATGTCATTTACACTGGGTCCCTTGGGTGAACTAAGTCAGGGCTTGTAGTGCTTCTATTTCCTCCTACTGGTCTCCTGCAAATCTGTTTAGTACCTTCCTGGGAATGCTACAAATGGGGTGTCCAGCAGCAAGACAGAAAAACTAGCTGATTTTCTTTTGTTTAGTCCTTTGTATCAGATTGAGCTCACCCCTACCCTGGATAATACAAATCTGGAAAACATGTGCAGATGGGCCTCCCACAGATTTGGCCAGCAAAATCCTATAAACGTGCCCTGGTTTGTTTGGAGGAAAAGAAGGGAAGCAAAAGAACTCTTGGATCTCGTATGTAGGTGATTCCTTAAGCTGTTCTTACCGGGAATGTATCAAATTCAGAGCCTTGAGAGCATGAGTGAGCCAGAGATCAGTCAGAGCTTCCAGTTCTGCTCTTAACTGCAGCCAGGTTTCCCTCTTAGGAGCGCCTATTAAACCTGCAAGCAGGGAAATTAAGCAACATTATTTGTAGGTGCACGGAAAGGGAATGTCTTGCACAGCTTAGTACACAGTATACCAAAGGGCCTCCTGCTCTCTCCTGACCATGTTTGAATCCTACCTCTCAAGCTGCTCCTCTTTCATTCCTGGTGGAGACTCCTTCTAATCTTGCTGCTAGGGAGTGTTTCAAGGCTCTGCCCTGAGTCCCCTTCCCTTCTCCCTCTTGAACCTGCTGCTAGCCTTCTTTTTGGACATCGCTTCGAAGTATCTAGATGGTGCCCTGAATGCCCCCAATGTTTCTCACTCCTATTCATCCACTTCCCTCATTCCCCCTCCCATCGTGACCCCGTCTCTTCTGCACAAGTCACAGTTGAGGGGCATTAATCTGTCACTGGTCTCCTCTTCTTCAACCCACTGAACCTCTAGATGGCTGCTGTGCAAAGTGTTTCACGACTAAGGGCCTGTTGTATGGAGAAACCTTCTCTGAACTACATTAATTGATGTGGTAGTTAGCACTGGCACATTTAGCCAGTATTTTGCTCCACTCTATCTCTGTAGTTAGCAATTTGCATGGCTCAGTTAGAATACTTTTCTGAAATTTCCCGTAGAACTAAGCAATAAAGATTGGGGCTACAGGCATTTCCTGAGACTTAACGACCAGTGCTGAGGGGATAGAGGTCTGAGCAGAAGCAGACTACTGTTGGGTCCTGCTGGTCATTAATCCCCCTGAAAATCTGTTCACAAGGTCGTTATTCCCAGTATATATGGGAAGGTCATTATTCCCACTAAATACGTAAAAGGCAAATATTAGGAATATTATTATTTTTGGTTATATGTTGTTCTGATTCTAGCTCTGGGACACTTGTGCAGAAAAAATCCCAGCCCAGCCTAAGAGAGAAACTAGGTTACCTAAATCAGATGCTCTGAGATCAAGGAGGCTAGACCATCCCATTGTCTTGTGATATCATTTTGATGGGATGTGGGTAGGGAACTGTGACTCAGGAATACTCCTTCCTACCATATACACCAGAGCTCATCTATGCATCCCTTTGTGTGATACCCAAAATATTGGTTTTAGGTTGTTTGAAGGGTGCGTGTATGTTTTGATTTATTGTATGTTTGGAGAGGTGATGAACATAATGTTTTCTGCACCAGCTCTGGTGTTAATTTATTGGGTCACACAGCTTTCTTTTGGCAAAGATATGTGGTTTTAATTGTATTTGTTAGGGATCCCAAGGACTTTGGAGATGGGGTACCCTTTAATTAGGTGCACAAATATCAGCGTGAATGAAATGTACATTTAAAAAAAAAATTATTAACCTATTGCCAGGTTCATCGCATGGATAGGGAATTAGTGCCTAGGCCATTATTATTCGAGTGCTGAATGTGCTAGGCCCTGTACAACAGAGAACAGAAATTAGCCCCTCTTGAAAGACCTTACAATAATTTCATTTAGAGTAGACATAGCAGGCTGTGTGTAAGGCTCTTGAAGCAGGGCTTGATTTCTCCTCTCGTGTACAGGGGAACAGGCATGGGGAACACAGAACTTTACAGAGCCCTCTGAGGAGCAGCAATATTTCATTTCCTGCTAATTAGAGATAGGCCTGAACAACAACCTCTTGTCTGATCAACTCCTGACCTTGGGAAGGGTGTGTGAAATCTAGATCCAGATTTTGTTGCTTGGTTCACTATCTCTAATGCCTTTCATGGGACCTCAGAGCACTTGGCGAAAGCTAACCAAGCCTCACAACACACCCATGTGAGCTAGGTATCAGCCCCAGTCTGCACATGGGAAAACTCTAGTGTAGACAGGCTGCAAGTTACCCACCCTGTTACAATGTGTCAGAGATGGGAATAGGGTAAGGAGCAGTCTTGATTCCCAGTCCCTTGCTCTAAGCATTAGACTGTACTTCCCCCTATAACAAATGAGTTTGCTCCTTGGTTTTGGAGTACCTAGGCTATTCTGTCATGCCCACTGTTATTTAAGGATAACACTGCTGAATTCTTCTGAAACACTTGCCTAGCAGTTCAGTTCCCCAAAGATCAAGGTGCCCTAAGTATGCTGCTCGCTACACACCTGCCTTGTAGTGTTTATCCTGCTAAACAGAGAGAGTTTTTTTGAAAGATGAAAGGGGCCATTCCCTGGCTGGAGACACTCACCTCCTACATTGTTTTTGTAGGTATTGTACATCTCTTTCACCCGACGGTAGCGGAATGCTAATTTCCTCATCCAGTCAACTCCCCCATGAACTCCAGAGCCCAGACACAGATTTGCACCAGCAGTTGAACTGTGAAAGCCATCTGCTGAGAAGTTATATGTGCTGGTGGTGGGGAAGCAGGGGAAAGAGGAGGGGGAAGAAACGGGAAAGAGTGTTAGTGCAATTATATAATACAAGGTTCTTTCCAACAGGGTGTAGAAACAAGTGAAGGGGGTGGGGGGAGAGGGAGACCAGATGTTGCTGGAGAGTAATGGAGGCAGCTGGTTAAGCACAGGAGGAGGAGGGATAAATCTCTTCTTGCCCTACCGGTGTTTCTGGTAATACCTATTAATTTGTGGTGTGCTAATTTATTTGTTGGACTAAATCTTCAGTCAATTCCCATTACCACTCCCGCTGAATTTGTGGGTACACCTATTTGCATGCACAACTCTCCCCCAGCCCTTCAACACACACTTATACAAGCAAATTAGGCAGACTGACATAGAGGGCCATTTTTTTAATCAAATGCGGGGTATGTACTTGCATGCGCATTTTACAATTGTGCATCTGACGGTTTTAAACATCTGGCATGATAATGCCAGATCTGTACAATAAAAGGTATGGTTTTCTTGTGCAACTGGATACAACTACTGATCCTATATGGGGATTAATGGGGTGAAAACCTATTTTCAGGCATGAAGAACTAACAAGATTGCCAAAGGTCTGGAACCCAGCACTGCTCCCATATCTTCATGTGTCTAGTTTCTACACATCTCTGAAAACAATGAGGAATTTATGGGGCACAAACAGTGAAAATGCCTTCTGATGATGACATCGTACATGTTGGTTACTACCACCCATTCATTGTGAGAGTCTTAGAACTACCTTGAACACAGAGAAAAACAGGACTGTCCTCTACATGAAAATCACAACTGGGCACCGAATCACTATGCATGCCTGGCTTACTGAAACACAGCTGCTAATGCAGCTATCTGTCTGCAGAAATACTCTGATGTAGATCTTTATGATTGTTTGGCATTATATGTTAATACCGGGCTTTGAACCTGTTTTAGAAAAAGAAAATAATTAACAGTGGAATGAAAGGGTAGTGGCTGCTTACAACACATGGTCCTAAACATTCTCCACCAAAATCTCTTTAACGCTGCCCAAGCAGAGCCCAGAAGAAGAGAATAAAATGGGTATGGCATATAGGAAAGACGACAAAGGGCTTGTCTATGCAGGAAGTTAAGTCAAATCAACTAAAGGTGAGAATTTAAAGCACGTTAAACTCCTGTCTGGATGCTCTCATTCAGAAGTAAAGTGACATTTTATTTTAATTTAGCTTAATTCACTTCCCAACATTATTTTGGTTTAATTTCCCTAAGCATATGAGAAGTATGTGAAAAGCAGCAGAGATCTTTTGGGCTGGGGCTTGTTGCAGGATGAAAAGAGATGCTGTTAGCAGATTGCTTTCCCATATACTCTCAGAACAGGCGAGGATTATTTGCACTAATTTACTTAAGGTAAAATCCAGTTTATCATTTGTATATGTCTGCACTCATACTTGGATTTGCTATGCAGTAGAGCCTGCTTATAGGCTAATAAAACAGCCTGAAAGTGTCCCGTTCTTTCAATGCTTTGCAAAGCATAAACTACACTCCCAAATGACATGAGACCTCCTCTCCAGGGCCAGATTAATTCAGGCTTTAGGAGCTGCAGCCTAGGACTCTAGGCTAAGGTGGGGTCCCGCAGGCCAGATGCAGCCTGCTGCTTCTTTTCATCCAGCCCACGGCAAGTCTCTACGCCGTGGGCCAGACACCGGTCCCTGAGCCTCGACGCGCCCCCCTAGGGCTGGCACTGCGAGTGCTAGCTCGCCCATGTGCCCCTGCGGCCCCTAGGCGAGGGCATTCAGGGAATCTCTGCCCCTGCCCCCAGTGCCGGTGCCACAGCTCCCATTGGCCAGGTACCGTGGCCAATGGGAGCTGCGGGGGCAGCGCCTGTGGGCACGGGCAGCATGCACCGCACAGAGCAGCCTGGTCCCTCTGCCTAGGGACTGGACATGTTGGCCACCTTGGGGAGCAGAGCAGTGTGGAGTCAGAGCAGGCAGGGATCCTGCCTTAGCCCTGCTGCGCCGCCGACCAGGAGCCGCCTGAGGTATCATAGAATCATAGAATCATAGAATTCAAGATCAGAAGGGACCATTATGATCATCTAGTCTGACCTCCTGCTAGATGCAGGCCACATAAGCCGATCCACCCACTCCTTTAGCAAGCGACCCCTACCCCATGCTTCGGAGGAAGGCGAAAAACCTCCAGGGCCACTGCCAATCTTCCCTGGAGGAAAATTCCTTCCCGACCCCAAATATGGCGGTCAGCTGAACCCCGAGCATGCGGGCAAGACTCTCCAGCCATACCCTCTGGAAAAAGGTTATATCCTATCATTGACCCATTGTACTATTTACCAGTGTGGCACTTAATTGACCTATTGACTAAGCCCATTATCCTATCATACCATCTCCTCCATAAACTTATCTAGCTTAATCTTAAAGTCGTGGAGGTCCTTCGCCCCCACTGTTTCCCTCGGTAGGCTGTTCCAGTATTGCACTCCCCTGATGGTTAGAAACCTTTGTCTAATTTCAAGCCTGAATTTCCTGACTGACAATTTATATCCGTTTGTCCTCGTGTCCACATTAGCACTGAGCTGAAATAATTCCTCTCCTTCCCTGGTATTTATCCCTCTGATATATTTAAAGAGTGCAATCATATCTCCTCTTATCCTTCTTTTGGTTAAGGAAAACAAACCGAGCTCCTCAAGTCTCCTTTCATACGACAGGCCTTCCATTCCTTGGATCATTCTAGTGGCCCTTCTTTGTACCCGTTCCAGTTTGAATTCATCCTTCTTAAACATGGGAGACCAAAACTGCACACAATACTCCAAATGAGGTCTCACCAACGCCTTATATAACGGGACTAGCACCTTCTTATCCCTACTAGAAATACCTCGCCTAATGCATCCCAAGACCGCATTAGCTTTTTTAACAGCCACATCACATTGCCTACTCATAGTCATCCTACGATCAACCAGGACTCCTAGGTCCTTCTCCTCCTCCGTTACTTCCAACTGGTGCGTCCCCAGCTTATAACTAAAATTCTTGTTAGTCATCCCTAAATGCATAACCTTACACTTCTCACTATTGAATTTCATCCTGTTACTAATACTCCAGTTTACAAGGTCATCCAAATCTCCCTGGAGGATATCCCGATCCTTTTCCGAATTGGCAATACCTCCCAACTTGGTGTCATCCGCAAACTTTATCAGCCCACTCCTACTCTTGGTTCCCAGGTCAGCAATAAATAGGTAAGCGCCTCCTGGCTGGAACCTACACCCCACACCCCCTCCGGCACCCCCACCTGCACCCCAACCCCCTATCCCAGCCCTGAGCCCCCTCCTGTACCCAAACGCCCCCCCAGGGCCCGCAACCCAAACCTCCTGCTGCACCCCAGCTGCCTATCCCATCCCTGGCCTCACCCCAGAGCCCACCCCCCCAGCTGGAGCTGCATCCCCTCCCACATCCCAATCCCCTGCTACAGCCCTGAACCCACTCCCCCCACTCCAAACCCCCAGGGGCCCCACAAAATCTAATAGCCCCGGGCCCACAGGAGAGTTAATCCAGCCCTGCTCCTCTAAGTGAAGCTTTTCTGTGTGGGAAGAACTGCTTTCCCTATGAGGCTTCCATAGTACTCTGTACTGTGTAGCTACATCCATTCATCATATAAACAACCCGTTGGAAAACAGCTTAGGGCTTGGCTACACTTGAGAGTTGCAGCGCTGGGAGTTTACAGCGCTGGTCATCCAGCTGTGTAGGAACAGCGCTGGTGTGTGGCCACACTCACAGCTACCAGCGCTGGTGTGTGGCCACATTTGCAGCATTTGCAGCGCTGTTGGGAGTGATGCATTATGGGCAGCTATCCCAGTGTTCAAGTGGCAGCAACGTGCTTTTCAAAAGAGGGGGGTGGGGTGGGGTGTGACAGGGAGCGGGGGAGAGAGAGAGTGGATTTTTGGAGCCAACACTGTGTGTTAGCTTCCTGCCTTGCAAAATCAGAAAATGTTCCTGACCCCTTACTCTTAACTGCAAACAGCCTGCATCCAACGGACTCCCTTTCTCCCTCCCCCCCGCACAGTTTCTCTCCTCAAGCAAACACTCACTCCCTGCCTGCCTCATTCACAGGGGTTATCTCATTTGATTGTTCACAGTCAGGTACAGATTGATCACAGCAAACAGGAGCTGTTTGTTTTTTAGATAAGCAGCTCCCGGAGCACCGGAGCTCCGAGTTCACAACAAAACAAAGAGAGGCTGCATAACAAAACAAAGAGAGTAATTTAGTTAAAAGCATTCTGGGATATCTGCTAATACCCTGGAGGCCAATAACAGCGCTGGTGTGTGTCCACACTTGATGAGCAGCGCTGGATCACCAGCGCTGCACTCGCTACACCCCAAGCAGACCAGGTGTTCAGCCAGTGCTGCAGCCAGGGAGTTGCAGCGCTAGATGTGCCTTGCAGGTGTGGACAGTTACTAAGTTGCAGCGCTGGAAAGCCTCCACCAGCGCTGCAACTCTCAAGTGTAGCCAAGCCCTTAGTGTAAGCATAGGTCCTGGTTGCCAGGGCTGCCCAGAGGGGGTGGGCAAGTGGGGCAATTTGCCCCAGGCCCCGCAGGGGCCCCCGCGTGCCCTGGCCCAGTGGCCGTCCAGGTCTTCGGCCGCCATTTCAGCGGCAGGGGGCCCTTCATTGCTGCTGAAGACGTGGAGCTACTGAAGGGCCCCCCAGCACCGAAATGTCCCGCGAGCCCTGACCCAGAGGCGGTCCGGGTCTTCAGTGGCATTTTGGCGGCGGGGGGCCCTTCAGTGCTGCTGAAGACAGGGAGTGACTGAAGGGCCCCTTGCTGCCGAAATGCCGCTGAAGACCCGGACTGCCGCCGGGTGAGTACAAGCGCCGCAGCTCCCCCACTTTGCCCCAGGCCCCCTGAATCCTCTGGGCGGCCCTGCCGGTTGCCATACAATGTAGGCAAACAACTGCACATCCAATTTGTACACACAATTACTGTGAATGTACATGCACACTTGGCAAATGCACATGCAAATGTATTGTGTGCATGATTACCTGATTTACATACACACAGTATTGGTGTATGCAAATTTGGAGTAATATTTTCATGACAAAGCCCATTTTTACTGGTCTACCTGCCATTCACAATGTAAGATTGCTGGACACTAAAAATCACTCCTTTACATCAAAGAGGACATTTTATTGTGACACTGAGTTCTGGCTGTACCATTCTGTGCTTTATGATAGGTGACAGATAAGCTTAAATTGCAGGATTGTTTCACTGTGGAATATGTCTAACATCTTCATGAGTTTCTGGTAGCAGTGATCAAATGTACCACTTTTTTGGGAATAATATTCAGTGCAGTATGAAAGAGTCCAAAATGCAGGACTACATTTTCAAAGTACTGCACGGTTCTTAGCCATGAAGCTCATGTCGGGCGTAATCAATGCTATGACCATGGAGTTGTCAACATATCCCACATAAAGAAATGTCACATGGAAAATAAGTGGCTGGAATGCATAGCATTGAGGCAATTAATTCTCAAATTATATAGCAAGTAGAGTAGGGTGATGTGTTAATAGTACAGTTGCCACAGTAACCTAGAGATCTTACAATAAATAACAATCCTGTAACTAGGAGTCAATTCCAGTGGAAAATATGATAATTACATTGTAACTCATAATCATACGATTTCCTTGTAATACCACAGAATATGGGGATACATATTGGACCTTCAGCTGCAAAAGTGGGAACTCTCCCATTAGTTTGGGCAAAGCTCCTGGGAATTCTGGGCCTGAGTTTCATACTATCCAGACACAGCACTGCACAAGTCTAAGGCCACGTTTACACTTACCTGCTGGGTCGACGCGGCAAGTTCGACTGCTCGGAGTTCGAACTATCGCGTCTGATCTAAACGCGATAGTTCAAACCCCGGAAGCGCTAGTTCGAACTCCGGTACTCCACCGCGGCAGGAGGAGTTGCCGGAGTCGACCTTGGAGCCGCGGAGTTCGCTTCCGTGGCGTCTGGACGGGTAAGTGAGTCGAACTAGGGTAGTTCGAATTCAGCTACGTTATTCACGTAGCTGAATTCGCGTACCCTAGTTCGACCCCCGACCTTAGTGTAGACCAGGGCTAAAGCTCAAGTATGGTTTTCAAATGGTTTGGTCCAATCTATGTTGGCTGGTCAAACCATATTTGAAACTGATGTAGCTGAGTTGAGTTCAACCCATTTTCAAACTTGTTTTCCAATATGGTTTAAAGTTTAGTATGGACAGGGCGTGAGAGTAAGGCCTGGGCATATTAGTGTGAGAAAGAGGAGTTTTGTGCTCCCATGCATTGATGAATGCAAGGAGTATGGAAGGGGAAAACAGCAAGATCAAGAATGTTATTTATATTATACCATTGCTCATCCTCAAGCCATTTCCAAGGAATTGTGGACTGTTTGAGCTGGAAGTTCCAGTCTAGAGATTACCTACCTTAGATCTTGTCCATTGTCATCTGATGATACGTCGTCTATGTGTATTTGGTCACAATCCTGCAAAGCATAAACAAACAAACACAGCAAAACCCAAATGAATCAGGAAATGATATTGCCTTGGAATAACAAATTTGAAGGAAGAATTTTATCATAGAATAATCATAGAATCACAGGACTGGAAGGGACCTCAAGAGGTCATCTAGTCCAGTTCCTGCACTCATGGCAGGACTAAGTATCATGAAATGAAAAACACATTAAGGACAGATATTAAGGTAAAATCAGGTCCCCCATGTATTGCTAATACTCTCAATAAATTCCAGTCAATTAATTAGATTACAAGCCAATTTCAGATGCTGCTTGGCCACAACATGAATAGAATTACTGTGCATAAGCAAGAATTGTCTGAGATCACAATAGTTCTTGAATTGCACATTAAGGTGAAAGTGCTTCCTCTTCATACAGAAATGTGTAAAGCCCATGCAAAGGAACTTGTTTCTCTTAACCAGTAAAACAGAGAAACATTAGTAGTTTACATGCATTGTGTGGTATCAGAATCAGCAGCCTTCCCCATTAAAGAGCATTACTGTACCAATAAGAACATTCAGCCTTAATTTAATGGAAAGAAGAAAACCCCTTTTTCTAGGTCTTTCCACAGAAATTTCCTGTCTGAGACGTGTCTTGCTCCTATAGTGTTTCCCCTGTCTTGCTGGGGCTTTACCCTCTCCTGCCCATTCATCAAGAGAAGGGACCCTGTCATACCCCCATTCCACAGAGAGAGTTAAGAAATAATGCACATAAGTAATAAGGAAATCAACACACAGGAAATTTAAACTGAATAGATTATGCACTTGGAGCATGAAATATGTACTCTAGATCGTATCATCTAAATTCTTCATTGTTTGAGTGGTGAAGGCTTTACCTCAAAATCTCAAGAAATGTTATTTCTATGGTTTCTTTCTCTGACTTGACATTGTGATTAAAAGGGGGATGGGAAGAAAGTCAGGAAGGCTTTTTCTCTCTCTCTTCTTTGACTCTTGCAGGGTAGGGACAATGTATGTTGCAAAGGCCCTTGGAAGTCAGCAGATATTGTTCTGGTTTTTTAGCTGATCTTCCCCTGAATTGCAGAAGTGGACAGGGACTCTAAGCAAAACCCATGACACTTAATGTGGGTTTATCTGCTTCACTAGTCACTCTTTGTTATCTACACTGTGAAGCTCTACACAGCCAAGGATTTTCTATTTAAATCCACCCCTTCCGCCAACACACAAAAAATCTTGTGGCTAGATTTCCAAAGGGAGGACATCACAGACGTTCCTTCAGAAATGCATGTAAGACAGTTCTGTTCACGAATCCTACATTTCTGCAGATTGGGTAAAAATTTCAAAATCACTTAGGTGACTGAGGCCATTTTGAAAGTAGAACTTAGGCTCCTAACTCCCATTTTCAAAAGTGATTAAATCGCTCAGGTGCTTTTGAAAATTCTACCCACCATCCCTATCTAGGAAGGCAGAGTTTCCTGAGCTGCAATTGCACTTGAGGGTTGTAATGCAATGGAAGTACATATAATTTTGTGCACATACTTTCCTTTGAAAATGTAGCCCTAAAATTTCAAGAACCATCATGTCAGAGATGTATTAATGCTGCTTCCCTTATGGTATAATGCTGGATCCCTTATGATACAATTCCTGACTTTTGCTGAGTAGGGGTTTCTAAAGTATCTAATCCAATCGGTTCCCATCTCCTCTGTTCCTTGCTTTATAATTAAGGGCAGTATTTTAAGTGAGTGCCGACTCTACAAATGAGAGCTGAGAAAATAAATTAATAACAGATCTCTGCTGGCACACGCCCCCATTCTAAAATTAAAAAAACATTCCCAACAGTGGTTGTGAGCTGTGAAAGCCACGCTGGAATAATATTGTCACAGCCCACTCAGCTTCGGTTGCATTGTGCTGTGCATTATGTAAGGGGAAAGGTATTTGTGGGGGATCTGCTTTTCTCATTTACGAATGAATTGTTCTGTACACTGAAGTGTGACAACAGTAGCTATCACATTTCTGACTTAATAAAATACCATGACACTTGGTGAGACGCTACCTCATAGTCCACCAGCCGACCCGATCATGTTACTGGGTAAAACACAGAGAAGCTAAACAAGGCAAGAATGTAGACCGTGCTTTACTACTTGGTTACCAGACTAATTTTTCATTCTCACAGAATTTACTTGAGACCTTAGTGAGAGGGAAAGTAGGACAGGAATATCTGGGCAGCTGAACAGAAGATCCAGATTGTTTGAATGAAAGTCATCAATGAGGACATTTCCGAACCCTAGTTTTCACATCTGTTGGCTTTTTTAAAATGATACTCTGGGATCTCATAGAGCTACATGATTAGTGTGGTGCATACAGGCTATACCTGATTCAGGAAATATAAGGCCCCAACTACCATACTGAGCCCCTGAGAACCGAACCTTTTCTAAAGTTCTGAAATGTTTGGACCATTCTTTTATTTACTTCTGCATCCAGGTGGGGCCTGATGCAGACAAGCTAAAATAACAGGAAACAGCCTGCGCTCATGATACGTCCAAATTTTACAAAAGGCTCAAGAGGTTTGGAGGAGGATCCAGACTTATTTTCTTAACCAAAATAAACCAGAATTCTGAGCATCTTGAGGGTGCACATGCCCTTACAATTGACATCAGGATATGCCCCTTAGTGTTTTCTCAGTAAGTACAGTAAATATGCGGTTCTCCCAGGTAAAACAGCCACTGACCTCTCATGTATGTGTAGACCAGTGTTTCTCAAACTGGGGTTGCTGCTTGTGCAGGGAAAGCCCCTGGCAGGCTGGGCCAGTTTGTTTACCTGCCCTGTCCGCAGGTCCAGCCGATCGCGGCTCCCACTGGCCGCGGTTTGCTGCTCCGGGCCAATGGGGGCTGCTGGAAGCGGCGTGGGCCAAGGGACACACTGGCTGCCGCTTCCAGCAGCTCCCATTAGCCGGCAGCGGTGAACCGCGGCCAGTGGAAGCCGTGATCAGCCGGACCTGCGGATGGGGCAGGTAAACAAACCGGCCAGGCCCGCCAGGGGCTTTCCCTGCACAAGCGACAACCCCAGTTTGAGAAACACTGGTGTAGACTACAACAGCTGATATTTAGGATATCTTTGGTTAAACAAACAGCTATCCTTCACTGTAGCAACAGGGCCACTGAACAACACTCAGAATGCTTAGCCCCCAGGGATTGCTCCAAAAGGTAGGTTTATAAACACTGTACTAATCTCTCTGACACTTGCATGTTTTTCTGTTTTGCTTGTCTAGACTGCCCACCAAACACATGTGTAAGAAAGAGATGCATATCTTTCTAGATAGAGATGCATAGGGAGCCAGCAGGGTCTAGTGAAATAAGGATGGAACTTGAAGCTGAAGACACCCGAGTTCTAATTCTGCTCCTGCCTTGTTATATTGCCTTGAACAAGTCATTTATCCTCTCTGCTCTTCCATCTAATAAAATGGAGAATGGATAATACTTGCCTCTCAGTGGGGGTGTGAGAATTAGTTCATGTGTTTGCAGTGTTCTGAAGAGGTAAAATGCTATATGACAGTGTTTCTCAAACTGGGGTCGCCACTTGTGTAGGGAAAGCCCCTGGCGGGCCGGGCTGGTTTGTTTACCTGCCTTGTTCACAGGTCCGGCCAATCGCGGCTCCCACTGGCCGTGGTTCGCTGCTCCGGGCCAATGGGGGCTGCTGGAAGCGGCACAGGCCGAGGGACATACTGGCTGCCGCTTACAGCAGCTCCCATTGCCTGCAGCGGCTAACCGCACGGCCAGTGGGAGCTGCAATCGGCCGGACCTGCGGATGGGGCAGGTAAACAAACCGGCCCGACCCGCCAGGGGCTTTCCCTACAGAAGCGGCAACCCCAGCTTGAGAACACTGCTATAAAGAGCTGTATACTGTATCCAGTTGGTGCAGCTATTAAATCAGGCTCTAGAAACAGCTATTGGCAGAGCCTTTGAGTAACTTCTCTCTCCAAGGGGATGGAGTTCTGGGAGTTTTGTCTTTGGGACCCTCCTGATGGGTCAATGTTTTTGATCCACTGCCACTGTCACATGCTCAGCTCAGCCAGCAAAGTCCAAGTTCCACAGGCAAAATGCTAAGAATTCAGCTCCTCCATGGTAAAACAGTGGAAGTTTGGTGGCTCCAGGCCACTTAAACTCTTGAGCTGTTTGCAGCTAATAAAAAAAATGGGTGAATTATTTTTGCAGTAATATCTTCCTAAAATCTCCCTAAAAGGCCCTCTTGGCTTTGTTCATTTTTCATGTGAGAGAATTACAAAAAAATTAGACTGCTTAGTATTTCCTTAGACAAGTTGGCAGCACATCCCCTAAGAGGACAACACTGCTGTTCCCTCCAGCTTTGTCAAAATGTTTAACTTAGAATGTCACACAATTGTGTATCAGCCAAGCAGTCATTCTCGTCTATGAGCAGGCTAGCTTTGGTGTAAGCAGAAGGCGTCCTCCCCCAGATATCTGATTCAAACTGTGAATTAAGCGTTTAGGAAGCCGCATCCTAATCTGGTTGCAGATGATCTACACAAGTGCTAATTGGGCTGTGGAAAGTTTTCAGCCTCACTGCAATGCTTCACAAATGTTTTTCTTTCATCATGCATCCTCTGGGTGTGCTTTAATAGGTGACACGCTATCACCTACAGCCAGCACCCTCAGCTTCCACTGCAGCCCTGAAAACTGCAGCTTATAGCATAAACAGTTCCCATCTATTAAATGGGGATAAAGCTCTTCCTGTGAGTGCCATGTCTACTTAGATTATAAACTCTTCAGGGCAGGGAAGTGTTTGTACAGTGCCTAACACAAACAGGCTTTGATCTCACTTGGAGCCGCTGGGCACTACTGTAACACAAAATACACAATAAATAGCAGGGGGTATCTATCTTATCCTCTTCCTGCTGCTTTAACCCTCAAATTGCCAGCTGGTCTTTGCTGTCATTTTATTTACTTTTAAATATACCTCACTTCACAGTCTTTTCTTGGTAAGGTAACCAATGAATTGGCAGGAGCCACAAGCACTGGCTCACCGATGTGCTCCTGCAGCCCCTAGGCGAGGGGCATTCAGGGAATCCCTGCGTGCTGCCCCCGCCCCCAGCGCCGGCTCTGCAGCTCCTATTGGCCAGGTACTGTGGCCAATGGGAGCTGTGCGAGCGGCGCCTGTGGGCACAGGCAGCGTGCATCTTGCAGAGCAGCCTGGTCCCTCTGCCTTGGGGCCGGACATGCCGGCCACTTCAGGGAGCAGAGCAGCGCGGAGCCAGGGTAGGCAGGGATCCTAACCAGGAGCCATCCGAGGTAGGTGCCTCCCCCGCCCGCCCCCGCCCCCCACACCCCCCCCCCCCCCACCCCCCCCCATCCTCCCCCCAAATCCCCCCTCCCGGACCCCGCCCCCCCCCCCCCCCCCACCCCCCCTCCCTGCCCCACCCCCGGGGCCCCACAAACACTAATAGCCCCCCACCCACAGGAGAGCTAGCCGGCCCCCTGCTCCTGGGAACTACTAGTAAAACTAAAAAAAAGTAAAGGCCTTGTATAGATCAATCAGAAACCTCTTGAAGTCACATGGGGTAACTCTAATGACAAACGGGCATCCAAGCGGCCACCACCCACTGGGCTGGGCTACTGCCGATGCTACTCCTGTTCAGCAGATGGTAGTAGCAGAGATGGGAGAGAGGAGCACTCCAGCCTCCATGTCTGAATGTGTGAGAACAGACTCAACTGCTATAGCAGCATATAATGTGTGCAATTGTTTGGAAGGTGAGCACAGCAGCAGCATTTGGAGGCTCAGCTCTCAGCCTGAACTGCTAGTTCAATATAAAGCTAGGCAGGAAGGTTGTAGACGGAGGGACCTTCGTGCAAGGGGATAACGGGAGACAAGGAATGTACCCAGCATCAAAAAATCCTGGAGCAGCTATTACAGGTATATTCACCAATAGCTGGGAACCACTGTTCCAACAAACTCACCTTGCCAGGAAAGAGGATGGGGTGAGTGTATACAACACACTAGTCTGAATTCTCTCTCTGTGATCTGATAATATCTGTGGTTCCAGTACAACATCCGTATGCAAGTCCTGCAGCTGACTGCAGGGAAAATAGGGCAGTCAGAAGCTTTGCTGTGCCATTGCCTTCCTGGAAATAAATAGATGCTCTTTGTGGACATTGTACTACCACTAATGTTTTAAAGTCCCTCAGTTTCTTCGTTTGCCTTAGGGCTGGCTCAAATAAATGGTTAGTTTCAGTAACTCTGGCCTTTTACAGCTGTGCAGAAATGAAGGCAGCTGTGCTTAAAATGACTGGTCTGAACACAAGTTCTCTTGCTCTGGGGTTTAACAGTATCAGACATCACATTCACCTCCCTGCAGTTTTCTTGTTCCTAATACAAGCTTCTCTTGTGTATATGCTTGAATGCAGGGCAGCCCCACAGGCAGTTTCAGCATTGTACCACAGTCTGGATTTAGCTTACTGAGCCCTACTCACGTCACCATTATGCCACTTGATGGTGCTGCTGTATACTGTAATCTCAGTAGATCTAAACCTGAGTCAGTCTCTATGCTTGTTTTTCTGCTTGTCTCTTTTTTTTTTTAAATAGAATATTGTTCATTGTATCTCTGTCAAGCCCAACAGTTGGTGCCCATACAATCCTCAGCTATCACTCTGCGAATACTCTGGCCTGAAAGTCATTAATTTATCATCTAAGATGCAGGAGCAGCATGGCTAGTGAATAAAGATAGTTGACATTTTTGTGTTGCTTTCTTGAGGGGGGACGGGAGGAGGGCAAGGCAAACATTTTTGTGGAAAGTTTTCATTTCTTCTGAACATTTCAGTTTTTCAGTGAAAAGTCTAATGCTCCCTCTTTCCCCCCCAAAACTGAGGATGTTTTCATTTAGACAACTGGGAAAATTCTGCAAAAAGGTTATGGGAAGAAAATAAAATTTCATGGAAAACACCTACTGCTTTCCAACCAGCTGTACTACAGATATTTGTTGACAACAATCTTCAAAGTTGTCTGATAAGCCTGTCTCTCACCTCAAATCCTCTTTGGGTAATTAAGGTTAGCTGGCGGTAACTGTTCTCAGAACTGGGTTCTGAACAATTCATGTCCTGCAGTCAGACCTTCTCTGCTGAAGGCTCTTGTACTGCTATTCACTCCCACTGACAGGTCCATCAAAGCCATGATGAAGGACCCATTTATTCAGTTTTTTATTTTGTTGTTCTTGTGTGTTACATTTCTGAAATAAAGCAGTCAGACTGACAAGTGCTATAGAAATCAGTAAAATCATTTATTTTCACCAGTACACCTATATCCCATGCTCACACAACTTTGCTATGGATGTGCCAAACTGGCTCAGATAACATAAAATTACCCCACAAGCCCAAGAATCAAGCTGAAGGTTTTTAACAGCACAGGTTTGCTGCTCCAGTGGGCTTGGACTGTTTGGAGAGGGAAGCAGCTGGAGTCTTTGTGAATTTCTTAATACCAAATCGGACCTTTTTGAGGTTTATGCATCAGCATGTATAGTGACAAAAAGAACCACAGAATACTTCCCTCTTTGTGAATTTAACCTGGAACCAGCAAGTTGTGACTAATGTGGACAAACTTAACGGTGACAGAACAGTACTCCAGGGAATGGTTTTACTTAGGCCTGGTCTACACTGAAAAGTTATATTGACATAGCTATATCAATCAGTGGCGTGAAAAAACACACACCCCTGACCAAGGTAGCTATGCCAACATAACCCCCCGTGTAGACACAACTATGTTGATGGGAGTGGAGTTCTGTCAACACAATTAACTTCTTTCAGGGAGGTGGTGTTCCTACACCCTTCTGTTGGTGTAGGCTGTGTCTACGCTACAGGGCTATGCCAGCATAGCTATGGTGGTATCGTCTCCATAGTGTAGACGTAATCTTAACACTTACGTAGTCCTCTTCACCTTCACAGGGGCTATGGAGATATTAATTAATTACTCACTCTACCTGTCTAAGGTAGAAGGGTGCTGTCATCATCACCATCTCCATTTACAGATGGGAAAACTGAGGCAGAGAGGGGCAGAAACTTATCCACTAGGTCACACAGTGCGTCAGGTCTTGCAAGGACTACAGACTAATTCTAGAAATTTTTCTGATATCCCTTCATTAAGGCACCAGAAGCTAAGACTGAAAATCCCAAATCCTGGGTCACTTTAAATAAACCTTCTTCCAGTAGTTATAGGTGAATTTAAGAATTTTTCACCTGCTAAGACCTGAGCTAAGGATTCTGTTCTGCTCGCAGCAGCTGAAATCCTCAACTGACATTTGTAACTGTGGAGGCAGTGACACTCCTCACCCTGCTCTGAGGTGCTTGGCAAACCATCAACTGAATTCAGGTCTTGAAAGATAAGTAAACAAGGGGGAAAATGTTCTCAAATGTAATGATGTGCAGGTTTTAATCTTACACAGCTGTGGTACAGGTCTAGTGGAATGAGCATGGTGCTGCTGCAGTGTAAGCTTGGACAAATCGCTTCCCCCTGCCTCAGTTTCCACACATGTGAAATGGAGTTAACACCATCTACCCACCTCAGATGAAGAGTGTTGGGTATGTGCTAAATATTATCACTTTTAATTTAGTGCCTTAAATAGTTTCTTCCTCTTTTTCTCCATGAAAGATTTTCACTTCACACTTTATGTATCCCCATCACTAAACACTTCTTTGGAAAGCTGGGAGAGGAAGGAAATGTCAGTTCAGGTGCTACAGACCATTTGTCTTAAAAGGGAAATGAAAATTCTTAGCAAGTGAAGTCCCAATTTCTATAGAGAGCAGTACTAGGAAAGTTTTAACTCCTTGTAACCCACATAGCAATTCAATACAGCTGAGAAGTGAAGGACAAAGGAATTAGAAGCCCTCATGGGGCCCATTTCAGGCAGGCTCTGGAACAGTTAAATTCTTACTTTTCCAAATGAATAAACAGACTGAGGAGGGATCTCTGCCCACGGGATGCAGGCACAGAACTGATGTCTTTTCCCCTAGACCATTCCAAGCAATTTCCTGAGTGTATTGTGCCCAAAGCACCTGAAGAGAATTCTAACTCATTCCTTTCAAAGAAATGTTGTCCGGCCTTAGAAAACCCTGGACAAAATTATTATGAAACTCATTTAGACCCATTCCTTATGATGGGATGGTTATAAGCTCAAAAAGCTTTTCATCAACACTCCATAGCTAGTTGCTCAGCTGTACATATGCTAATTTTTCTTGAGCTTCAGCACATGTTCTAAATGGCCTTTGGTGTGTTTTACATCAGTGATGGTATATTTTTACCTAATGCTTCATCATCAGAGCTGGCATTTCCTCAGTTGGGGAAGACTTTCTGGCATTAGTGCAAAGATGCACACATGCTCTCATTCGTGCCATGAGTTTGACAGTCAGGAGCTCTTCATTTTATCTTGTGTGTGTGCAGAATAGAGCTTGTAGAGGAACAGAGACCATTTCAACAGCTTCTGTACTCGCTCAGAACTAACTGTAAACCTTAAACCCCCATAAGATCTGTGCTAATTTAGTTAATGAAATTATGAAATCGCAAATTTCAGAAGGACAAACAACATTGTCCCCATTATTACATTTAGTAAAACTACCAATAGACATCACTGTTACTCTGTTGTTGTTTTTTTAAAGCTTTAGCAAAGCAAAGTTGTCAGAGAGATGTGCCAAGGTATGTTTCCAATGAGCCATCTTAGGCCCACTTCTTTGGGTCAGTAATGAAAGTTTCAGGACCAGAAAACCAAGGGATTCTAAACCAGATGCAGATGATTAAATAGGAAGATGTTAAATAAAATATGCAGTTACATACCTCCAGGTCATTAAAGAACAGATGTGTATCTGCAAGGTTGAAGATCATTTCTTCCATCATAAGACCTATCCGCACAGACGTGGTGGTGTCCTGTTCGAAAGAAAAAAATGTGTGTGGTCTTTAGTCATTTTAATCATCCTCTTCTCCTGATTTCTGGCTATTGGGAGTGAATCTGGGACCTGTCCTACTCGTGCAGCCATTAATGTCATTTACTTCTCAAATATATTTATCATAGGTTTCTACCCTCGAATTTTACTCTGGTATATGGTTGAACTTTGTCCTTTGGTAATGCTTGCAGCTCCCTTTGAACATTAACTCTCCGCACTTAGCACATTTCAGATGAGGACAACAGGAAGCTTTAAAAACTTTAAGCTTCTGGGCTCACATGGGCGGTCAGTATTGCTCCTCATTTTACTTGTAAATGTGACTTATCTAAGGTCAAATAACAAGTCAGTGAACAGAACCCGGGAGTTCTGACTTCCAGCTCCCCTGCTCTATCCATAAAGTCAGACTCCTTTCTCTGCAGGGCATATTCACATCATTCAATCAAGAAAATGTCTTCACTGCACAGTTAACCTGGGTGATTGGCACCTGAGTTAGGCTAGCCTGGATATGAGCATCCCCACAGCAAAGCCATACTTGCATCACTATGTCCTCACTGTTTCTACGTTTACTCATGTGTGTCTGGGGGTATATCCCATGGTTCTTTGCTGAGATACTCTAAGATTCTTTTCCACCTCAATTGTGTGGGAGAACTTGTTTGTACTTTGCGGGAATTGTGGGAAGGACACTGGAGGACTTTCTGCACTTGAGTGATTTAGCCTGCATCCTCACTACAAAGTGGGTGAGTTCTAGCCTCAGTTAAAGTGTAGCCTGGGTTTTAACTCACACTTCCGGCCAGGTCAAGGCACTGCCAAACCTGAGTAAAAGGTTTGTATGTGTGTGAATGGGGAAAAAGAAGGGAAACGGGGGGGAGGGCTAAAACATGGTAAGAGCCAAGGTTAACTCTGAAGTGAAGTTCTTATATCCTCAGTTCTATTCTTGAAATGCCCACCAACTGTAGTGGGGTGAACAGACTAAGTGTTTCTTTTAGGCCTCATCTACACACAACAGCTGTACTACTTTAACTATCCCAGTACAGTTAAACCCCCTAGTGCAGACACAGTTATATCAGTGTAAGTGTGCTTCCGGGTAGAGTTATTCCTATACAGGAAACATCTTTCTACTGGTCTAACTGCATCCACACTACAGTCTGTACTGGTCTAACTATAAAAACACATGTGTAAACCAGACTTCTTATGCTGTGTGTTAGAAATAGCAATATGCCTCAGACACTGCATACTCCAGTTTGACCAGCCCTAAGATGTTTGGTTTTTTTCTGATCACTTCAAATATCAGTAGTACCACTAACAGTAATGCTTAGCTCTTGGACAGCACTTCAGATCTCAAAGTGCTTTACAGAGGAAAAGTTCAAGTTCCCTAGCCACAGGTCACAACACCTCCAGCTTTTACAAAACAAATTTATATCAGTGAAAATTACACACAGAGAGTTATCAAGAAGTCCACATAAATGTACATATCCCATGCCCTGATCCTGCCACCAATGAAACCAGTGGCAAAACCTCCACTGAGTTCAACTACAGCAGAACTGTGCCTCCTGTGGAACTGTTATAACCTTCATCCTCCTAGTTCCCCAACGTTGTTGCTTTCATTCATTGCATCATATCAACCCTTAGATTGTAAACTCCTAGGGGCAGGGACCATGTCTATTTTATTTCTATGCAGTGCTTTGTACAATCAGAGCACTGTACACATTAGAGTAGAATTCCTCCTGGTCACACCATTCTACCACTTGGAAAACAGTAAATGTTACCAAAACAAAATTAAATGAAATAAGATAATCACTTATTTTTCATATCATTAATTTTAAAGCAGCGTTGGAAGGAAGCTCTTCTCATCAGATAAGCAGTCCCACTGTATGGGACCTGCTCTCCACTTGTTGGGAATGTATAACTCCTGATAACTCCTTAGTTTATGAGTTCAAAACTGACAAACGAGCACCTGACACAGCCTCTTCTGTGATTTGTTGCTCCACATTGCTCCTTAGGAATCTGCTGTGACCTATACCTCAACCTAGCTCTCCACAATATTAAATACAATTCTGTCATTTTCCATGTCACAACTTCCCACACACAGACCTTCAGCCCCAAATAATTAACTTGCTGCTCCAAGCCCAGTGTGAAATAATAGGAACAAACATGACATAGAAGAGTCTTAAGTGCTATTCATGTGAAAATTATTTTCTTAATCACTAAATAAATATTTCTGTGACACAAACAAAAATACATTGTTGTTAATTTGGTAAACACCCTCCTCGCTCAAACGGATTTTGCCTGATCAAGTTAAACAGCAACAGAGAGCTTGAAAAAGGAGAGTTTCCACAACAGGCTTTCATTTGTCATTCATCTTTATTAGGTCAGGGATCTCTCATCTTTGTGTGCCTTCAGTGTACATATGCGGTTTTCTCCCACTGAAGTTACAAGTCCTGCTAAGACAGTACAGATTTATATGTGGACTTTGCCCTAATTTTCTGCAGATTTCTGTGGAGTCATGTTATTGCATGGTGAGGTCAGTAATGAATTAGTTAGGGAGGTCTACCAGGGAACACAATGTTTGGAGGCTGAGTATGTTTCAATCAACCTTTGTGGCAGAAGCTGTTGACACGGATGGTGTATCACACAGTAACCTAATTATTACGCATTCTTGGTGTAGCTCTTTAATTAGAGGACAATGGCTGTGGTTTCAGCTTTATGGATGACTCATAGGGACTGCACTAAACTAAAGAAAAGCTCCATCACTCATGCTTGAACATGCTTACCACTGCCCTGGAGAGAACGGCACTTTCTCCTATTGGGTGGAAAGTAAAAATCAAAAGCTTCTCCTTGAACACTCCCGATCCACAATGTTGTCATCAGAAGTCTAAAGTCACTCACCTGCAAGTCTTACATTTAAGTATTTGTTTATTTCATGTCAGTGCAACAATTTATCTCTGAGAATATTTATGTATGGGGATCAAGGATCAGAGTAAGAGCCATGTCTATGCTGTTGATTTCGGCTACTGGAGTAGCCACCGCCATGTGAAATCCTAACACAGACTAGCAAACCTGCTGTTAATGACCAGGATATAGGTCTCATGGATGCAGCAGGCAAGAGTTGAGGATTAACACCAGAGTCAACTGCTAATTACCAAAGCCAGAGTCAGAACCAGGAATCAAAGCTGAGGGTCAGGAATGGGATCAGATACCAAGAGTCAAGCCAGAGTCACAAGTAAGAGCCAGGACTGGTAAATGATTGTCAGAAGTGAGGCATAAAGGCAGGAACTGGAGAAGAAGAAAGGATCAGGCATGGAGCAAGGGCAGGGGTAAGGAGCAGAGTAGGAATCAGGAACAGGATTGAATGCAGGCACCAGTAGGGTCCAACACAGCAGCAACAGGCAATCACCAAGTTGCTCAGACAATTTCCTGTGCCTCCCTCTGTCTTAAATAGCATGGTTGGACCAACTGGTGAAGCCAGGCGATCCTCCAGTCAGGACTCCTGTGGGTAGTGCCTTGTCTGAGGCTGTAGTTCTGCTAGCTCCTTGGCCCACCAGGTTTCAGCTGACATCAGGTGGTGGCCAGGATGCGGTGGCTCTCTGGGAACTCACAGGCCTGGGTTTGAGGATTGGGACATCACACCTGCTATAAGCTGCGATCTGCCTCAATGCAACTTTACCTCTGCTTGAAACTGGGGTAAGACATACTGTTGCAAATCGTGCCTTAAAAAGGGCATTGCCTGCCTACTCTGGGAGTTCACATCAATGCATGTACCTAGGTTGGTACCACCAATGGTTGAAATCAAAGGAAATCATCAGCGTACATGGCGCCATCACATAGTGACACAAGTTAGAGCACGTTAATTCTCTTAAGCATACTGGTGCTTGGGAGGCTTTACTTAATATTTTGTGTATGTGTTTTGGCTATCATAAAAACTCTATGGGCTAGTCTACACTTACCTGCCGGGTCGACGCGGTGAGTTCGACTTCTCGGAGTTCGAACTATCGCGTCTAATCTGGACGCGATAGTTCGAACTCCCCACGCGCTCCGGTCGATTCCGGTACTCCACCACTGCAAACGGCGGTGGCGGAGTCGACCTTGGAGCCGCGGACTTCGATCCCGCGGCGTCTGGACGGGTAAGTAGTACGAACTTGGGTACTTCGAGTTCAGCTACGCTATTCACGTAGCTGAACTTGCGTACCCTAGTTCGACCCCCGCCCTTAGTGTAGACCTGCCCTATGTGAATAACACTGAACTGAATTTTATTATCATGGACTAGCACATAGGCAGTCTGATCTGGTGGTCAGGCCTAGTGGTCAGAGCAGGAGACAGGCGCCTGGATCCAGAGGCAGGGGTTGGAAACAGAGTCAGGAGTCAAGCCAAGGGTCAGATCTGGAGTCAGCAGCCAGGGGTGGGGGTGCAGAACCAGGGATCTGGTACAAGGCAGGATCCAGGAGTAGGCCAGGAAGGCAGGAGTCAGACAAGGTCCAATGTAGCAGCTAGGCAGGAATTCATCTAGGTCCTCAGACAACTTCTTTGCCTCCTTCTGGCTTAAATAGCAAGTCTGAGCCAACTGGAGAGGCCGGATGTCTCCTCCAATCAGAAGCTTTATGGGCAGTACCTCCATTTTGAACTAGGATCCATCAGCCCACACTCCCTGTTGGTACAAGCTGCTAGGTGATGGCTGCCTCTGGGGCGGGGGCGCCAGATTCTTCATAAAAGTCGGGGGCCATGAGGCCCTGCACCCTCCATGGCTCTGCTCTTCCTCTTCCCTCTGAGGCCCTGCCCCCAGGCCAGAAGCCGGAGCCTGGCCAGAGTAACAGCTGCCCAGAACCCTCCACTTGCCCTGAGTGGGGGGCGCGAGAGCCCATGTCCCCATCTTCCATGGCCCCTCACCCAGGGTAGGTGGAGAGTTCAGGGCTCCCCACAGCTGCCTGGGTTCTCTGGATGGCTCTTACCTTGGCCCAACTTCATCTTCCAGCCTGGATAGAGGCAGAGCCTCGGGGTCCAAAGAGCAGCAGTTGGGCCCAGGTAAGAGCAACCCAGTGGGCCTGGGCCGCTGTGGGGAACCCTGGACCATCTGCCTGCCCTGGGGGGGTGGGGACATGGCCAGGGGCTGCTCTTGGGACCCCCACCTAGGTCAGGTGGAGGGTCCATGGCTCCCCACAGCTGTCCGGGCCCCCCAGCTAGTTCTTACCTCGGCCTGGCTCCAGCTTCCAGCCTGGTCGGGGGCAGGGCCTCAGGTGGAAGAAGAGGGGTAGGGGGTCAGGGCCTGTCCTGAAAAGTGGACAGACCAGGGCCTCCCATTTTCAAAAGGCCTGGGTTCAAGACACTCAAAGTTACATCAAGGGACCTGTTTTTGAAGAAAGACGTTGCTAGGAAGGAATCAATTTTTTGTTTTAATGAAGCAATTTATTTCTTCTGTATACCAAGGGCCGTTGCCTTTTAAACCTCTTTTAGCATATCTCATTGTTCGGTATCCTTCATTTGGTTCTTTTCTTTGGGTCTGTTTGCAGCTTTACTGGTATCGATGGCCAAAGTGGAGTGGGGAATGTTTGTGCATAGCAGTGTATGAAGTTCACTTTCTCTTAAACCAAAACAATATGTAGATTAAATTGCAGAGGAGAAAAAAATCTTTCCCTTGAGATAGAGAGTGTGATGGAATGAAAATAAAAACAGAAAAAAGGGGAAGTCATTTGGGGAAATAATTTGGCACTAATGCATAGCTCTGTATGGACACTTCCTCTACAGTGGGATTCTTTTCCAAGTCTTAAACAGCCTGACAAAGTTAAACAGGAAAATCAGCACTTCCAGTATTATTTATTATATGTGTTTGTGCCCAGAAGCACCAGCCAAGGCTGAGGTATCATTATACTAGATACTGTTTTTACTTGTAGATGCATGGATTTGAATTCATCCAGAAATAAGACCGTTCAATATCTGAAGGCAGGACAGACTCTGTCCTCCTCTCTGGGAGGACTTGACTTTCTGGAAGATCACTTTGAACAAGTTGGAAGCACTGTCAGCTCAGTATCAAGCAGATATGTCTAGGGTAGGACACAAAATCGGTGTCCAGATACAATTGTTTGAGATCCATGTAAGCCTATGTAAATAGTTTGAAGCTGATGTCAATACAGGTATCAGCACACAAAGACAGACTTAAGGCCCACAGTAATTGTCATATGGAGACTTTGCTCCACAGCCAGCTTTCTCTTTGCACTCCCTTCCTACCAGGACAGGCTGAGTACTGGACTCAGTCCTGCTCTCCTTTTATGCTGACTGTCACCAAGCCTAAAGAGCTGTTCCAGCAGCCAGTAATCGGCCAGGCAGAAGGGAGCACTGGTTTTGGGAGAGCAGGTATCATAAAAGTCGCTACAGTGGCTCTGCGTTACCTGAGGATCCCCTCAGGCTGTAGGGAGATGCTCTAGTAGCTGGCTAACAGCTTTCGGGCAGCTTTGTATCGGCAGAGGAGTGCAAAGTTGCCCTAATACTCTGGAATGCTGAGCCCTATAACTCTCAGGGATCTGTTTCTTCCCCAGTGTGTTATGCTCGTGTGCACTGAGAACAATTAACCCGAATTGCCCAGTTCAAAGTGATACTTTCACTTTGCACAGGAACCCACTGGGGAGACTGGACCCTCGGACTGCTAGAAAATGAATCTCCTCCCATCAACCAGTCCTCACACTGAAAATGAATTAAATGGGAAATACAAGCCCTGAGTGTTTGTTTAGTAACATTAGAAGAGCGAAGTCCTACCTTTTTACTAATCTCTGGTTATGCTTCAGCAAAGAAGAACAATGAGAAGGTGGGAGAGAAAACAAGAAATAAACCCCTTATACATAAATGCTAGGCTATCACAATCCATCCCTGAATGTGTCACCACACCTCAGCCATACACAGCTACTGGCCTGGCACTTCCTAATGTGGTATAATTAAACAGCCTCACTCAATTACCTGTGAGGTTCGCTTGTGGCAGCGAGATGATCCAGGAGCCCCTAGGGATGTCAGCTGCTGTGCCACCATTGGATGTAACACCTGCTCCTTCCCATGGGACTGGAGAGGCTAGCATAACGCATACAGCAGCATCAGTTTGGAACAGTCCCTTGTGCACTGGGAAGTACAATACAAGGACTGAAGCTGTGCCCATCTAATGCAGGAGGGAAGACCCTTGCACCCTTACCTCACCTTGCTCTCCTGCCTGGGCTGGGCACACCTGAGCGCTTAGCTTGTAAAGAATAGAGAGGTTAATTACACACTCCTGCTGTCAAACACATTGCTTCAGTATATTTCTTCATGGGCAGGAAAATCTCCAACTCCTTCTCCATGAGCAAGGTGGGCTGCCAAAAATGGAAAGACATAACTTTTTCTACAAAGATTTGGACTGATAGTATTTGAACTGGTGAGTGACATTAAAACTGTCTGCTTGTGATGTGCTCAGGCATCGCTGTCATTTCTAGCCAAGGAGGGCTTCAGGATTACATGCTACTGCACAGTTCAAGTCAGGTGCCTGATGCTGTGAGATGCCTTGCACCCCCTATTCCTATTAGACTAAAGGCATCCAGAACCTCCTAGGATCTGGCTCCATAGCTCTGGGGGGAATTATGTTTTGTTCTCTTGCTATAAGAGCAGCCATACTGGAGAAGACCAATGATCTATCCAGTTTCAGGGCTAGCACAGCTTCAGAGGAAGGCAAAACATGCTCAGTCCATCAGGGTGAAGTTTCTTCTTAGTGATTGTGGTGTTATTTTAAGAGAATGAACAGACTCTTCAGAGTGTGGGAGCTGATAATCTGAGGAGGCAGTTGGTTTTAGGTTAGACTGATAGATTGACCTGTATATATGTTCTGTATAAGCAGCAGAGAGTCCTGTGGCACCTTATAGACTAACAGACGTTTTGGAGCATGAGCTTTCATGGGTGAATACCCGCTTCGTCGGATGCATGTAGTGGAAATTTCCAGGGGCAGGTTAACAATGGACTTTATTAGATATACAGTTAAGTTACTAACAATGAATTATTATTAAGACTACTCGAATATAAAACAACACTGATCAGCTAATGCAGGTAACTACAGAGGTTGGGGGGCTTGTTTGAAGCTACCTGCAGACCAGGACACACCACCTCAAAGCAGCACCAGACCCTGTCAGAACAACAGATACAAAACCTGTAGATATAGCTCCACAGCTACGATGATCAACACACCCCACCACAACTCACCTTTCAAGACCCATGGGACCCACACATGCTCTATCACAACGTGTGGTATACCTCATCCAGTGCACTGAATGCCCCAATAGCAACTATGTGGGTGAAACTGGACAATCACTACGTTCTTCAATGAACTTACACAGGAAAATGATACAAGACAAAAAACAGCATATCACCTATGGGTGAACGCTTTTCACAAAGCGATCACTCTATATCTGACTTCTCAGTCCTCATCCTCAAAGGAAAACTGCACAACACTTTCAAAAGATGAGCCGGGGGTGGAGGGGGGTGTGAGGGGTGTTAAATTCCTATAATTTTGCAAGATACTAAAAATCCTGGAATGAATAGACACACTGGATTTATGGTTTATTATAATCTGTAACCTACTTAAACTACCTCCCCAGTTTTTGGGGTTTTTTTGTTTTGTTTGTTTTTTGCCTTTCCCTCCTATGCCTGGAGAGGTGTTAATGGGCCATTTCACCTTGAATGCTCCCTTGAAATATGTGTTAACTACTTATGCTAAACAATCTGTTCCACCTTGTATTTATCTGTGACACTGAGCATCTTTCCCAGGCCTAAAGAAGAGCTCTGCGTAAGCTCAAAAGCTTGGCTCTCTCACCAATGGAAGTTGGTCCAATAAAAGATATTACCTCACCCACCTTGCCCTAAAGTATGCATTAAAAACACATGTATTGTTACCACCTGCAGCTACTATCCCTTCAGTTGGCTGGCCCATCAGAGCCAGTTACCTCCTACTTTATAGCTCTTGGTGATCTTGTAAAAGGAAGTGAGTAGGCAGATTAATCTCTGGCAATCTCTCAAGTGTAAGTCATTCTCTCCTCGGTTTCTGCTTCCAAAACACTCTAGTTCCAAGCTTCTGTCTTGTAGGTAAATTGTTCAGACTTGCATGCCATTAGCAAAGGGGCAGAGCTGGCTGCTTTGATAACACATGCAGGATAACACATTGAGGCAGCTTGTTGTCTGAGTTTGTCTCTGTTTAGATATGTGCCAATTAACCTGACATTCTGGATGTTAGGACAATGTAATTCTGAGCCCACATCTTGAATTCAGATTTTTTTCCTCAAATAAAAAAAAACCCCTAGTATTTAAAACCAATCAGACTTTAAGCTCCTGCCAAATACCTGTTTATGCCGTGAACAAATAATTACTTTTCTACAAGGAAGAAAGTATTAATTAAAAGTATTCATCAGACTCCTATTCTGTGGGGTTTATCTGATGGAGGTGTCAGCCAGAGGTGAGAGATGGATTAGTACACAATCAAGGACTTTCCAAGCTAAATCTGCTCCTTGTGGTTAGCTGTTAATAATGAAGTTGTCACTAAAAGAAAGAATTTAATGGTTTTAATTGGGTTTAATTACTTGGAAACTCCTGGAAAATGGACCAGTTTGTTTGGTTGAAATATATAAAAAAGTGAAGGTTGTAAAGAGCGAGAGAAAGAGAGGGCTGGGCCACATGTTTGAACAAAGACTAGTTGTAAGAATCATTTATTCTTTGGCTGTTGAGTTGCATGCCCTGATCAGAATATGAGAGATAGATGTGGCTTTCTCATCCACAAGTAACCAGCAGGGGTGTGCATGGGTTCTGGTTATTTCTAGTTCAAGTAGGTGTGTTTCTTTATATTGGGTTTTGTGAGGAGGGGGATCCTTCAAAAGTCCAGGGGAGGGGGGGGCATTTATAGAGCTAGACTAATGCTAGATGTAGTCTTCTCCAAGCATTTCGGTTCCTAAATGGTAGAGCTATGATAAGATGGAGGTAAAATTTTCAAAAGTGCTTAAGTGACTTAGGAGTCAAGTCCCATTCCCAAAAGTGATTTAGGAGCCTAACTCTTATTGAAAGTCAAAGGGACTTTTTGAAAATGGGACTTAGTCACTTAAAAATTTCACTCCAGATATACAGTAATAAGTCACCAGGACCAGATGGTACTCACCCAAGAGTTCTGAAAGAACTCAAATGTGAAACTGCAGAACTACTAACTGTAAATCAGCTTCTGTACCAAATGACTAGGGGAAAGCTAACGTGACACCAATTTTTAAAAAGGGCTCCAGAGGTGATCCTGGTACTTACAGGCCAGTAAACCTGACTTCAGTATTGGGCAAATTGGTTGAAACAATAGTAAAGAATAAAACAGAAACATAATTTGTTGGTGAAGAGTCAACATGTTTCTTGTAAAGGGAAATCATGCCTCACTAATTCTTTGAGGGAGTCAACAAATATGGACAAGGGGGATCCAGTGGGTACAGTGTACATAGATTTTCAGAAAGCCTTTGACAAGGTCCCTCACCAAAGGCTCTTAAAGCATAATAAGCTGTCATGGGATATGAGGGAAGGCCCTCTCATGGATTGGCAACTGGTTAAAAGATAGGAAACAAAGGGTAGGAATAAAGAGTCAGTTTTCAGAATGGAGAGAGATGAATAGTGGTGTCCCCCAGGGGTCTGTACTGGGACCAGTCCTATTCAACATATTCATAAATGATTTGGAAAAAGGGGTATACTGTGAGGTAGCAAAATTTGCAGATGATACAAAACTCAAGATAGTTAAGTCCCAAGCAGACTGCAAAGAGCTACAAAAGGATCTCACAAAACTGGGTGTCTGGGCAACAAAATGGCAGATGAAATTCAATGTTGATAAATGCAAAGTAATGCACATTGGAAAACATAATCCCAACTATACATATAAAATGATGGGGTCTAAATTAGCTGTTACCACTCAAGAAAGAGATCCCAAAGTCATTTTGGATAGTGCTCTGAAAACATCCACTCAATGTGCAGCAGCAGTCAAAAAAAACTAACAGAATGTTGGGAATCATTAAGCAAGGTATAGATAAGACAACAGAAAATATCATATTGCCTCTAAATAAATCCATGGTACACCCACATCTTGAATACTGCGTGCAGATGTGGTCACCCCATCTCAAAAAAGATATATTGGAATTGGAAAAGGTTCAGAAAAGGGCAAAAAAAATTATTAGGGTATGGAACGGCTTCTGTATGAGGAGAGATTAATAAGACCTGGAACTTTTCAGCTTGGAAAAGAGATGACTAAGGGGGGATGTGATAGAGGTCTACAAAATCATGACTGGTGTGGAGAAAGTGTTATTTACTCCTTCTTATAACACAAGAACTAGGGGTCACCTAATGAAATTAATAGGCAGCAGATTTAAACAAACAAAAGGGAGTATTTTTTCACACAATGCACAACATGTGGAACTTCTTGCTAGAGGATGTTGTGAAGGCCAAGACTATAATAGGTTAAAAAAAGAACTAAAGTTCATGGCGGTCCATCAGTGGCTATTAGCCAGGATGGTGTCCCTAGCCTCTGTTTGCCAGAAGCTGCAAATGGGCGACAGAGGATGGATCACTTGATGATAACCTGTTCTGTTCATTCCCTCTGGGACACCTGGCATTGGCCACTGTAGGAAGACTGGATGCTGGGCTAGATGGACCTTTGGTCTGACCCAGTATGACCGTTTTTATGATCCCATTATGCCAATCCCATGACCATTTCCCATATGCTAAAAGTGCCCCTGAAACACATACACATGTATTTGCTTTACCTGAACTCTGAAAAATTCAGGTTTATTAGCCATCCTGTGGAGCCTGAGTGAACAGCCCTAATAACCACTACCACTGTAAACTTTGCCAGACAAAAGTAAATGCCAGACAGAAGAAAACCTTCCCTGATTTCTTTTATTCATAGCTGCCTTTTTGTATATCCAGCTAATGTGATTTCGGAAATAACAAAACAAACCCTCCTAACATTATCCAGGGCACCTGACAGGTACCTAAATACCAGCAGTAAATCCCAAAGCTAGCACTGAATTAAATCAGATGAAATGTTCTTTTTGATCTGTTTCATACAATTGACTTGGCTCCTAAAATCTTTTTCTACAGAGAATGTCTAATGGAAAGTTACTACAATACTAAAAATAGTAAGATTTTTTCAAATCCATTTTAACATAGTTGCTCATAGTACAAGCCAATCTTTATGTCTGTATCTTTAAGAACTGCTGAAGTGCTTTTTGCGTGAGTTTATTCCAGTCCAGCCTCTATTGTTTTTCTTCATGGAACTCCGAGTAAGAAGAGCAAAGAACAATTTCTGGTAGCGATTGGCTTAGTTTTAAGCACGCCTTTCTCAGAAGACTGTCCTGATCTCCCCACGAACGTTCCACAATCCTGCAAGTTTGGCTTGCGAGATATAAAATAAACATCTTGAAACATCTTTGGGGCTGAACTGACATTGTGATGTCTTGACACCGAGTTGTAATATGGTACAAATGCTAAGATATCAGAACACAACATGATGATATGGTGACTTTGTCCGAAGAGGCAATGTTCTAAAGATCAATTGATTATTTGTGTTACAGTAATAGCTAGTGGCCCTGACCAAATTCAGGGCTCCACTGCTAGGCAGTGTACACACACAGGCCTTTACTAGACTAATACTTTCTAACTAACATAATTGCAAAGTCTTGGGTAGACAAGGCAAGCTGCCTTTAACATGTGTTAAGCTGATGGGGTTAGCTGGGAATACGGCAGCCTAGACTTTAACTTGACCATTTTAGCATATATTACAGTATGCACTGCCTTGTCCACACTGCGATTTCTCAAACACGTTAGCTAACGTATTGTAACATCACACCTTTAAATCTTAGTGTAGACAAGGCCACAGTGAAAGTCATTCACTACCCCAAAGAGCTTGCAGTCTAAATGCATTATCATCCTCATTTTACTGATGGAGAACTGAGGCACAGAGAGACTTAGTGACTTGCCCAAGGTCACATAGGACATCTATGGCAGATCAGGGAACTGAATTCAGATCTCTTGCCTCTCAGTTCAGTGGTTCCTCTGGTCCACTAGACCAGGGATTGGCAACCTTTGGCACGTGGCTCGCGAGGGTAAACACCTTGGCAGGCCGGGCCAGTTTGTTTACCTGCCACGTCTGCAGGTTCAGCCGATCACGGCTCCCACTGGCCGCGGTTCGCCACTCCAGGCAGGAAGCAGTGCAGGACGAGGGATTTGCTGGCTGCCACTTCCCGCCGCCCCCATTGGCTTACCCTGGAGAGCCGTGTGCCAAAGGTTGCCAATCCCTGCACTAGACCATGCTGCCTCTTCTGAAGGTATCCTCCTTAGTCTGTCATCACTAACTGTAATACAGGGAATGTCCTATTGAACATTAGCAAACCATTAATTTCTGATTGCAGTCCATTTACAGATCTCTTGCTGTTGGAACCCTCATTCACAGCTTATTCAGCGTATGATGCAATTCAGGTTCGCCTTCAGAGGAACTGATCAGCTTATCTGGCACAATACTGCTGTGTTCTTTTCATATGGAGTTTTGCTGGCTGGTGACTGCTCATCAGAATGTAAATAAAGCTGGTGCTTCCTTAAGACTTGCATCTGGCCCCAATTCTGTTTTGGTTATACACATTGCTGCTCCAATTCTCTCATGTTGCATTATTTGTTTTCACTGTGATCTTGACAACAAACATTGTGAAGGGTCCATTCCTTGTAGGGGTTAAAAACTGGCCCCTCAGATTAAAAAAAGGCCTGCGATACCTTTTTGACCTAAAGGAGAATATTCAATATTGGTCAGCAGTAATGTGGATTCCTACTTCTAGGCTCTGGCCAGTGGAGGGCAAACCTGCTGGAATCCTGATTTCTCTTGCTTGGCTAGCAGCCTCCTCAGTCTTCCATGCCATCCTCAGTATACCTTAAAGGTGGTAATATGGATATTTTCACACTGTTCAAAAGCAAATTCTGAAAAGACTCCAAATTATTGATGCTCCTTGAGTTGTGTTTGATAAATATTTCCCGTTGGAGATAAAACAAGAAAATGCACTGTTCAGTTATACTTTGCTGCCAGCGTAAGACAGCTAAAGCGGCAATTACAGATGTGATGAAACCAAAAGGCAGTTTCTTTAGATGAAAAACTCTTTTTTGCTCTTTTGTTATCCAAGCAGCAGATTTAACTCGGACACATGGAGGTCAGATTGAAAACGGCAGTATCGTGCTATCCATCCTGTGTCACTTTTCACACAGCAGCAGCATGTTGAAGTCCAGTGCAGCACTATATGTTAGTTATTAATCACACTTATTACAGTAGTGCCTGAGGGCCAACCCAGAATAGGGTCCCCATTGTGCTAGGTGCTGTACAGAGACTGAGTAGTAGATGGTCCCTGCCCTGTAGAGCTTTCAATATGAATAGACAAGACAGACACGGGGTAGGGAAAGGGATAGAACACACAGGCAGGTGTGGAGTGAAGATGAGGCAAAGAGACAGCGGAGGAGGGGGAGGGCAAAGATGGGAGCAAACAGCCATTCAGCACAGGGCAGAAAAACTCCAGCCAAAATGATGGAAAGTTCTCTGAATGTCCAGAGGTCCCTGCTTGTGCTGCTTCTGGTCCTTCTGTCTGGCTCCTCTCCTGCAGTTTTCCCCGCAGGCCACATTGTGGGGGTGGCCTGGGAAGACACCCTCTGGGTCCTTGGACCCACAGATTGGAAGGGTCTCTCCAATCTAGATCTGGATCCAGGACATGCTTGGGGGAGGGTTGGCCCCAGCTGGACTCCATTTTGCTCCCTGCTCCCATGCAGCAGTCCTGCTTTGACTGCTTCTGGTCCCACTGGCTGGAGTCTTACATAAGAGACTCCTGCCTTTATATGCATGTACCTGTCCAGATATAGTTGGGGACAATGCCTTGAAGCTGTTCTAGTTTTTATCAGAAGATGGATAAAGTTCATTCATTGAGCAGATAGGGCTAAAGTGGATGGATTACTGTGCCTGTCAACAATAGGCCCAAATATGTTCCTGCTTTAAATGTGCAGCTTATGACACGGCAACAAGAATTTCATGGCAATTCAAAGGATCGCTGAGCAAAACCCCAGGAGTCTAATGACCAGAAAAAAATCTATCCTCAAAACTGCAGAGGCATATGGTTCTTAAGTGCAATGGGAAATAATTCCTGTTATTAAGCCATATGAAAGAGTTTATGCTCAAAGGTTTTGTGAGTCTACAATTTATTTCTCATCACCCTCCCTTCTCCCTCATCAGGAATGTAGAAATTCTCATCCAAATTCCCGCACAAAGAAAAGGGCCACATTTTCTCAAACAAGCTCCTGAAGGCCGCATGCAAAACACTGTGCACCTGGGTGGAGACAGGTAATAACGGACACCAAACATTTACACCAGGTGTATCACATATAGAATTACCTGTTTGTGCCTGCATTTTACATGAGGAAGTTAAGGTTTTTAATACCTGCCCCTAAATATTAGAAGAAAACAAAATGTCATGCTCTAGAGATGCTCAGGAGCAGGTCTTCTTAGCTAAACACCATTTCTGAAATGTATTTTATGATAGAAATAATCCTTTAATACTCCTGGATGCCACACGTGCACTCTGCTTGGAAAATCCCTGGTTTACGTAAACTCTTCTACAAGAGATTAAATCTATAATAGCTCTTCAGACCGTCTCCTGTGCCCATCATAGAATCATAGAATCTCAGGGTTGGAAGGGACCTCAGGAGGTCATCTAGTCCAACCCCCTGCTCAAAGCAGGACCAAACCCAACTAAATCATCCCAGCCAGGGCTTTGTCAAGCCTGACCTTAAAAACCTCTAAGGAAGGAGATTCCACTACCTCCCTAGGTAACCCATTCCAGTTCTTCACCACCCTACTAGTGAAAAAGTTTTTCCTAATATCCAACCTAAACCTCTCCCTCTGCAACGTGAGACCATTACTCCTTGTTCTGTCATCTTCTACCACTGAGAACAGTCTAGATCCATCCTCTTTGGAACCCCCTTTCAGGTAGTTGAAAGCAGCTATCAAATCCCCCCTCATTCTTCTCTTCTGCAGACTAAACAATCCCAGTTCCCTCAGCCTCTCCTCATAAGTCATGTGCTCCAGCCCCCTAATCATTTTTGTTGCCCTCTGCTGGACTCTCTCCAATTTATCCACACCCTTCTTGTAGTGTGGGGCCCAAAACTGGACACAGTACTCCAAATGAGGCCTCACCAGTGCTGAGTAGAGGGGAATGATCACATCCCTCGATCTGCTGGAAATGCCCCTACTTATACAACCCAAAATGCCATTAGCCTTCTTGGCAACAAGGGCACACTGTTGACTCATATTCAGCTTTTCGTCCACCGTAACCCCTAGGTCCTTTTCTGCAGAACTGCTGCCCAGCCATTCGGTCCCTAGTCTGTAGCAGTGAATGGTATTCTTCCGTCCTAAGTGCAGGCCTCTGCACTTGTCCTTGTTGAACCTCATCATATTTCTTTTGGCCCAATCCTCTAATTTGTCTAGGTCCCTCTGTATCCTATCCCTACCCTCCAGCGTATCAACCACTCCTCCCAGTTTAGTGTCATCTGCAAACTTGCTAAGGGTGCAGTTCACACCATCCTCCAGATCGTTAATGAAGATATTGAATAAAACCGGCCCCAGCACCGACCCTTGGGGCACTCCACTTGATACCGGCTGCCAACTAGACATGGAACCATTGATCACTACCCGTTGAGCCCAACCATCTAGCCAGTTTTCTATCCACCTTACAGTCCATGTTTCAAACTGTCATGGGTCTGTCTTTCCTATTTTGCATTCCTGCTTCCTGACAGCAGAAATTAATATAATAGTTTGCTCCCGAAATACACATTAGAAAATAATTGAATCACTGCAATTATTTGTCCTTATATAGTCTGCCCTCCCCCCAATAATGAACTAATAATTGATACAATGACATGTCTAAAATAACAGACTCTTTATTACCTGCAATGACTGAATGCTTTTTTTATTTAACTTAAAAAGGCATTAAATACAAAGTTTAGCCTCCAGTGGGTAAAAAATCTCCAACTTCCTCAGAAAATCCTTCCCAAATTGTAGTCATCTTGACTTAATCCAGGATCTACTGAGTGAATTAGGCTGTATTTGTTTTGAAAATCTATTTTATAGAGTTCCAGGGACTCTGTTTTCCTTAGGAAGGGCTTATTCTGCCTTTTTGACCAGGATGCCTGCTAGCAAGCTTCAGCCTAGGTCTCTGCAGGTTGTTAACGTCGTGAGGTACCCAGCACATATGACTAACAAAATGTAAATAAACACAGCTGAGCCAGGGAGAAATTGGAAGGTTTTCTCATTAAAGAAATAAAATAAACAGATGTCCTTAAGCACTTTGGCTCATGTTTGTCAAAGGAATGGAAAACTCTTAGATGTTTGAACAGCAGCAGTGATATAGGGCCACATCTCAAGCAAAAGAAGAAGAATGGGGGGTGGGAGGGAAATCCCTTGGCACTTTGAATTAACTAATAGTCCTCAAGGGAGAGCGCTTTTGATTTGAACCTTAGCAACTTCTACAAATAGTTTTTAACTGCCAAGTAATAAAATGGCTTTTTATTCCTTCTCAGTTTGTAAAGTAGTAAAGGACAGATCCAGCCATTAGAACCATGAATCACCATCAGATTTGATTAAATCCCTATGGTGTTTCAATTGGATAGTAGCTTTGGGGGCCTGTATGAGTACACAGCAATGCACAGCACAAGCTGTTTTAGGCATAAAAGTGAAGGCAGAAAGAAAATCAGGGCTGGGATTTTGAAAGGGCCTTGTGTACAACTGGTCGGAAGTTCTTTGATGATATATTTTTTGTCTGAAAATGCCAATTCCCTTTTGTCAGGAAGGTTTCTTAGGTCCAGGATGGAGTTTCTGGACAAAACAAGAGACACCCACCCACCCACCCCAGGATAGCCAGTAGCCCAGTGGTTAGGGTATTCACATGGGATGTGGGAGGACACCATGTTAAACGCTTGCTCCAAATCAGGCAGAGCAGGAATTTAAATGCGGGTTTCCCACATCCCAGATGAATGGATGACTGGCTACTCTGGGGAAGGTCTCTCTCCCTTGTTTTTCCATGAAAAAATTAAAAAGATCTCAGGTTTGTCAAGGTGCAGTGAATCTATGCTCAGTTTTGGGCAAACCTGAGCCAATGTATAGTTTTGGGTGGAAGCTGTATAAAACTCAGCAGATTTAACCTCACTTCAACTTGAACCTGGTGATTCTAGATTAATTTCACTTTGTAATCCAGGGATCATTGTTTGAACCCAAAACACAGAGCAAGACAGCCAACCTTGCCTGTGTTATCTCATAAGATTAGTTGAAATTGATTCATTTCCACAAAACAGAAGCTTTTGACAGATTGACATTTTCCAATGGAAAAACATTCAATTAGAAAATTTCCAACCAGCTTTAGTATTTGCAGTGGTACAGATTACACCTGTTTGAAACTGGGGTAAATTCCACTGTGCTTTGCACTGGCGGTTGCTAGCCACTGATGGCTGGAACTGAGATAAATCCCCCAGGCAGATAAGGCCTGAGATGGTATAGTATAAGAAAGATAGCTAATTTTAAATTCTCCCATTCTCAAGAAACTAACATCCAGAAAATGAGTGTCAGGGCATAACTGTTTCCAAGGTTTTTGTTTAAAAATTAGACACAATGTGCTCTGTTATGCATTTGCAGTGGTGTCTGTTAAAATCAAGTCACTCTGAGATGCTGTCTAATTCCAGAAGGTGATGTGCATGTTACGTTCAAATTTACAGATCAAAACCCCTTGTTGACTTTTAGACAATATTAAAGGGTTGATGAAGATCCATCAAAATTCCATGTTCTGATAGCAACATCAGCTGTTTTCTGAAATTTTCAGTTTTTTAATTCAGTGCTAAAACGAAATCCATTCCATTTGTCCCCAAGGCTTGTTATATGGAAGGATTATAATATAATATCATTATAATATTAGATTCAGTTCATTAGTCACTTCTTTTTAATATTACAGTAGCACTCAGAGACCCCACCTAAGATTAGGACACCATTGTGCTAGGCACTATATTAACAGAGTAAGAGACATTACCTGCCCTGAAGAACTTAGTTTAAATATACAAAACAGAAAAAGTGTGGGAGTAAGGAAGTATTATTATCTCCTACTTAACATGCCAGAAGCTGGGTAAAAAAAACATATTTAGTGTCCCTCTTTTTCTCTTTACCATTCATTAAAGAAGTATTAGAGTGAACTATGAAATAATTGTGTTTCACTGCTACTGGGAAGGAATGCAGAAAAGACCCCTAACAACTGGGAAATGCAAATTAAAAAATCTGTTGACAATTAAGATTATAGAAGCTATGAGGAACGGGTTTAGAAATTTCCCAAAATTTGGGCATAGGGACAGGAGAATAGGTCGATGAATTCTCTTGACAAGAGTATTTGCTACTTCCTTTACCAAGTATTAAATTAACAGCACCTAAAGAGGCACTTTTCTGCCCTGTGTCTGATTATTTCAAACCAAAACTTGGAACAAGAGGCCAAACCTGGTAACGTACCATCCTCCTGTCTGAGCCCTCCGCACTGAATTCAGCTAAAGTGTTAGTAATATTACAATTGGTTTTAACTCACTTATTTCCCTTTGTGTTTTCCTCAGAGGCCTGTACTTCAGTGTTCAGTTCTTTACAGACCTAGTAAAGAGTGCAATCATCCTTTCTACTGCATGGAAGCTCTCTTTAATAGGTGCCTGAAGGGATTAGAAAGGCTGGGTGGGGTGTATATAAAGCCATAAAAATGAACTGCTATGTCTATTGAGCATTCTAGTCTCACAGCAAATACTCTACACCCATACTGTAAGCAGAAGCTGTGGAACAGGTTTCTAAACTCTACTGAATGCAATATTCAGGGTTAATTGGATATAGCAGTGGAACCTCTGCATCCAGGGGCCTCCTGCTGAGAGGCAAAGGGGTGGAGAAATTTTCTCCGGCTTGCCAACTTCTTTACCACATTCAGCTAGATCAAAAACTCACTTTACCTGCACATGGAAGATATTTTGTTATTTTGATAGCTATTCCACTTCACAGTGGGAATAGAAATGGCACATCCCCTTAATCACAAGCATGGCAACTGAGGATCAGCCTCTGTCCTGACAGGCTCAGCTGGGAATTGTACCCTCAGCATATAAGGCTATCTTTTGACTTCCAGGATGACATGGTGACCTCTCTCAATACAGTCACAACTCATAGGTGCACAGAAGCTTCCATTGTACTGCAAGTCTCACCTTTCCTACAGCTGCTCCTTCCCAACCCCCTCTCTACGGCATAGGATACACTTTTTAAAAAAACTTTATCCCACCTGTTGACATTTATTTGTGAACAAAATACCTGGAAAGAAAGTAAAGGGAGACTTGGAGCTCACAGGCCACTTTTGGTTTCCAACAGAGGGGATATGTTGCAGGGACTGCATGGGAAACCCATTAAGATTAAACGTAAAGAGGCTGTATAGTCTGCTGGCCAGAGCAGAGGACTGAGGCTGGGAGATAAGTAGAAGCAGAAGTCCAGGCTCAGCCATTAATATGCTGTTTGACCATGGGCAAGTGATCAGTCCACCTTGTGCTGCAATTGTTGTTATTATTTATTGCTGCTACGTGCTCAGTGCTTTCCAAACACTTCCAGAGGACTGTCTCTGCTCCAAGGAGCTCATTATCTAAGGAATGGCCTGGCTTTGAGTGGGATGTTCCTGCCTTATAGTTGTGACTTGGAGAGAATAACTCAGAGCTCCAGCACTAGATGTGGTCAGAAAATTTCAACCAAAACAAAGTTTTGATGAAACCTGGAAAATACTGTGAACTTTTTTTTTTTTTTTTTTTTTTTTTTTTTGCGCAAAAGAGGTTTCGGTCAGCTCTACCCTACTAGTATGGTCAATGAGGTACTGCTGGTAGAAGTGTGTGCTTTTGGAGGTGAGAGACTCAGGGTTCTAATCCCAGCTGCCCCAGTAGAAGAGGGAGATTTAATCATTAATGTGGCTGTCTAATTAGAGGCATGTGTATATTTAATAATGCTTATGGATAAAATGAATAAATTTTAGCCTGGATATCGGAGATTAATACTTTCTGTATTATTCAGGTATGAAATTTTGGCGCTCTATTCAACTCTGACTTGGCTGCTTCTCTCATATTTGTGAATTCAACTTGTTTAAACACTTCTGGATTGGGTTTATTATTTAATGGTTCCCATGACAGAAGTTTGGTGTGTGTTCCATTTCCCTTTTGACTTAGATCCTGATCCAAAATCAATTTATTTCAATGTAGGTTTTTAGATCAAAACCTTGGTTAATCATTGTTTTAGTTTGGAGCCATTTTCCTTATAGAAAAGTTCTATGGAATTCAAAAGAGATGACACCAGTAGGATCTGTAGAAATTCACAGGGGTTCTATAAAAGTTATTCAAAAAATCTTTTAGAACTTAATAACAAAGGAGCGCCTTTCTAACAATATTTTTAACCATCCCTTCAAATTCTATAATTCTCTATTCTACAGAATGCTTAAGAACTATCCTATGGAAAGGTTCTCACTTTATTTTCCATAGAGCTTTTTCATACTGGATAGCCTTGTGTGTTTTCATTTTCCTATTTTCTCTCCTCAATCTCTTATGCAGGCAGGTTTTCAAAAGTGCTCAGGATTACTCTAACTGCTTCCATTGAAGTAAAGAGTAAGACTCCCACTGAAATCAACATGAGTTTTACCACTGAAGTCAATGGAAATAGTTATGTCCATGGTAAGTGCTTTTGAAAATCCTAACCTAAAGTTCACTTTCTTGGTTCTCCCTAACCTTTGCATATGTTCTTTCAGAATATGCAGCCTCTGTTCACATAGCCTCAATTACAGCTCCCTGATCCAGAGACCAGTCTTTGTTGGCCCCAGTGCTGTATGCTTCAGATCATCTCATCTTAGTAGAGGATGTGTACAATGTAACTGAGCTCAATCACTACCATTGAATTACCTTGCCCCGACATACTTCCTGTGCCCAGGACGGCTAGCACAGGGGCTGACTTTGCACCAGCATGGAGTTGCCCTCCATTAGGGAAATTCTCCATCAGCCATTTACCACCAAAACTCAATCCTCGGTATGATTGCACAAGTTTATTTTTCTCTATCTTGCCTGTTCCTTTTCTATTTTTTGCATGCAGCCAGGTGAGAACTTACACAATGTCTGCTGCAAATTGTCTCATTCATTACATTCAGTGGGAAAAGAAACTATTCCAATTGCCCTGTACAACACAGGCCTGAATAAATCCCTGTTCGGAAATGTGTGCTTGATTTTCAGAAGGTGCTGTTAGAAGTGTTAGTGGCATTCCAAATGCTGCAGTGGATTTCTGTACCACAAACACCATTTTATATCCTTTACAAGTGTGCACATCTAACAGCGGACAATAAATCTATCTCACTAATTACACATCCAGGTTGTTATAACCATCATAAATCAAGTACAGCTGGTAAAGCCATAAAATGATGTCAAATCATATTTCTAGTTTCTAAAGAGAAATAGGATTATTTGCAGCTTCTTTGAGAGACTGGCAATGTTAAAAGTCATATGCAGAAACAGTTGTCAAATAGGTTATCCACCTTTAATTAGGTAATGATATTGTCTTTTTCTCTCTCCTCATTTAAAAATGCTTGACATTATGTAACTCAGTCATTTGAACAAGAATTTATAATAGGAAAACTGCCATACAAATAAATGAGGTATAGGCACTATTATTATTAAGTACCTGCTATTTCAGAATTCCTTAGCAGCCAAGGTAGGTGTATTTCAAAGCTTCCTCTATTAATTAAAATCAGGTTTGCTAAATAAATACCATCATCAGCTTAAATGCCAGATTTTCAAAGGTATTTATGTACCCTAAAGATGCCAACTGGGGCTAGTAGGCTCTAGGCACATTTGAGAATCCTATTATGTGCCTAAATACCTTAAAAAAATCTAGCCTTAAGTGGCCATCTGAGATCGTTAGTGGGAAGACGCAATGCTACACTTGGAATGAACTTGGGTTAATCAATATAAAAAGTCTCTTAAAAAAAAGAAATCATTTGTCTGAGATTCTTATGAAAACAATAGACCAGCAGAAAATATTACTGTGTGCAGGCTAGAGTTACTATTTTCTGGCTGCTGGATAAGTTATTTCTCCTAGGAGAAAGGCCTTGAAAGAACAGCTCAGTGTCCTATCTAGCAGCAACTGAACAATGCAAGCTTTTGAAGAAGAGGGGCTACATACAATATAAAGGGAAACTAAATTAAATTTTCACATGTTTGAGGGAAATACCACTGGACTTATTTATAACAAAATCTGTCTGAACAAAATGGGCAGCATCTGTTAGAAAAGCTGCCTTATTAACTGCCCCCACAATTCCCAATGCAATTTTGCTTGACAAACAATAATGTTAAAAAAATATGAATAAAATGTTACCTTCCCGTATCTGGAGGCAAAGGTTCCCGTGAGTAAGGAGTGAAAAATAATTATCGTCTCATCCAAATCCCACACAAACACCCGCTGTGATGAAAGACAAGGGAGAGGAAAAGAGACAAATACATTCACACTTTAAGCATCTTCATGAGTGCATTTAATTAGGAAAAAATGTTACCTGGCAACAACTTTTTTAAGGTAACAAAACCACTTTAAGCATTGATCACAGATGCCTTTTTAAGGCTGGTAAAAAAACAAACAAAAAACCCCAAACTCTGCTCTCCGATTCCATATCTGCTCTGACAATCTGCTATCCCAATACGCATAGAAATCCCAGTAGGATATTATGTCAGGAGAGCAAAATAACAGAATCCGAAGCTACCTTAAAAGCCAGAGTGCAGAATTTTGCCTATGACGATTACACTGAGACAACAATCATTTTTCTTTTAAAACTACATCAGCCGTGGTGGCTATAGGTCTCAAACATCTTGCCTATATTTTGGCGCATACCATTCTCTAGTCTAACAGTGGATTATTTGTAAATCAACGTAACAATTTCTCTTGGCTGGATTTACTATCAAAAGGAATTAATATTATTACCTCAATCTCACTGTCAACAGTAGGGGAAGGATCGTTGCTTCTTTTTGATCGGCCTCGTAACTTTCCATCAGACCCTCGGTGTTGCCTGTCTGTTTCTGTATCTTTTACTGGTGTGGTTGCATATTCCCCTATGGAGAGAAAAAGGAATCCCGCTGAAAGCCTAAATTTTGCAGTGTATTTCTTTTCACATGTGGTTCTTGCAATACTTTTATGTTATCCAAGAAGTATCTTTTAGCAAAGGCGTGACAACTGCTTTGGTATTTGGTATTTAGTTATTGCACAAGCCACTTTAGAAAAAAAGTTTGTTCCAAAGGTTTGTGTTTGGGTGGATCAAACAATAGAAACATTTCACAAACATTTAAGAAAATATATTTTCAAGTTAAAAAAAACCCAAGACATCAGATTTCACTTTTGTATGTGAAAATTTTCACACTTTTTAAAATCAGGTGGGGTTTTTTTTGGTATTCTGGGGTTTGCTTTCTCCCTTTTTCTCTTTTCTATTGGAAATGGGGAAGTAAAAAAAAGCAAAATTTCAAAACACGATTTTTTTCCAGTGAATTTTCATGATTAAAAAGGTCATTTTTCAACAACAAAAACTAGTTTAAAAAACCCAGCTCTAGAATATTCCCAAATACATGTGTGTTTTAATCCAGTTTAGCTGTTTATCAGAGGACAGGAGGTACACCAGTTTAGAAACACTTGAGAAGAATAAACAAGAGGTGAAGTCGCTGTGTAAAGTATCAATTGATAGGATTCACTTTCATAAAACTCTCTAGCTATCACTTACGTTAAATTACAAATCCTTTTCAAACATTTTTCTTTTCACCTTGCTAACTTGTGGCCTCTCAACCCTCCTGGTACAGACGCACTCTTCTTAAGGAGAGTTTGGGTTGTTCCTAACAAGCCTCTTTGAAATCACCGTTTCTCAAGTAGGCTGAGATAAGATCTAAGGAATAGAAAATCCTCCAACTGCTTTTAGAGCAATCTGCGATCACTTTTTAAAAGCAATATTAGTTTATTTTTCTTTTTGAACAACCACAGATGTTCGGATTTGTTCCATAAGTCAGCAGACCATACAATGGGCGTATATTGTGATCATCCACAAATTATGTGGTATTTTATATAAATGTTATTGCATGCCAATGAAAACTTTAGTGGAAAAGTGACATCTGAAAGCTGTATTCAGACAGTACATCGGAGGATAATGATCTGTCAGTAATTCCATAGACTGCTTGAGCCCTTGGAGTCTGAAAAGTAAGCACTCCAGGAGAGCCGAGATAATTTCAAAAGGTATTGATGCCATATGTGGAATTCATAATTGACATTTAACTCAACCTGTTTTCTCTTGATTTTTTTTAAAGAGAGAATCAGTTGAATTCCTTTTAACATACTTACGAAGTCGGATATTACGTTTAGTGGTTAGAAATTAGCTAAAAACTAGAAGGAGGCTGCAAAGTTAGGACCTTTTTAGATTTTGGGTGTGTTTGGATATAGGATTTTGGGTTGGGCTCATCACTAATAAAAACTATCTGTTAACACACTAGCCTGTTGTTTAAAAGTCATGATTAATAACATTTTCCCTTTCTATACCATTTTTTATTTGAAGGTGTGAGACCACTCACACCAGGAACACATTTGAGCTATAGGAAGCAATTAAGAAATACTCATGAAAAGAACATGGCTTATTCTCATAGAGATTACATTTTCTAACTTGTTCTCTAAATTTGTGCCTGCAGTTGTAAAGTCATCGTCCTTTGCCCGCACAAAGGAGATGTGCAAAATTGCAGGTGTAAGTAACAGATCTTTGCCATGAACTTTAATTTGTATTATTTGTGCCCACAGATGACTGAGCCTGTAAAACAGTGAACTGGTTTTAAATAATATAATGTATCCACTTACCAGACAGTGATTCTGTGCTTTGACTAGTGATGTTGTGTGAAGACTCTTGGAGAGAGTATGTGGATGTCGGGATGGCTGATGGACTGATGCTATTTGCTGATACATAAGGAGAGTTGTAGGAAGAGGTGTAATACTGAGAGTACTGGCTTTGAGGAAAGCTTGGATAGGACGAGTATTCCTTTGGGGGAAAAGAGACATAAGTAATCCTTCTGCATCACAGGCTTTTACTACACAGACAAGTGGGTAAGCTAATGCACGTGGCAGACACTTTCAAGAGTCATGGGATCTGAGCACACTTTTTCCAAAGAATCTTGTTCAAGTCACTTTGATAGGTATTTCTGCTTCGCTCAGGTCTATTTCTGCTTCATTGGCATCAGCAGAATTTACAAGGAGACAAGAGTCATAACACGCCCTGCCTTTTTCTGTGGGATTCGTTGACCATGGCTGGCCCTTTCTGAGCACAGGGTGCAGCAATTTTATGCAGGGGAGTGATGTGAAATACTGTTTCAAAAGGGACTGAGATGAGACAGGTGGCCACTGTAAGCAGTTCTAAGCACAAGAGTAATTAAAAGAACAGGTGAAAAATGCAGAGGGGGGAAAAAATCACAAAAATATTTGCAATTTTCCTCTACTTGTTATCAAAGTTTTTGATCAGCAGTAGAACAGGTTACAAAATGAAAAAAATAATACCCAGCTCTTATAAATCGCTTTTCATCAGTAAATCTCTAAGCACTTTACAAAGGAGGGTACCATTATTATCCCCATTTTACAGATGGGGAAACTGAGGCACAGAGCTGACGTGATTTGCTCAAGTTTACCAAACAGGCCAGGCACAGAGCCAGGAATAGAACCCAGGGCTCCTGAGTCCCAGTCTAGTGTTCTATCCACTAAGTCACACAGAAATTCCTAGAAAATATTTTTAAGTGTTTTCCAAACCATTTAGTTAGTAAACAACAAGGAGTCTGGTGGCACCTTAAAGACTAACAGATGTGCCACCGGACTTTAGATGTCTTTAAGGTGCCACTGGACTCCTTGTTGCTTTTGTGGATACAGACTAACACAGCTACCCCCTGATAGTTAGTGAATGAATCCCTAAACAATCTCCCCTTCCCAAAGATAAGTTAACTTCATAAGAGGTGCAGATGATCTTTGGGGGTTCGGGGAGGGGGATTAATCCCAATACACCTCACTGGAACTCAATTCCTGGGAGAGAAACGTTTTAAGCAATCTTAGGCCTGAAGTTAATGGGAAGTGTCCATTTACTGATTCAGTAGGAGTTGGATCAGGCCTATCACAAAAGTATCACAATAAGAAGTCCCTTTGCTGGGTTCAGCATACAGCTCATTTCTAGGCTCTCAACTAAAGTTGCAGGGCCTCTCCGTGAGGGATGAGTGTACTGAATACTACTTACCACACTCTAGGATTTAATAAGACATATAAATTAATTAAATGGACAGCATCAAGGCCAGGAGGTCTAAAATAATACCTTCCAGCTGTGTTTTGCTTTTCAGGAGCACACATGCCCTTCACAGCTTCCCTCCATTCTGCCTATCTGCTCCTTCCCTGTGAGGAGGTGGGATATTGAAGTACACAAGATTATTCCTCTCTGGGCACTTCAAAACATGATTTTTTTTTGTTGCTGTTGTAAATTTCAGACCCTAGCATATTCACATCCATTGATCTGAATGGAGTGACAAAGCAGTCTGCATGCACGTATGGTACGGGGATGCAGGTACCTGTGACCTCTAACACACTGACCACTGGGGTGGTTGCTGGTAGAGTGTTTGACTATCACCGCTGTAGCCCTCATGTTGGGAGGGCTGATGAGGGTGCCAGAATCAGGAAAAGCAGTTTAAAAACACCATACTTTTATTTTTAAATTAAACAATAGTTCTGCTTTGGGTATTTCAACCCTGAAAAAAACAAATCACAGGTTGAAGGTGGCCTACCAAAGGTGGTTGTTTTTTTTGTTTTTTTTTTAACTTTGCCCATTTTTGCTTCTTCATGACATACAACGAAAGACTGAAAGGTAGTTTTTTTTTGTTTTAAAGATTTGTCAAAAAAATTTTTTTTTTTACTTCAGAAATAGCAAGAATGTCAAACCAGATCTTCTCTGGCAGTTGTGCAGGACAGTGTAAGGGTCTCAGATGTATCTTGTGAGCTTTCACTCTTTAACTTAAGGGCTGGAATACTGAATTATTAACAAAGAGGCTTTCTCAGAAATGTTCATGCGACATTGATTTTAAATAGGTAACTAAAAATCCCTCCCTCCCTCAACTAATTGTGTTTGATAATTCCACTAGTTCTCAGTCAGTCACCAGAGAGTCCTCAAGGGCAAACAGACCTGAGTTTCCAATACAAAATAAAGCTGAAAAGAAAACTAAGGCTTTTTTCATTTTTTTCTTAATGTCTTATTTATCCCATCATTTAAAAAAAAAGGCACAAGCCCAATTATTTTTCCCTTTTGCAGGTCACCTTCAAACTTCAACCAGGTGCATGTCTATGGGCCTTTACTGACCATACTGTCTTTCAGAAGAATATGAAACAAAGAAACAATCCACTATTGTTTTCAGAAATACAAGAGCCACAATCAACTCCTTGCAGGTAGGAAATTGGAATTTAGTGTTCCTTGTCTGCAAGGTGACTTGCTAAGGACAAAGTCTTCATGTTTGGTCCAGCCAAACTGAGCAACTGGCTATTAACCAGCCTGAATTTTCTTATTGTGTGTGTGCCTTATATAATACACACACACACACACACTATATAAGGTGCCAACAAATGCAAAGTGTGAAGCTCACAGACAGGTGGACACTCAAATAAGGAAGAGTTCAGATGGCTCAGATAGCTCACTATTCACCAGGGTCTGTGTATGACACTTCCAGATTGTTTATTCATATTTATTACCTAAAGCCAAGAGACCAGAGGAAAGGGTGCAAAGGGGGAGCTCTCTATAGATGATGGAAAGACACTGCTTTTAAGAAACCTGTCATATGATACCATGGGCTCCCCATAAGAATTCTGAAATGCTTTCAACATTGCAACCCAATTACTGCCCAGGTCAGAGAACGCCAGCAGTGAGAGATACAGTTTTGGCAGGGCTCTGTTGCAAAGATCCCTGCCGAGCCATTGCTGTGCATATATGTATCCATTTATTTAAAACAAAAAAGGCCAGATGTTAGGTCAATCACCAGGTCAGATATCCATGGATATAGATGGTGTCTGTGACTACATAGACTATTAGCCTCCTTAAATACATGTGAAAATAGTGGCAGTCTCTCTGACCTGGAAGATCTCTAAGTCTTTAAAATAAGAGACATTGTAAATAATTACTGAGGCTGTACCTGATGCACAGTGCTGAATCCTGCAGAATTGGTCAGGCCGTTGGCTCCTTGGTAAATCCCTGATGTGCCTGTGAAAAATAATATCATATTTACATATAACAGATTTCCTAAAATCAATGTAACAGAATATGCTTACATCGACAGTCACACAACGGTAGGAATAATGCATTTATCCTACAAAACAGTAGGTGGCAAGTCAAGAAAGCTAGGGGATTGCTTCTACTGCCAAGGTCTGGGCCACTGCTGAATTCAAAGGTAACTGCAAAATCCATTTTAAAAATATGTAAAGGAGCCAGGAAGTAGCCACACGCTGAAGCTGGAAAACTTGGTTGAAAACAAGCTTGCAACATGGGTCCGTGTGTAACATGATTTTTATTTTTCAAGATACATCAGCACAGAACTTTCCAAATGTCTCCCTAAACTATGCCTCTAGAGTTTACATCTTTTCATCCACATAAATACCTGCAATTGTGCATCACCTTAGTTGTTTGTACAAACAAAGACTTCAGGTGCAAGCCATATGCCCCACAAATATATGTCTTGGTAAACCAAGTACACATGAAGTTTGAAAATTTGGACTTACATGCCTCTTTTCAGGGTTAGAATTTCATTGTCAAGGTTCCTGGGCAAGCAGTGACTGGAAGCATTGGCCCTGCTTAGTCCTGGTGTTATTAAGAAGAGGGATGGATGCCTCATATCACTCTTGCAGTTTCCTCTGGTTGATATTTGCATCTGCTGCTGGGGGGTGGGGGCGGGGGGAGAACTACTGCATCTGTGTGTGGCGATGGGAGGGGGGGAAGGAGAAGGGGAGGATTGAGAATTCAGCATGAGGACAGGAGGGGGAATTGGGCGTGGTGCAGAAACAGAATATCCTGAAGCTTCCCATCCCCTAGATTCTGCCCCCTGGAAATGTCTAGACTGTTATTTTAACTGCAGTCTACAAAGTTTCAGCTTCAGGAGCTCTCTCTTCAAATGATTGGAGAACCACATCCTGAAAGCTCCTCTTCCTTCAGTTTGTGTGGTACAACAATAGCTCAGAACCATGTGGTTCGTCCCCTAATTAGTGAAGCAGGGCTAGCTCCCAGAGCTGGTCCCAATTCTGCTTGTAAGCTACCCTCCTGTCTAACACAGAAAGAACATATAGTGCTCCATCTTGATGGAAACCTCCAGCCAGCCTCCAGAAAGCATTACCTTTTGTGACCCATTATCTCTGTGGCAGCCTCCACTTCATATTAGTGATGAGGGCAGCTGTGATCTGCAAGCTAGATGTTATTTTGCTCCTGGCAGCTTGTCACTGGTCCTTGGCTGGACATCATTTAATCACCCTTTTGTTTTATTAGGCTAGAACCTGAGGACCCTAATTGCAGATACACATTCTGGCTAGTGCCATGTGAATTGCTCTCTCTCTCTCTCAAACTGTTAGGATCTTTATGCCCAGTGCAGCTCTAACCAGAAGTTGTAAACAAATGCCTCTCAATGTCTTCACGTGGTGTTTCTTCTCCAAAGATTGGCTTGTTTGTTTTTATTTTAAGACCCTAGATTAGCTGAGGAATGGACAGCTGAACAAACTGCAGCCCGCCAAGTGCAGTCACAAAAGCACATGCAGTGAGAAATAAATCTCATGCCAAAAAGAAACAAGGAGGAGGATCTGCATCCAGAACTAATTTGTCGCCACATGTAGCCTTTAAAAGCCTTACAGAAAAAAAGTGGAAGGAGGAGGGGAGGACGGGCTGATCAAGAGCTAAAGTTTTCTTCCAGTGCAGCCCCCTGTAGAATGCCACACTCTGCCATTTCTTCATCTGGGGACCATCCCACATTATTACACACACACACGATTTGGATGCCTGAGAAACACATCAAAAAGAACCTGCAGCTATTAACAGCTTTTTTTGTTTTCTGGTGAAACAGGTCTACCACTACGCAGAAAGAATGTCAGTGGGTAAATCAAAATCTAAGGCCTGGTCTACACTACGGGGGGGGGGCGGGGGGTCGAACTAAGGTACGCGACTTCAGCTACGCGAATAGCGTAGCTGAAGTCGAACTACCTTAGTTCGAATTTCCTACCTGTCCAGACGCCGCGGGATTGAACTCCGTGGCTCCCCCGTCCACTCCGCCACCGCCGTTCGCGGTGGTGGAGTTCCGGAGTCGATGGGAGCGCGTTCGGAGTTCGAACTATCGCGTCTAGATTAGACGCGATAGTTCGAACTCCGAGAAGTCGAACTCTCCGCGTCGACCCGGTGGGTAAGTATGGACCTACCCTAAGAGATTAATAGGCCAGGCCTGGTTTTCAAACAAGCAGTGCCAGTAATTGCATGGGTCCCTGGATACACTCGGTGGTCCAGATCCTCAGTTTGTGTAAATGCTTCAGTATTCACTGAAGTCCACTGCTGAGGATGTGAAGCAGAGAGTCATGCCTTGGTGGCATTAGAAGAGGAAGTTTAACATGAGCAGATTTCACCTGCTACTAGTGGTTCTCAAGGACATAGCAACTCACTGCCCAATCCCACCCTCCCAAAATGGTCAAGCCAGCCCTTCTGTAGCAGCCTGGAGGAGCATTTCTGTACTACAGCACCCTCAGCTAGACATTCATCCCACGCTCAGTTTTGTCATTGCTTCTTTGCACATTTTTTAAAAAGTGTCTTAATACTAAAAACAGGATGAATAGCTTCCCAGAGTAACTGAACAGAGTATGAAGGAGAGTAATAGAGCCCCAATGCTTACAGGCAAATACAACTTTCACAGAACACAAAACAGCTCTTGTACACCAGAGCTCAAAACAATACAAGAGGGAATTTTTGATCTTCCTCAACTGTCAGTTTAAAACAATCCATCATCCTTTATTAAAGCTGTCAAGAGGGGGATGAGTTAGCTCGAGGGACTCATGTGCTATGTGTAAATTGTGATGAGAACATGTTTATTGCTGTGCTATTTGCAGATGATACTGTACTTCCTGTTTTCCAAACGATTAGAGGTAATTATGTAAAAGTCAAAATGTAATATGGGAATGAACTTGCATTGAACTTTGCACCTGCTGTGTAACCAAAGTGTGTGTTTGTGTGGAGGGGGATTGCAGGAGTAGTGCGTGGGAGGGTTGAGCTTCATAGCCGCCTATCAAATTCAAGACCAGATTCTACACTATGGATTAAACTACTCCAAAAATAGCATAGTGCAAAAAGAAAAGTGTTGGAGAGTTAATGTCTCTTTGAGGAAATCTATGCTCAAAACCACAAAAATATTCTGCACACAAAAGTAACATGTCCCATAATTTTTTTTTTATAGTTTTCTTTCTGGTTAAACTGTTGTGCTGCATCATGGAAAATGGAGTCTGGCCTGAGAGCCCAGCCTAGTGAGGAGACGAAGGGAAGTGGGCACGAGGCACTGCAGCAGTTCAGGAGAACACAGACTAATGGTGGTGACCCAACCCCAAATATTTTGTTTCAGGTTTTCCTGACTGAAAACTGAAAAAGTTCAATAAAAATCAAAAGTTTGCCACAGACAGTTTTGATTTTGTGGAAACTTCATTTTCCACAAAAAAAGAAAGGGGGGGAGGGAGAATTCTCAACGAGTTCCAATAGTGACACTGTCAAATGACACCCCTTCACCAAGCCATTATCAAGCACCTCCCTTCCCTTCCTGTTGTTTTCTGTCACCTGTCCATTTATGTCAAACTCTTTCCCAGGAGGTAGGATGTGCTTCGATAACCAGCGATGGGCTTGAGCAGCTTCTGAAAAGTTGGGGGGGGGGGGAAGACGGAGAAAGGGGAGGTCCCTGGAGTCCTTGGGATGTGTCCCATGTTTAGAATGCCTGGGCTCTCTCATCTCTGAACTCATGCTGCCCTGTTGTGTAGGGCTATTGCTTTCAGATGCTCGTAATGGATGGCACGATAGCCCAACCGTAAGCTAACAGCAATTGGCTAATCTTTAATAGTGTACTTGAAAGTAACCAAGATGGGCCCAAATAAAAAATCTGGAGTCAAACTCCCCCAAATTGTGACACTATGAAACTTAAGCCAAACTCTACAGCTCCAGCCCATCTATAGGAAATACCAAGAGGAGGCACTTCCAGAATTTGTATTAAAACATCAAAGCTTTCCCATGACTCCTTAGTCCTCCAGAACCTGATTTACTAAGGTCTAGGATTGCTATATGGTGCAGGAAGGGAGTAATACAGCAAATCATGTTGTACACTGAAATCCTCAGCCATTCCTAATAATAATACTACTATTCTATAACACTGAAACACAAATAATGAAGTACACATTTATTCAGTACTTCTCCCTTTCAGAGATTCTCTCTCGCCTAATGGATACATTTACTGTACCATGGATGAGTGAGTAAGAAACATTTATCTACCTTGCTGGGTCTGTGTCACCCAGCTTGCATTCAAACTCCCCACTTTTAAATCAGAAACACAGACCAGGATCTCTCCCTTGGCATCTTCTCCATATGGAGTGTAGTTCACATCTGTGTTCAATCAAATCAGTTGCTAAATGTCACAATGCCCTCATTCACAGGTTGCTTAAAGAACATTTAGCTGGTAATAAAACAATCTGGATTCTAGAAGAGAACAGTTCTTCAGACATACTGTACAGTAAATGTTCCCACAGAGTACATCTACCACAAGCAAACACAAATGCAGACACCATACAACAGCTGTGCATGCTCTGTAAAAAACCCCTCTCTGTAGATCCAGTGCCATATACTTTCTTGTGATGGGGAGAAGAGAGATACACTAGAGTGCACAAGGGCAACACTCAAAGTGAAAGTTTAGTGAGTTTATTAATGTTATAGCCTGGCCCTCACAGTAAATGGATTCCCTTTGCTATTCCTCTACGCTTTTTTTTTCTTCAATTAAAATAGATTTTTTAAATGTGTGCCAGTACAATTTCATTTGTGCCTGAGCCAGATCAGGGCTGCAAGTCACTGCTGGGGAAAAGCTGTCATGCTGAGCATTCAAGCCCCAAGCTGACAGGGCAACTTGCAGGCCTGCCAGGTGTCCTGGACCTCCTGTGGCACTCACGCATGCAGAACTCCCCACGCATTCCCACAGACTCAGTGTCTCGCGTGCAGCTGGACTGCAGAAATGGTCTACAGTTGGGGCTGCTGTGGCACCTGCTGAGCAGGCACACAAGTGGCTTCTGTCTTGCTATGCCCCTTATAAGAAATAAGTGGGGAAAAAGCAGCTGTGAGGGAAGCCAAGTGGCAGCAACAGCAAGTGGAGGCAGGGACAGGTGGCGAAGGGGACCCAGTACTGGCCCCAGGCTCCCTCCCACAGCCACCAATTTGACCCCTTCAGCAGGTTCCACATTCCACCCAGTCCCCAGCCACTCCACCCAGCTATCCCCATCTTCCCAGGCACTCCCACAAACCCAGCTGTCCCCGGATTCTCACCCAGCCACCCAGCTGCCTCCCTAGACATCCCCACAAACCCCACCTACCTCTTTCCAGCTTCCCCTGACACCCTGAACAACCCCCCAAACTTAACTATACACAGCTTCTCCCTCCCACAATCTCTAATCCCAGCCACTGAGCTTGTCTCTTCTCCCTTTGCCCTGCTGACTCTCACAAATCCAGTTTCCCCCTCCAGTTACCCCCGCAAACCTAACTACCCTAGAGCTATCCCCCAGCCCTCATGGACATTACCACAAGCCCAGACGCTATGGTACTCCCCTGTCCTCTGAAAGCTCTCACCAATGCCCCAATATCCTTCAGCACTTGCCACAGCTGTCCTTCCCCACACCATCATCTGGGACACAGCACAATGACCATAAGCTGAAGCTTATGGTCATTTACAAACATGTACATTTTAATGAGTAATTTGCATGCTTGCAAATAAATAGGCACAAAATGTCCCATATGAATCTGCACCAAACTTGGCAGCCGTGAACTTGCAAAAAAAAAAAAAAAAGTAAGGCCCTTCAGTAGTAGTCCTTTAGCTCTCCCTTTCAGCCATTAATGGATTCAGCCACAGGCTTTGAGAAGTTAATTGTGGCCTTTGCCCCTCAAGAGAGCCCCAACAAGGTTTCAGACAGGCTGTCAGTGGGCCCTGCCTATAGACCTCTTCTGCTGCTTTGGTCCTCTTTGGAAAATATGCAAGTAACCAGCTGCCCTGCACTGCATCCCTGTGGAGAGAAATGCAGTCCTTGCAGGGGCAGCTCCAGGCCCCTGCACGCCAAGCGCATGCTTGGGGCGGCAAGCCGCGGGGGGCGCTCTGCCGGCACCATGAGGGCGGCAGGCAGGCTGCCTCCGACGGCTTGCCTGCGGAGGGTCCGCTGGTCCCGCGGCTTCGGAGGACCTCCCGCAGGCAAACCGCTGGAGGCAGCCTGCCTGCCATGCTTGGGGCAGCAAAATCCCTAGAGCCGCCCGAGTCCAGCAGCAATACTGTTCATTTTTCTATGATTTCTCCATTTATAAAATGTCTCCATTCTTCTCTCCTGTACCTAACTCCTCACTTCCTTACCTCCAATAGCTTCTCGAAATCCAAAGACCACAGTAAACTGCCCAATCTTTTACGCAATCTCTCTATACTGCACTCATGGTAGTTTTGGAATGCCTAACAAATTCTACGTGTTAGATGTTACAAAGTTCTCAGTTTCTTTCCCCATCCCATCTCCTTAATGGTAATTTTTTTCCATCCCTTTTCCACTCAGGAAAGTAAGGATGATGAAGCAAGTTTGGCAATAAGATGGATGGCTGTTCTCAGTGTTTTCAGGAGTAAGTTCCACCCAGGCACTATAAAGAAAACTCTGTCTCTGCACTTACTAGGCTCACTCATGCTGCTGAGAGTTCCATTGTTTCAGAGGAATGTAGTTGTCATGGGATGCTACAGTTGTGGCAAATGAGGTGACCTGTTAGGTAATGTGGAGCAGTCCCACAGACGGTTCTGAAGATTAGGGCTATACCCTTGAACTTGACAGTCTGTGGGGACCAGCGTAGGGAGGAGAGCACCACGGAGATATTCTCTCAGTGGGCTCTGTTGGTGAGTACGTGAGCTGCTACACTCGGAACTAACAGGAGCTTTTTCTAGGTCATGTTTTCATTCCAGAACTGAATGCACTGAAACAATCAAGCGTCACAAAAATGTAAATGGCCAAGTCTGAACAGATGTAAGTGTGGAACAGGGCATTTTTCACAGACTTAACTATTTTGGTTTACAGTAGCAGTGAGGAGTCCAGGAACACACAAAGGATGCACAGTATCTAGACTACCTGTGGCCGCCTTGAGTGGTGGCTGATGTTATGGTGGTGACAACTTGCAGAAGTGGTTGAAAAGATACAACAAAATGATGATCCACTGATTCTTTCAGTTCACAGATGATCAGTTCCAATGAAAGATCTCTGAAAGGGTTTTTTTTATAATCTCCTAATACTAATAAATTAAATGTCCCTTGCAATAGTGATACACTGGGTTTTATAACCCGTACAACATGGCATGTGCTGTTTTATACACAACATGTTGTTCAGACTTACATTAAAAACCTAATGCTCCTACAGTCAGTAGGCAAGTCAGTGATGCAAGGAAAAGTACCAGTATAACTCCCAGTAGTGTTTGCATTACTTCATTCTATGGCCAACATCTGGCTGGTGACTTCGGTGGTCATTCAGAAGGTTCTTTGCAGCATTTTACCTCTCTGACAAGCTAATGTTTCCTGCAGTAAATATTGCCTTCTCCAAGCTGATACTTTTTTAGATAGAGGTTAAGCACCCGTCAGAATTACCTCCCACCAACAATACTCCAGTGCCTTGTAAGAGTCTAAATCCTACGACATCTGCCTGCATTTATTGGGCAAGGAATCTCATAAAATGTTACACTGCTGTCAGCTGTGAAGTTATTTCAAGTGAGTATCTGACCTGCTAAAGGAGAAGATAAACTCAGCCCATATGTACGCTGTGTCATACGGCTCAACTGTTTGCCATTAAGCATAATGTTCCCTTCCACCAAACAGCCTGCTCTGTATTTCTATCTGGAAGGAGTTGGATACTACTGAGAAGAGCACATTGTAAAAGCCTATATGGACAGAGTGGTTCTGCACAAGAGCACTGTGGCATTTTACTGCAGTAGCTTCTGCTAAAGCATACTGCTCTTTTAGAAACACAATGAATCTCGCACTAACAAATGCCTCCTGTAGAATACCCTGTTTTACACCACCAATTTAAAATATCCCCATGGGGTTACCACTACGATTTTGTTCAACCTTTGGCTTAGAAACCATCTCTATTAGGCTGACTGATTTTTGCTGGACAGTTGGGTGACTATTTAGGACATATTTCCTTGTACAACGTTTCTCGACCAAAGTCTCCTCCTTATGCTGCTTTGGGTCTGTGACCCATAATTCATTACTCACCCATGTCTGTAAAGCATGATGAACAAGACTGCTGTAAGGGTTTGGCTTTTATCTTCCTTTTTCTTTTTGTAGGTGACCTGCTCCACGTAAGTCAATTCATTTTAAGAGTTTGAAAGTTCCTAGATTGCCTGCATTCACTATCTGGAGTCTGGTGCTGGGAAAGTGTCCCCTATATTATTTGTGAGAAAATGTTCACTCTAACGAGCTTTATAGGTTGCTGGTGCAGGTACCATAGGAAATAAAGTTACATTTTCTTTAAAAATACATCACAAGGAAACTTTTTAAGCAAGTAGTAGACAATGCTGCAACAAAAACTTAGCTGAATTCAGTACAATTCCACATCACAATCTTCACCATCAGAAAAACCTCTTGTTGGACATCTCAGTAAAGGGACCAAATACTAAATAACCCTTTCATCCTAGCAGTGGTCCCTTGCATGATCAAGTTTGTGGCACATTAGTAGGACAACATGAAATAAACTTGTATTGCCACTAACTGTGCTGTACGTGTCTTGTGGTGAGAAGACCTCAGTCTCAAGGGCTCTCTATCAGACACCTTCAGCCAGCACTAATATCTAGTTACACAATCTAGACTTTATGTGGTGAATAACAGACATGAATGTTATACAGGAGCTGGTAGCAAACCCTATATTTAGGTTGTCCACTATTTTCTGGGGGCACCACATGGGACTGGAACCTGGCCAGGTGCCCTGCAAACACAAGCTTGGACCCAACAGCCCCTTCCCCTTGGGGGCACCACAAGGAGTAGGAGTTCCCCTAATTTGTGGGGACAAGGAGGAGAAAAAAAGTGAGCACTGGCTCTCCCATCCCTGGACCCAGCACCTGGACCCAGTGGGCCATCCTCCTTCTGGGATAACAGTCTTCTCTCTCCCTATCAACTAGTGTAGTTAGTCCTATAGGTCAAGTGGCAGCAGTTTGTGCTTCAGTGCTGACGTTCCAGGGTTCAAATGCTGCTGATAAATATATCATAGCATTGGACTAAGGTTTGTTACAGTTGTACATAATGTAGTTAGTTTTTATCTTTTTTCCTTTAAAAAACACTTCAGACAATTACATTATTTTATTTTTTTAAAAAAAAAAAGACCTAAAAGGACATTATTTGGTTGTAGCATTTTACAGTTAGGAAATAGCAGATTTACTTGTCTGTGCAAACACATGTTGCACCCCTTTGTCCAGATGCACTGTGACAGCCTTTAATCACATGATCACATTTTTCCCCACAGGATCCCTGCCTCATTCAGTGCACAAAACGGACGAATGCACAAGAGGGAAGAATTAAGATTACACAGACCACCGTAAATCTGGCATTTTCTAATTTGAGTACTTGACCTTGCAACCTTAATGTTTCTTAATGTAGTTTTTTGTATATAATTTTATCTAGACTATATTAAAATTCCCTTTACTTGATAAATATTTTAATGAAAGCATTGTTAGGGTTCCCAGTCAAGTATTCAATTAACCTTGTGTAACTTTTAGAATATTCTATTCAAGCCTAAAATAAAGCTGAGTAACCAAGAAAAGCTTCCTTATCTTTCTCCTCTTTCTTCCCTCCCACTAAGTTATTTTTGGTATACAACATACTCTGTTGCAAAAACAACACCCCCCAACAAAACAATGCCCCCCCCCACCCGCAAAAGCATACACTATCACCCCCATCTTAAATCTCACTGTAAACTTAGTCAATGTCAGGCACACTTCGTGAAGGAATTCTGATTGCAGATGAACTTGCAGCAAGATCTTTGGAATACCAAAAGTCCTCATGCATAATGATTGCAGAGCTACGGAGTTTCATGGTTTACAACTCCGCCTTCTGCTTCTGTTGCATCACTTTGTACCACATGCTTGTAGATTGGGTTAATGATGCAAGTGTGGACTAAACCCTATTTTCTACTGTGATATCAAATGCACATGAAATAGAATCATCGATAATTTCAAAACTAGATGCCCATTCCCCATTCAGGTATTGACACTATATTCTGAATTTTTTTTATTTTTTGGCAAATGACCCAAGAGGTGCAAGATAATCCATGTAATTTAATTCTGCTACCAGAAATTAATACATTTTGGAAATTGAGTAACACCTCTTAACATCCTGTAGTTTGATGTATTTTCAAGCTGAAATATGAATTTCGGATGTGAGCTGATTCAAGTATGTATTCACCTATATGTATTAAATATATTTCTATTAGCCCTCAGAAAAATATGCCCTTTTTCCTGGCCTTCTTCTTATGAGTTATACATCATTCCATTGCTTACTAGAGATGGGGAATTGAGACCCAAGATCTTCTGGAAGCAAAGATGTATTGTTTCCTTTAGGGTGTATGAAATCATTTGGTTTGTAATTCAGATCGCAATAGAAACAATAGTATAGATTCATAGAAAGGAATCTCAGCACAAATCTTTGAAGTGCTATATACCTTAGAATTCTTCCAATTTCTTTTTAATTTTAAAGCTGCATATATATGAAAGAGTAAATATAGATGGTCAATACAGAATTCTATTGCTTTGGTCCAATGAATTAACTGCATTTTTAATCTAAATCCTGGGAAATTCTAACTATATTTGCATTTCTAAAGTACTCATTGATTATGGTGCGTAGGCACAGTCAACATTCCTTGTAATCAGGTTTAGGGGCTTCCGAACAGTCTCCTCTGTATTAGAAACTGCTTTGTGATGGGAAGAATTAAATGACCTGTGCTGTCTGGGTCCTGATGATCAGAGGGGAAGTAAGTCAGACAACCCTTTAATAGCACTTGCCAACTAAAATCAAATCTTAAAACTGAAAATAAAAGGGTGAGCATAACACAAACTGACAAGAGTCTGGAAACTCAGAAGTAAGGTGGGTTCCCAACCTTTGCCCATACTATTGACAGGAAGAAATTGAACAGGTGCTGAGGATCGAGTGCCAACTTGGACTTCACACATCCAGGACTTCAATGTGTCAAGCCAACACTATTTTGCATGTGTAGATCCCTGTTCTAATAATTGTTTATTGTTAACAGTCACCTGGAAAACAAAGAATTTAAACACTACATTCCCCTGTAATATATTCTTATCGAGGAGTGTTACGTTGTGAGACACCATAAGCAACACAGCAGTTAGGCTCTAGTACACCAAATCCCAGATTTTCAGACTAGCCTCAGCCAAGCCTTTCTTTTTGCAACAGGTGATGACCCAATCTGTGCTTGCAAATCAGTGAACAGTCCACATGCTAAAATTTATAGCCACAATTCATCTTGGTCACAGAAAAAAAAATACAGGATAAGAGGGAAGATCCTTTCATGGATTGAGAACTGGTTAAAAGACAGGGAACAAAGGGTAGGAATAAATGGTAAATTTTCAGAATGGAGAGGGGTAACTAGTGGTGTTCCCCAAGGGTCAGTCCTAGAACCAATCCTATTCAACTTATTCGTAATTGATCTGGAGAAAGGGGTAAACAGTGAGGTGGCAAAGTTTGCAGACGATACTAAACTGCTCAAGACAGTTAAGACCAAAGCACACTGTGAAGAACTTCAAAAAGATCTCACAAAACTAAGTGATTGGGCAGCAAAATGGCAAATGAAATTTAATGTGGATAAATGTAAAGTAATGCACATTGGAAAAAATAACCTCAATTGTACATACAATATGATGGGGGCTAATTTAGCTACAACTAATCAGGAAAGAGATCTGGAGTCATCGTGGATAGTTCTCTGAAGACGTCTATGCAGTGTGCAGCGGCAGTCAAAAAAGCAAACACGATGTTAGGAATCATTAAAAAAGGGATAGAGAATAAGAGAGAATATCTTATTGCCCTTATATAAATCCATGATACGCCCACATCTTGAATACAGATGTGGTCTCCTCATCTCAAAAAAGATATACTGGCATTAGAAAAGGTTCAGAGAAGGGCAACTAAAATGATTAGGGGTTTGGAACGGGTCCCATATGAGGAGAGATTAAAGAGGCTCGGACTTTTCAGCTTGGAAAAGAGGAGACTAAGGGGGGATATGATAGAGGTATATAAAATCATGAGTGGTGTGGAGAAAGTGAATAAGGAAAAGTTATTTACTTGTTCCCATAATATAAGAACTAGAGGCCACCAAATGAAATTAATGGGCAGCAGGTTTAAAACAAATAAAAGGAAGTTCTTCACACAGCACACAGTTAACCTGTAGAACTCCTTGCCTGAGGAGATTGTAAAGGCTAGGACTATAACAGGATTTAAAAGAGAACTAGATAAATTAATGGAGGTTAAGTCCATTAATGGCTATTAGCTAGGATGGGTAAGGAATGGTGTCCCTAGCCTCTGTTTGTCAGAGGGTGGAGATGGATGGTAGGAGAGAGATCACTTGATCATTACCTGTTAGGTTCACTCCCTCTGGGGCACTTGGCATTGGCTGCTGTCGGTAGACAGGATACTGGGCTGGATGGACCTTTGGTCTGACCCAGTATGGCCGTTCTTATGTTCTTACATTCTTATGAAGAATCCACATTCTGTTCCAACAATTTATTCAATATTTGTTTTGTATTTTCCAAGAATTTTTGAAGTTTCACACAATTCCATAGCATATTTATTAAGTTTGCTGGTGCAATTTTTCCAGGCCAAACTGTGCCTGCAAAAAGACAGAGGTCTGTCTTTTGAAAATCTGAACCTTACATCTTAAGATGCACAAACAGCAACCTCCAGTTGAAATTAGTTTTGGATGGGTCTTTCTGCTCAGCCAGCAGCTCGTTCCTCTTATCTCTCAATACTGCTGCTGCCCAAAGCCTACAATGATCCTAATTAATCTCATCACAGATAACATGCAGGACTTGTGCTCAGCAAGTCCAGCTATTGAATATGGGCTCAACTAACATGTCCCCATTCCGCACCACTGTCTTCCTCAGCTGGCAGGCTAGATAAAGAATTTTCCATAATTTCACAAATTTTAAGGCCAGAAGGAACCATCAGATCATCTAGACCAGGGGTCGGCAACCTTTCAGAAATGGTGTGCTGAGTCTTCATTTATTCACTGTAATTTAAGGCTTCATGTGCCGGTCGTACATTTTAACATTTTTAGAAGGTCTCTTTCTATAAGTCTATAACATAGAAAGAAACTATTGTTGTATGTAAAGTAAATAAGGTTTTTAAAATTTTTAAGAAACTTCATTTAAAATTAAATTAAAATGCAGAGCTCCCCACCAGTGGCCAGGACCCGGGCAGTGTGAGTGCCACTGAAAATCAGTTTGCGTGCCGCCTTCGGCACCCGTGCCATAGGTTGCCTACCCCTGATCTAGACTGACCTGGTATAACACAGGCCATGGAATTTCATCCAGTTACTCCTGTACTGAGGCAAATAACTGATGTTTGACTAAAGCATATCTTCCAGAAAGGCCTCTAGTTTTTTTGGAGAGGAGGGTAGATATTTTTAAAGCATTAAGAATCAAGCGAAGTGAATTTTCATTTTTATTGCATCTTACTGAGTGTACAGATAATATAGTGACAACAGCCATTCACATATAGATGGGCTTGAAAGAATCCTCCTCTACCCTTGTCTCTGGAGGGCTTCCTCTTATCTTCTCTTGAACATTTCAACAGATGATACCTCAGCCACCACCCGCAGGAAATATTCGTCTTCAAAATGTATGCCTACTTTTGGTTGTAGAAATTCTAGGATGCAATAAAAACTGCTATTTTTTAATTTAACGTAGTTTTTGGCAGTGGGGTTTTCCCGGTTCTCCACTGAGCCTTGAGAATCTGCTCCCATCCAACCCCAAACTTGAAACCCCAGCAACCACTCTGGTGCCCAAGACAGATCATACTTCCAGCCACTGGCCAGACCAGGTGGAATGGATGTTCCAAACCATTTTTTAAAATTAATATCTCATTGAAAAAGACTCCCTAAATTACAATCAGCCATCTGTATGTCTATCTTTTTCGCTCCCCTCTATATCCAATCACATCTCCCTCCCAAGTTCATGAAGACCTCATTTAATAAAGGTTTAAGAGTACATTTTTATGACCAAGTTACAACAAACAACGACAACAAAAACCATGAATTTGAATGCAAGTGTCAACAACAGTGTCTCTACAGCAGCAAACCATGGCAGAGTTAAAGCAGGGTTTTCTCCGTAGGTAGCAGTAGCACAGATTCCCTTGCAACATACAGTGCAGCATTGTCAACACCTTTCTCTCCCCGTCCATGACCCCCCCCGCCACAAAAATGCCTGGTTTGAAAACAAAGTAAATTTAGCATGGTCAACCTTTGGTGTTTTGAAACGTTTGAAAGGGAGACTGTGCTGCTATTCTAGGGGAACATGTATTTATACTGTAAAAAGTGAGGTCTGACCCCTTCTGACGAGAGGCCTCTCCCCCTTGAACTCACTGTGATATGGGGCACAGCTCTGCCGCCATAGTCTTAGACTGCGACTAATGCGAACCAGCTGGTGGAGCAGAAGACTTGAAAGGGGCTACTCATTTTCTAGGGAGGTTTTAATTTTATGAAGCTAAAGCATCTTAGTGACAGTTTGCTGAGAACATTCTCTCCCTCCCTTTCATTTTGGGAGACTTCAGATGGATTTATTGTCTACATCCTATAGTGTAACTCACATTACTCAAGTGTGAGCTTAAATTACCTCACCATATACTTGTATATTTCATCACTAAGCGTTTAAGACGCTAGATTTTCAAATATTAGCACTCAGTTTCTCCTTGTTAAACACACATATGCACACCGCTAATCACTTGTTACATGGGTCCACAAGTACCTATTTTGTACATGTGCAAGCGTTACATAACATTACTAACAATTTAGGCATCCATTTTAAAATGCAGAAAATATTACCTATGTTGTACCTAAATCATGAGCTAAAAATGTTCCCTTCGTTAGAAAATCCACATCTGCCTACTAAATATATATTAAGTTTGGGGCGGGGGGACTAGTGGGGGTGGGGTTTAAGGTAGGGCAATATTTCATATCACAAATATAGGTAACATATGCAGTTAAGTCCAATGCAAGTCATCACTGCAGATATGAAATCTACTTATCTGTTAATTCGTTATGATATCTGCTATCTGCACAAGGAAGCTACATTCTCAGCAGTAACAAAGAATTCCCATTTATAGGTTTTTGGCCCCAAATATATGTGCACAGAACTCAATACTGCCCTGCAATCTCTTGCCAAAGACAAGTTATTATAGTTACGTAACTGAACTTTTCCTTATAATATACGAATTATTCTGTGGCTAAAGGGATTTGGATTTTTTTTGGTTTTTAAATGGTGGGCAAACACTTTCCTGCCCAAATAAAGCGTTTGGAATGGTCTCTGGCTACAGTTTACGTGTTGTGCAATTTCATTAGCACGTAGTTTCAAACCAGCAGTTGTTTAAGCAATAATAATTGAAGAGCTGGGCATTTCCTGGGGATTAAGGACCAGCTGGGAGGAGATGGCCTGAGGTGCAATTAAGGGACCACACCCGCTCACTAATCCACAGGAAATGCCCTGCAGCCTAGTCCTTATTGCTGTTTCTACACAGCTGATGCACTGTATGTTAGCCAGCATGGCTGCTGGAATTAATATTCCATTCAGCTGATCAAATGACCGTCTTGTCTTGTTGCAAAAGTCTTTTAAGAGTAAGGAGTGACAATTTTGTTTTTACACAGGACCAGACTTTGTTCTATTACATCAGTGAAAATCCAGAGGAAACTCCACTGAAGTCAGTAGAGTGACACCAGTGTCAAAATCCACAGTAACTGAGGGTGAAACCAGACACAGAGTTCCTTTCTCTCTTATACACACAGACATGCGCATGATGGGGCACCATCAGTAGTTGGCGCCAGGAAAAGGAAAGGTGACACCAAAAGATACAAGAACAACCAAACAGCAGAAAGGGAATAGCAAGAGGGATGGAAATGAGAAGGGACACACAAGAATTGTTAATACACGTGGTAGAGCTGGGTACAGCATGGAGTGTTAGTGTTGCTAAGAGGGGCCGCCCTCATGTATTGGATGCCAGTTGCCTAATGGCTGTCAGCTGTGGGGATGGATCCTGTAACAAAATGAATATAAAATCTGCTCAACATTTTCCAAGTTTCAATCTTTTAAACATTTTCTCAAAATTCTGAATTTTAACAAAGTGGTTGAATTTAAAAAAAAAATATTAAGTAATGGAAAATTTCTCCCATACTCTGACCGGCTACCATATTAGAGCTGGCTGGAAATTTTGCTGAAATCTTGAATTTTGGCAAAAATAAACGGCAAACATTTTTCCTATTTTTTTGATCAGCTCTAATGGCTAAAACAAGATTGGCAAGGAAATGTCCAGGATTATTATTATTATTATTATTTTTAATTCCCTTTGCTAGGATTGGTGGCACATTCCTTTTTTTCCCCTCCCTTGTTAATGAAACATTAAGGGTCAGCTTTTTTAATTTTATTTATTTACTGGCCATATTAGGAGTCTAAATGCCTGCATTACTGTGCACCTATTTTGCATGTGCAATTACCACAGTTGCAGGCAAAACAGGTAACTGGCTAACCGGATGCATTTAGGGATTTGCTCATCTGATGTCTGCACTCAGTTTCGTAATTGGCCTTTTAAATTGTTTAGGGCATGGACTGAATTTAATGTGTGTGTCTTGTATCATGTTATCTGTGCTAAACCAATAATTTCACAAGCAAATTAGTACATTGTTGTTCTTCTAAAGGGTCTGAAGATTTGTTAAAAGGGTACAATATCTCTCGTCTATTACCTAGTCTAGGATGTCATCTTTCTGGGAAAAGCGGGACAGCTTGTCTCCCTCACCAACAGAAGCTGTTCCAATAAAAGAGATTATCCCACCCAGCCTGTCTCTCTAATCTTTCTGGGAGTCAGTACTGAAGGTGTGTGCCTAGATGCAGGTCCACTGAGGGAATGGTACAGGTCTTCATACCCAAAAACCTTAATTAGGGATTTCAGTTAGTGAGCACTAGGGCACATTACCTTGAAAGTAAAAGGGTCTAAAGCAAGGCGCCCCCTCCTCTTTTCATTTGAAATTGCCCTGGGAGCAACTGGTACCCCCAAATCAGTCACATATCTAGCCTGGTTGCTCCCATTTTCCTATCTGTGTATTCCTGAATTTCCTTCATCGTGAAAAACATTTTATTTTCACAAAGATATTGGTTGTATGTAAATTTATATGCCAGTTACATACATTCACTATTTTAGAACAAACATAAGGTTTCAGGGTGTAGCCATATAATTCAAAGATTGATCACATACTAAGATCCATTGTATTACACTGCAATGACATTAAAAGAGATTTCAGTTTAAAATAGCTTTGTTATATATTTCATTTTATGCCATATGTTCCAAGATGTGAAACTGTTTAGTCCTATCCCCTATGTTTTACATATATGTGTGACATTGTATCAGATTTTTAGCATATGGATACTGGCACCACATTAGGGTTATTTTCCTGTCAGGGGCCAGGCCCACCTTTTCTATTTCATTGGGTTTCCCCCACTATTTCTGCAAAATAGTGTCCCTCTTATTCTGCAGATCTTTAGTGACAAAAATTATTTTTTTACTCCTGTTAGCACATGATGCACACAATTGGCATCTGGAGTTCCAAACGTACAGTCAAATTCTACCCTATAACAATGACTAATGAGATTGCACAGGTGTAAGGGAGAGCAGATTCTGGCTTCAAGAAACCTTATTACTTATAATGATGGACAAGGAGGAGAGATTCTGGCTTGATTCTCATTATCCCAGGCTAAGGCTGTGCTGGCATTTGGGGGGAAAAACCTCAATTTTAACTTGGGACCTGAGAAAATGTGATCTAGAGTCAGGGTAAGACAATGCATGTGGAGCTCATGATGGCGTTTGTTTACAATCTTGATTGGCACAGTACATCGATGGTATGCTCCTATTCCCTGGCTGGATGTGTGTAATTCTTAGAACCAGGGTTATGGTACGAATTGAATATTCTGCAGGATTTGTTTAGAATTCATGGTTTCACCAAACGCTCCTGCTCATGAACTCATTCGCTAAAATATTAACATGAAATCAGCACTAAATGCGGGCAATCACAGTTGCAGCTAATTCATTTACAAATTTGCACTATTATATTTTTCAGTAATTTTACATCTTTACCCAGGAGAACTATTTTTCTCACAAACTAAAATGCAAAACTGTCCAACATGGGGTGCTGTAAGAACCTTTCCTGATCATGGTCGTGCATGTGTCACAGTCTTTGAAGAGCCTTTTTCTCTTTTAAAATGATGTAAAATGCTTTGTCCTGGATGCAAAGTTTAGAGTTTGACTTTTAAAGCCCTCCTGAGCTTTGGCTTTATAAAAAGTAAATAAATAAATTGTGCTTTCAGCTGTTTTAGCCCATCACCATGACTCACTCTGTGGTCTCAACAGCAGGGTGACCAGCAGGACTGATCTGAGCTGGGCAGAGGTCCAATAAGGTCCTGGAGACAGAGTGAGCATGGAAAGTCACTTGTTAATGTCAGGGAGAGAAAACGATCTGCCCTCGCCCCCTCCCTCCCAGGTGCACTAGCGTGGGAAAGCTTGGAGTGCACATTCCTCAGTAGCAATTGGGGCAGGAAGGCTCAGAGCATCCCAGCCAAACCTTTCACCAGCACTCAGGAAAGGTAAATAAACTTTAGAGACAGGGAGTTGGTTAAAGCCCTTATGCTTCTGAGCAGCTAGGACGGGGGGAAATGTTTGTTTACTACAGGAAACAGCCTATTTATTCCTGGACAGTTTCCTGGGGACCAGCACCTGCCACTATAAAAATTCTTTTTACAATACCAGCTTTGAGAGGCTGCCTGAAATTGTCCAACTGGGGACAGCGATAAAGCATTGTGAAATGATCTGATATAACTATACAGCCTAGACACAGTGGACACTTGAAAGACTTCTATGTGTGCTGACATGCATGAAGTTCTTTCCAGTTCATTTTAAGTATAATTTACACTATTTGCCTGTGTCAGTAGTTTTGGACAAGTAGCATACAGTATTTGCATTCACAAGTGATAGTGCACAAGATTTGCTCATACAAATCTCCAGATTGCACAGAGGCCATCTTTGAAAATGTTGGTCCCAAGTGAGTAATGAGTACCTTCCAAAACAACGCAGATTTTTGTAGCTAATACAAAGCACATGTGCAGACCCTCTAAAAGGTCTGAGGAAACAAAAAGTGGGCAGGAATATTACCAGCCTTACAAGACACCATTGGAAAATGCCTGTACTTTGTCAATAGCAGTTTTACAGCCATTAGCACTAAATCTCACTGAAGTTAATTGGGACACAGTACAGCTGCTACTGCTGCAAGGGGACATCAGGCCCAGCATTTCCTGACACAGATGAAGCTGCATTCAGTCTACAGCATTCCCATATCTAGAGCTGGTTGTAAGAACAAATGGATGCTTTTCCAATGATACACAGAAGGAAGGGTCCTTACTGCAGAACAGCATGCTTATTGTTCAGAGTTACTATAAGACTGAGATGGAGAAAGTGGAAGCAACCATTAATCCAGTGACAGGGATGGTCAGGAAGAATCCTTTACATTTCAGGACAGAATAAATATATAGCTTCCAGGGATGTGATCAGCAGTTGATAAATTCATTCTGGATTCCTCCAAATGCCTCAGTATGAACCTGATCCAGAGTTCACTTAAGTCAATGGGAGTCTTTCCGCTGATTCAGTGGGCTCTGGGTCAAGTACTAGATAAGGCTGATGTTTACAGCCAATCCCTCCAGCGCCCCTGTATGTCCTACCAGTGCTATTGTGGTTAAGGATTCATCAGTTTCTGCTGGCCCACATACTCTAAGGGGTGTAGTAGCACCCTACAATGAAAACTGGCTCTGATAATCTTAGCATATGACATCTCAGCCCAGGATCACCTCTCCCCTCCCAACTTCCCTAGATCATTGCTGTATCTACATTTTAAAAAATTCTGTTTATGGTTATGTGTCTATTTAGGGTTTGATTTTTTAAAATTTAAAACAAAAAATAAAGCAGAGCAGAGGACAAGTTATACTCAGTGTGTCCGTCCACCCCTTCCCGGTTGGGCAGGAAAACAATTCCCTTTCTCTTTCTTTGCAGAGCGTCCGTGGATAGTTTAGATGTAAACAGAAAAGGGCACTGTGGTGACAACAGGGCCATAGTCTAGAGATCAAAAGAAAGGACTGGAAGACAGAAGACATGGGTTCTCTTTCCTCTCCACCACTAACTGATTATGTGACCTTGGGGCAGTCACTTAACTTTTCTGTGGTTTAAGTTTCTAAAATGTGTTGAGACTCAGAGAAAGGAGCAAGATAAGTGCAAAGTATTATTATCATTTGTATTTTGCTTTCCCTCTCCCCGTTGAATCCTGGAGTGGTTTGCTCTGTCTCTCTAACTGCTTGTCCTTTCCCTTCTATAACCACAGAGCCTGCACCCTTGGCTTTTTGAGGCTTGCACAGTCTAAGAAACAGCAGAAATATTTTGCATATAGATCACAAGTCCTCAAGTACTCAATCCCTTAATGTTCATTAGTTTAATTTAGTCACAATTCTTCACATCACAGAGAAGTCACTGGCACTTTAAAATGTAGGTGCACTGAAGTCTAGTGAAGGACAAAATTCCAAGTGAGGAGAAAGAGGAGAAAATACATTTTTTTCATCCTGTCCAATTCAGTGCAACCTTTATATTGGACTCAAAGTGGTGTGTCACTACTCTAAGTGAAAATGAAACTACTCTCCCCTTGGATATTTTAGATTACTTCATGTATAGGAATGATGTGACCCACTTTATATCAGTAACACAAAATCAGTTCTTACATACTGTGCCCCTCACTGTAAAAAGCAAAAGCACACTGGTACATAAAACTGAAATTATTGTGGCATATTTCCTCTCTCCAGATGCCAGTACATTAGATCTAATCATCACTTCCTGCAATGTTTTCTGGGCAAGCACTTTTAGATCCAGATTATTAGAGCTACTGCAGAACCCAAACTGTAGTGCAGATTGCCCTCCCCCGCCCCCACACACAATTTTTTTCCCCTTCCTGTAAGGATTTTGAAAATGAAGACACATCCCCCATCCTCTTGGTTAATGACACAAGCAAGTATTAGAAAATGAATACTATTCACTAAGGTCAGGGACCGCAAATGCCCCAGCATAAAGCAGACAGAATATATAAAGTATCAAGAAAGATACTGGAAGTGCATCAATCCCAAGTCAGGTATCTGACTGACAGTACCGAGATGTTCTGCAAAAATCAAATTCCATGGCATCAAAAAAATGGCCTAACAAAAAAAATCACAAATGAAATTCCAATATTGTAATGTACTTTATGAGTCTTAGGACTCCAAATCGAAACCAACAAATAAAAAGCAGCGTTAGCAACTCTTGTGAGTCTCATGATATCTGGTGTTTTTCTTAAAGCCCCTGTTCCTGAAGTCAAAGTAATTAGGTTGAAACTCAGGTTTTACAGGGTGTGTGGAAATGGAGTAAATTTCTGGCCCTCCCCTCATGATTGTCGAGAAAAGCTTGAAAATGTGACCCAAAGCTGTGTAAAAATCTCAAGCTTTTTAAGCCAATCTCATTATTTGATTTTTGGAGCCTGACTCATCATCTGTGGGCACCTGGGGTTGTCAATATTGAAAATGGTTCTTCCATACTCAGCATATTTCAGATCAAAACAGCAGCGATTTGGTACTCTCCTGTTTTTCTTCATACTTCCAACAGATGGAACCTGATTTTGCTGCCCGGTGCTTGAAGCTGCAGGCCTTAGTAGACTATAAACTGCAAGAAAACTAGCCATACTGACCATGCATCTGGTAGGTGTAAGGTGCTTGTCCTGTTGTTGGGGTACTGTAGGTGGATCCATAGCTAAGAAACCCACTCTGTCCTGGAGAATGGCTCAGACTATCTTCTGTTTTGATGCCTTTGGAGAATATAAAAGGAACCAAATGCACAATGTTAGGGTTCTGCTTGATCTCATCATATACAGGTATAACAAAAAATGTCAAAGCTTATGACATTTTAGCTAGAGTTGGAGCTGATCAAACTATTCATTTTTAATATTCAGTTTGGATTTAACCTTCTTTTTTATTAGCAAACAAATCCCAATTTTTGAAAACTTTTTCATTATTCACTAGTGTTAGCCAAATATTTTTCTGAAATAATGTATGGCCTATATGTTCACCACAAACTATTTGTGTTAACTATATTAAGTAGTCATTATTGTGTGATTGGTTGCCATGATACAGTTTCTGCTCTCGGAATGGATGACTAACTTAAAGACAGGAAAATAAGAAGTAATCCACTTTCCAGAAAGATTTTTTTGGACAACTAAACACTTGTGCCAAACTTCATTAAACTTTTGCAGTTGTGAACATTCTGAGGGGTTCTCAGAATGCTGGTAACTGCTAACAACGTGGTCATATGAATTATAGTAAACTAAACTCAGTTACTTCTATTCACGTAAAACACTCATGATTGAAAGATTTTTTTAAATTAAATTATTTCATCAGCTCCATTTAGAATGAGATAACACAATATTTGTCAGCAGGTCATATTGGATGGATATCAGTTAGGTGTGAACACTAGATAGTCACATATAGTTGACAATAGTAAAGCTGAGCAATGCACAAATCCCTAGTCAAAATCTCCTTGGTACTAAAATCAGGCAAGTAAAACGCATGTCAAATCACAGGAGGAGCGGCACTAACTGAATTTAACATTGCAAGATGGAATCTTTGCAGGTGGTGAAAGGGTCTGATATTTTATCACCCGGGCCTGCTGAGATCATGCTGCTGTATTTTTAAAGTAAACAGCTGAAAGGTGTGTCTTTTTTACAAATCTTTTGGCCTCTGCCTCTTTGCATGTGTATTTGCACAAAACAAAATATGGTCACAAAACACACTCTAAGCGCCATGGTTAAACAAAGAGACTATTGATGGTCTGCTCTTGGATTTATGAGCTGCCCAGGTTGCTGCCATTTTTGTGCACTTCTGGGCAAACCTTCCAAAGGGACATCAAATTCATATGGCTTCAGCCAACCAAGTTGTTGCTGTCTATCTTGGCCAATCCCTTCAACCTGAGAAAGTACAGTGAGTCTGCACTCGCTGAGGGTGGGAGTAAATTTTACTGAATAGCTTCTCCTGGGACAAAGTCACTTATTTCTAAGGAGAAATAATCAATGTTAGATGAAATCCATGCAATTTAAATGCAGATTACCAACGGGATAACAACATTCCATACTGAAACCCAAGAAATTTGTTTGGACAAAGAGTGAGCGCAGGCTGTGGTAGGTGTCAGGCTCCATTATTGCTGGTAGAGCCTGTCTGCTAGGGGGTTTGTGGGTGATTGCAAAGAGAAGCTGTTTTTCATAACATCACATTTGTTTTTCAATTACATCAGCACCATGCATGTGAACACTCAACCTATTACAGCCCCGACCACAATTAATCTTCAGTGACTGGGCCTTTCTGGAAGTCTAAAAATTGTTGTCAGACAGTGAAATAACTTAGCACCAAATTAATTTCCACACAATGCTCTGTTTTGTCTAGAAACTGGCCTAGTTTTATATTTGTATCTAAAAACAATACTGCTTCATTGTTCTTGGTCATCAGCCAGGTGGGATTTCTCATATACAGTATCATATATATTATTGAGGGTGGGGGCAAGGGAGGGAAACCACTGTTCAAGGATGGTAATAGGTAATCTACAGGATTTATAAACAGTATGTGGGCCTGACATGTGTGTGCCCTAAAGACGCTAGCCAGTAGCAAATGGCCATATTTTCACCTGCTCTAACAGGGACAACTGTTCAGCGTTTGCCTTGGAACCCATCCAGACGATACATTTGTGTTTGTAATTCCAGAAAATCAACTCAAAACATCCCTCTAATCGTCATGATAGATTTTACTTTCCCAAGCCTGTTACCCAGGCCTTTCACACATTGTTAGGTTGAGTTTTCCTTAACTAAAAACGTTGTCAATAGCTGTGTAACCGGTTTGTGTTTTTACGGCTGTATGTTGGGAAGCAACACTGTATTTACCAAATAAACAAGGGCATGGGAGCTCAAAGACTGTCAAAACTGACTGTAGGATTGGAAACAAAACCACACAGCAGTTTTGGGTAGTACTGAACGACTCAAAGGGGGCTCACGATTTCAGCTGGGGATAAGCACCCACAAGTCTGGCTGTCCACCGTTTCCAAGCCATAGCTAAACAACATGAACCTCTTTGGTCTACAAAACTGGGTATGACATTTCCTAGGAAGAGACTTTCCCTGTAGGATTTTAGGGATTTCCATATGGGGCTATGAAAACCAGTTTTGTGAAAAATATATTTGAACCTCAAAAACGTTTGGTTAATGTTTGGGTGATGGTTCAATTTTATCCAACCTGAATTACTAACTCAAACTTTGGTCGTTTAGCCCCCTCTGTCATTTTGTCTTATTTACAGTCAACTCTGAGTATGCTATAAGCATGTGAATAGCACAATTTCAGTAGCAAGTAGCTCTACTGAGGCTTTACAGTGTGACTGAAAATAATCAAACCCACCCAATAGATCTCACATGACATCAATTTACACTGAATGGAGACTGGCTCCCCTACAATTTGCACACACAGAGGAGGTGGAACAGATTCTTAGATGTTGAAAATGGTAAGACAGCCTCAGGAAAAAAATCTGCTTTCCATTATCTTTACTATACAGTATGTCTGAAACCATTTATTGCATATATAGTCTAAATGTATATACAATATTTACTAATAATATCTTGCAAATGTATTAGTCTCTCTCATCACAAAGCATTGTGCAGTACAGAGATCATTTCACCCACCACTTGTTAAATTTACTCATCTGCAGCGTACAATCGTTCTGTATCATCAATGATACACAACGGTTTTTACGAAGGAAATGAAGACTGGCTCATGTAACTGAAACTGCAAAGTCAACGTAGAGAGGCAAAGCATAGTTTACAAAAGTAGATTTTTTTACCACCTCCCCCTGCTATCTTGCAAGACTGGACATACAGGTCTAGATCCTCTGCTGATGTAAAGCAGCACAGCTCCAACTGCAGTCCAGTGAGGCTATGCCAGTTTGTGCCAGCTGAGGATTTACCCCAAGGTCTCCAATGGTCACAAGTGGTCAGAGCCTCATTTCAAAGACGGTACCGCCGAGAGAGGCACTTTCTAGGGGGCTGGGCTCAGTAATGGGTCACAGGAAACTTCACCAGCTACTGACTCCCTACTGTCACTCTTTGCAGCACCTGGATTTTTCCAGGAATTCTCCTATTCTGCTACTGACCAGATCCAACCCTACTTAGTTGATAGGATTGCAACTCAGGCTAGTATGTGCCATTCCACTTGAGCTGAATATCCGGAGAGTACAGAGGAAAGTCTTTCTAAAACTTTTGACAAATTGGAATTTTTCTCTAAGCCAAAAGAGAAAAGGAAGAAACCCCATCCACGACACAATTAAAGAGTTTTTGTCTGGAAGGTTTAATCATTAAGTATGTTCTTTTTGGGTCAGAAGGATGAGACATTCTCTAGTGAAAGCAGAAGCTCTTCGAGATAACCTAACAAAGTAAGATTACTCACTGTAGGAGGGTATTCCATAAGGTTGTCCTGGTGGAGGGTACGCAGCGTAAGTAGCGGCTTGCTGGATTCCTGCACTGTACTGGGTCTGTCCATAGGTTGCCATTGTTGGAAAAGATGGGACTGTCACTATATGGGGATGATGTCTGTTCAGAACAAGAAAACAGATGGTCTGTGGCAATACTAAATGTATATGGTTTTCTAGAGTAATCTCGTTAATCTAGCTGCAAAAACTTCCAGTGACATATTTAACTAGAATGGCTACACGTGGTGTTATGCTGTGTATTACAGGCATATAAAATATGCCACACTGGGTCAGACCATTTGCTCTAGTACCCTGCTTCTGGCAGTGGCCTACAGAGATATCACTAAGTGAGAGGGCACAATGCCATCCTAATCTTTGGTCAGTTCTATAACCTAGGGCTGCACAAAATATTTCCAACAATTTTAAAAAGTGACAATCTGTGATTTTCAGGTTTCATGGAACACCTTTGAAATGTCACATTTTCCACTATAGTCACTTATAAATGATCCTATGTTCAAAACGATAAGATCTGCATTCCCAGGGTAGAAATGAGTTGTATGGAGACCTCCAAGTTTCTTTGACTCCCTGTCCAACCTGATTAAGAAATGGTTTTCTGGGGCTAAGGCCAGGTCTACCCTACAAACGTTTGGAGGCACAGCTGTATTGGTCAGAGGTGTGATGAGGAGTTCTCTGACTGACATAGCTGTGCTGGCAAAAGGCCCTAATATAGCATATTGCTAAAACGGTCCTTTTGTTGGTATTGTTTATTTGGCTCAGCGGAGCGGGAGGAGGTGAAATAAGCTATACTGGCAAAAGCATGAGAAGCTTCACCGGTATAACAGCATCTACATTAGGAGTGATTTTGCTGGGATGGCATACCAATATAGCTATACCAGCAAGGGGCTCCTAGGGCAGATCTGGCCTGCGACTTGCAGCAGAACAGGTGCAAAGGCTGAAGGATCATGTTCTTCAGGCTTTTCAAGGTTGCAGGGGCCCTCGCAAAATGGTTAATCAGCAAAACAAAGTTTATAATCTACAGTACTTGAGCTCCCCTGAACGCTGTCAGAAACACTCACTCTGTGGAGCAGAGATGGAGAGGACACTGTGACGCAGCTTTGCTGTTACCTAAAAAACAAAATTAAAGTGTCTCTATTTTCAGTAACATTCTGTTATATGGCTAAGTTGATGCCACTGTTCTGATCATTGCTAGACACAGAAATTTACACAGTAACTAGAACAATATTTGTACTGAAATCCTCAAAGACTTTTAAGGCACTTATGAGAAATGACAGGGTAACTTTAATAAAATCAGCTTTATGTGCACCCAGGAACCTATCAACTGATTGACTACTCTACCGGGTTTTTCTTGATATAGGTATGGAGCCACATAATGCTGGTGGGTCCAGTTCTACAGCCACAGCAGTCCCAGCGATTTCACTACCACTACTCATGTTGACTACTCAGCAATGCATGATATCAATAGGACTACTCATGTGACAAGGGGTGCAAAAACAACCTCTTCAGTTGTGAAATGACATTTACAAAACACACCATGTTCTGCCTTTAAAATTTCTTTTGTATTCCCACCATTTGGTGTCTCACTTTCTTTAAATGCATCAGGACAAAGGTTCTTTAAGTTTTCATCTCTCCTTGTACTGGATCTTGGAAGACAATTATTGCCTAGCCTATTGATTAAAATATTAGCACAGGACTGAAAACTGGTAATACAAGTGAACACACATAGGTTGCCTTCCCACATACAATATGTTTATATTCAGCAAAACCAATAAAATCTCTTTTAGAGTCAAATTTAGGTTTAATTAAGACTTAAAAAAAGCCCTGTTAGGTTAACTTCTGAGTTGCCTTATGCCACAGGCATGCATTCAGCAGGACACACAACAATGTGTCCTGATATACCAGACACGCATGCATCGGGGTGCACTCACAATGCCCCCTTGTGTACTAAGCAGAATGCTTCAACAATGCCATCCAACATGCTAGGTCACAATTCCTAATTGAGGCCTTCAGATGTTATAGCACTATAAACAACAAATCATAATCAGTAATGTCAGGCAGGACTCATCCACCATGTTCCTGATGTCAACAGTGCTGTCCAACATGCCAGGCTAACTGCACAGTATGCCAAGGAGTACACACCTAATGTCATATTGCCCAGCGCCAGCAGTGTCATTTAATGTGTCAGGGAGAACATGCATGACCGTTACATTACTCAGGGGCAGCCCCAGTGCTGGCATTTCGATGCAATTTGCTATGCAGGATTCATAAATGGCACCCAACTTGTCAGGCAGAACAGAATGCTCCTGGGCTGCAGGCCCCACAAACCAGAGCGGGGGCACCTGCAGCACCTCCCAGTGCATGCAAGTTGCCACGTGACACATGAGGCAGGAAGCATCTGCAGCGCAATCCAATGCATCAGCTAGGACATACCCACAATGCTACAAGAGAATTATCCTCATTAGGAAGTCATCTAAAATGATACGACTTCAGTGTGTTCAGCAATGCAAAAGTTAGTGAATTAAACATTTTAAACGTGTTATTTAATGAAATATGCAAATATGTATAAAATCTAAATATATGGAAATAATCCTATGGGCTCAAGTAACTTGTCATTCCATTAATCTAGAGAGAACATTTCCAAAATATACAGCATGCTGTTATATAAAAGAGTCATCCTTCCCGGTCTCTTCTCCAGCTGTCTCCTGGTAATTAAATTATCCTCCTCCCCCCGCAGCATTTTTCATGGTGGTTTATGTGGTTTTATCATTTTTGTCCTAAAATTAGGATTAAATTGAAGTATTAACAAAAAAAGACATTAAACCCAATGGAATTTTTTAATTACAGACTTAATAAAAAAATATTTTTATCTGTTGTAATTTTTCTGTTTCCTTATTTATGGGGAGTCATGAACATATTAGCAGAGCAATGGGTACATGATAAACAAAATTATTATTAATAGTAATTAAAAGGGAAATTATTTTCTTTCTAAATTTTAAATGTTTATATTCTCCTTCAATAATATTATTACTACAAATGAGTAAACAGATGCACTTCCTGAAAAATAATTATTTATTAGAGCTGATCAAAAGATAGGAACATTTCTATGAACATTTTTGCAAAAAATTCATCCCTTTTTTGGTCAAGGTTTCAAATAGTTTAAGAAAAGTTTACTCAAAAAAATCAACATTCATAAAATGTATACGAATTATTTACTCATCTGTCTATTTATATAGTTGTGTCAATGTTTTTACAGAAGTTAGAAGTCAACTACTTTAAAGCTTAAGTGACTCTATTTAAGTCCTTTTTGCCATATTTAGGCATCTAAAGAAAAGCTGCCTCTTTCCAGAGATGCTAAGGAAACTCTCCCTACTCTTCTCATTCGCTGTCACAACACTCTATCATTCAGGCCTGAAACCTGGAAGTCATCTTTGACTGCTCTCTCTCTCTCTTGCCCCACACACTGAAGACAGATTCTCCCACTTCCTTCCCACGCAATGTCTATGAGACATCTTTTTTTCTATGCCTTTCTACCCCCCAATTTGGTTACTGTAACCTTTCCTTCCAGTTTCCCTGACACGTCACCTGCCCTCTCCACTCTCCAGGACATAACAAACATAGCTCCTGAGATCATATTCCTTGCTAATTGCTCGGACCATATCACCTCCCTCTTTGAATCCCTACTCCACTCTGTGCAGGGCCGGCTCCAGGCACCAGCGCAGCAAGCAGGTGCCTGGGGCGGCCAACGGAAAGGGGCGGCATGTCCCTCAGTCCCTCTCGGAGGGAAGGACCTGCCGCCGAATTGCCGCTGAAGAACGAAGTGGCGGCAATCGTGGCTTTTTTTTTTCTTCCCGCCACTTGGGGTGGCAAAAATGCTGGAGCGGGCCCTAACTGTGTGCCACTTTCTCCCCAACCTCTTCTGCATCTAATTCAGCTTCTTGTCCTTCCCTTCAGAGCCCTTCCTGATTCTACTCCTCCCTACCATCCGCCACACCTCCCCTAACCCTCTTCCCTCTGCCAGTTATGGCCCCCTTGACACAGTGAGTGAAATCCTGACTCTATTTAAGTCAATGGCAAAACTCCCATTCACTTCAATGGGGCCAGGATTTCACCCCACTGTTACTTCACTGCCCCCACAGCCACCTGCATATCTTCTTCCAGGCTATCGGTTACAAATAGAAAGCTCTTTCTGTGGCAACCCACAGATCACTACCCTCTCCACATCCAAATCCACCCTAAAGGACCATTCTACCATGATGTCTAGGACAGGGGTTCTCAAACTGGGGGTCATGACCTCTCAGGGGGTCATGAGGTTATTACATGGGGGTCGCGAGCTGTCAGCCTCCACCCCAAATACCACTTCACCTCCAGCATTTATAATAGGGTTGAATATATAAAAAAGTGTTCTTAATTTATAAGGGGGGGTCACACTCAGAGCCTTGCTGTGTGAAAGGGGTCACCAGTACAAAAGTTTGAGAATCACTGGTCTAGGAGAAACTTGTCAGCTGATAATGGCAAGGTAACTGTTGAATCAGGTCCTATGCCTTTTAAAAAGGAAAACCATTGGGCTACCTGACATTGTATTTAATGATGCATCTAATCACCACCTTGACTACTTTATACTTTGTTCCCTTTTTGTCCTACCCTTCATTAGTCTGCCTGTACCTCTCATATTTTAGAATGTGATGTTTTCCGGGCAGGGTCTAGCACATTATCTGTTCGTACAGCACAAACTGCATGGGGGTACCGAGGGAAACAAAGTAACAGTAATAACTCCTCTAATGGCCTTGGACAAATTGTTTAGGTTAAGGTGGGATTCTCACAGCAACCTAAAGGAATCGGACATCCCCCTTGGAGTTGAGCACCTAAATCCCTGAGGCTTTTTTGAACATCCCAGCCCTAACCTCTCTGCCTCAGTTTCTCCATCTGTAATATGAGGATGCTACTTACCTACCACAGTGGGGTGTGACTGTAAGGATTATTTCATGTTTGTAAAATATGTAGACAATAAAAAGATGTATTAGTGATAAGGAGATATAGGAGAAAGATTCTCTTTAAAAAAGTAGGACTTACCTGATTCAACAATGATTTCACTATGAGCAATTTGCTTAGACTTACCTGCAAGAAAGTTTTTAGTACAATTAGATTTTAGATTCTGAAAATGAATTCTTACTTTTTCTATTGCCCAGACCCTCTTTCCCCTAATAACACTATATTTTTGTAAAATACTTCCTTTTTATTTTTCATTTTTTAATGCCTTGTGTGTTGGAAAATGGTGTGAGAACTAACAGTCCAACAGCAGCAGGTTCATTTTATTTCTGCATATTTTTTAACATTAAAAGCAGGCTCAGGGTTGAATATGTATTCAATACATTCTTTCAGAATGAGAAATAGGCACTTCTTTTGTGGGTATGCATGTCGATGTATAACATGTGTTACTACACTGTTTTGGACCATTGCTTTAGAATACTGTCCGTTTTTAATAGGATGTTTTATTACTTATACTTTATGTCCTAAAGGAAAACGTAAGGTAAGTTAAAATATAACATTTTGATCCAAATACTCTGGGCGAATTTGCATATACAGTTAATATGATGTCACATACAGTGACAGTAATTGCACATGAAAATGACCACATAGACATCTAACTGGACATCTGCATGCACAAACATTGCAACTGAACTTGCAGCTGTGACAATTCCATGTGAAACTAAGGCACATAAATTTGTATACATTTTTGCAGATGGAACTCTGGAAATCTGCACCCTAATATTTGCACAAATATTTTCATTTTCCCCAAATTAATAAGTAACATTTTTAAGTGAAAGAATATAACATATAATGTTGTTTGGGGGAGCTTCTCATAATATGAAAAAAAAATAGCTACAATATTTCTGGTATAAATCCATTAACAGCCGTTCAAGTGCACAGCTTTTTCTGTAATGACTCTTACGTAGCACAATAAAAGTTTGTAACACTTTACAGACATATGAGAAGAAAATGTCTTTGCCCCAAGGAGTCTGTAAGTTTTAGCAAAAAGAATGAGGAGTACTTGTGGCACCTTAGAGATTAACAAATTTATCTGGGCATAAGCGTTCGTGGGCTAAAGCCCACTGCAGTGCAGATCAGGTCAGACCTAAAAGTCGCAATTCTTCAACAAAAAAACTTCAAAAACAGACTCCAATGAGAAACTGCAGAACTGGAATTAATTTGGAAACTGGACACCATTAAATTAGGCTTGAATAAAGACTGGGAGTGGATTGGTCATTACACAAAGTAAAAACTATTTCGCCAAGCTAATTTCTCCCCTACTGTTACTCACACCTTCTTGTCAACTGTTTGAAATGGGCCATCCTGATTATCACTACACAAGTTTTTTTTCTCCTGCTTATAATAGCTCACCTTAATTGATTAGTCTTGTTATAGTTCGTATGGCAACACCCATTTTCTCATGTTCTCTGTGTGTATATATATATATATATCTTCCTACTGTATTTTCCACTGCATGCATCTGATGAAGTGGGCTTTAGCCCACGAAAGCTTATGCGCAAATAAATTCGTTAGTCTCTAAGGTGCCACAAGTACTCCTCGTTCTTTTGGCTGATACAGACTAACACGGCTACCACTCTGAAACCTGTAAGTTTTAGCTCTAACATTTCTATAAATATATACATTTTAAAGGTATTTCGTATAGATTCTGATCCTTCCAGCAAACCTTTTGAATTGGTGGTCATGCTATACATGCGTCAATCCAATTTAATTCCTAAAGGCTCAACAAACACAGATACAACATGTGGCTTCTAACATACGCAGCCAACATACAGTGGCTTCTAACACCCTGCAAATAAAGGGTTAAACATGATAGTTAAACATAATAGTCAGTGCCTTTTGCTAACTCTGCTCCCACAGGAAGGCTGAGGGATCCTGACCACAGCAAACAATAGCTGGAATTGTACTGGCGAGAACTAGTTTGGCTGCATCATTTGCCAATAATTTTTAAAACAGATTTAACATTCTTCTGTTTCCTTCACTTGAACAGTATAATGGGGTAGATGGCGGGGGGGGGGGGGGGGGGGAGGTGGAGAGCAGATAAGTTTCCATCATAGCCTCAACCACTGAAAGAATTTGTCCTTGGTACCTGCCAAATATGAAACTCCAGACCACAGATCTGGGGACTAACTGTTCAGAAATGACAGCAATGATCTCAGCTCGACATGAACCGTGGCACGGCAACTGCTTTGGTAAAATGTTTCATATTTGCATTCTGGGTGATTAGGAATGGCAGCCTCTGTGCTCTCACCCCTTCTCTCTTCCAAACAGCAACAATACGACTAGAACTCGGAGTTCAAATTAATGCTGCCCTTAGGGGTTGATGGACTGGTGGGGGCCAAAAATAGCACAGCCAGCGTTGATTAAAATACACTTTTATACACACATTATTCTGATGGGCGTGTATCTCTATCATTCCATTTCTAACTGCATTCAGATCAGATTCAGACACAACCGGACTTGTTACAAAAACATCAAATAGAAATTTTAACTGCTTCTTGCATCAAAGGACTAATTCTTACAAGCACAGGCCTCATACCTGGTCAGTTCCATTTGTTGTTCTGTATACCCTTGATGCTAACAGTTAATAAACCATAAGCAGAAGAGGCAGCCTACCTTCTATGTCATCTGGAGCCGTGGCATAAATGTTGGAAAGGTTAAGCTTCAGTCTATCGGGGCACTCTCTATTTACTGTCAGGCTGGGTGATATCACTAGATCTAGCATTTCCTTATACCTGAAGGAAAACAAAGGAAAAATATAATTTATTCATTAATTATGCATGCTTACTAATGATTCCATTTTTCCCTAAGAGTATAAATATTAAAGCTGATTACCTAAACCCAGGCTTCATATAAATTCTACATAACAACATTCACTAAAGTTTTCATCAAAGGGAAACGCTGAATTAAAATGAAGTATGTGTTTCCTTGGAGATTACACCCATTTGATTAATGTTTCCCTCTCTTCCTGGATTTTGCCATCACAAAATTAAATTTCTGAATCTCTTCAATGCAGTCAGAACAAGCAATATATTTAAGTATTAGCCACACCTCCTTATGTGTGCAGTGGTATCTGATAAGGCTCTGGGAATAAGAATTAAGGACTAAATATTGAAGCGGAGGGCAGTTAACAATACTATCCAGCCTTAAGATACAACAAGAACAAAGTTATTACTTGTGATGGGAGAGGTTCGAAGGTCCAGGTTAACTCTGATAACTTTTGGATGTTTCTCTAAAAGCCACTCTAAACCTCTGGGCTGTTCTGACCATCAGGTGGCAAAGTTCCACAAACACAGGCTCTCTCTTGAAAGTCACCTGATTTTGGTTAAATCCACAGGAGCAATTGCTGTCATGTGGGGTTCAAGTTTTCAGATGAAACCAGATATATGTGTATATAAAACATTCACACAATGGTAATATAACAACAGATCAGATAAACTAGTTCAGATAAAATAAGGGCCACCACCAGGAACATTGCTCAAAACTCAACACACACACACACTTCAAACTTAAGTGCCTAACTTCATGCACCTACATTTTCAGAAGTGCTCCCAAGACCTCCCTTTGAACTACAGTTGCTCACCACCTTTGGAATTTCAGGCTACTTATTTATGGGTCTAGGTGCTTAACTTTGGGCACCTAAGTTTGAAAATTTTGGCCACTGTGATCAGGGGTAGACAAAACTAGGGACCCATGTGTCACATTAGAAAAGTGCAGGCAGTTTTACATAAAATAAGTTTCATAGACATCAATCTCCTACAAAGGTCGGCAGTAGGAATAAGCCACTTGTTTCCTGTGCAGACATGGAAACCGCCCCTCAGTTTTGAACTCTGAAGAAACCCAGTGGCCTATGAGGGAAACCCAGTGGCCTTAGAAATTCCAGAGCTCAATGGGTAAAGTTGAACTGTTTACAAAAACATGATACCATAGAAATCTGTTTTGCATTGTCAAATACATCAGTTTATTCTGTAGCATTTGATTCAGGCCCCAAACAAACTATTCAGACCTAATAATTCAAAGACTCTGCAATATTTGTTTTCCTTTGCACTTCGCAGCCATACAAGCAGCTTGCACCATTTGTCAGGCTTGTCCTCACTCCAGTCCCCCAGAGGCTATAGCATTAAGAGAAAGCATGATTCTGCTTTTAGAGGAGTGTTCCAGAGCAGGGACTGGGAGCAGAACCTGGAAGATGACAGCTGGTGGGGGGCAGGGAAATTAGGGAGTGGGGGGAGGGGAGAAGAGGTACTTCAAAAGGCTCCCACTGCCTTGAATGGATCAAAAGCATATGGAGGGTCCCAAGTCAGGGCCTGAACCAGCTCACCTTCCTATTTACCACTGAACACATTGTTCAGCTAACTCAGCTGCAGACAACTCCCTACTCCACGATAAGGATCTGTCTATTCAGTAGTATAAAGGCAGCAGATGGTGTGGCAGCAACTGTGGAGCTGGTATTAAAATGCATAGTACAGTATACTTAGAATGTCATGAAGTTAAAACTTAGCAACATACAAATCTGAAGCCTGGACATTGTATTTCTAGACTAGGCACTTCCATTTGATCTATTATTTTTTCTTTTCTTTTTTGCTTAAGGGAAAATATCAGCATGTAAAGTGACCAGCATGGAGAGATCAAGAACAATAAACTACGTACTTTTCATCTGAGCACTTCCAATCACTTTACAAACAGCGCAAGCCCCTGGGAGGTAGGTTAGTATTGTTATACACCGGGGTAAGCTAGGCACAAAGAGGCGAAGTGTGTTGCCCAAGATCAAACAGCTGAGACTGAAACAGGATTCAGGAGTTCGGACTTCAAACTCCTCACTCTAACTACGCAGCAACTGCTCCCCATCAATTCATACATCTATCCATTAGGGATGTGTACAGTGCCAACAATGGATACCAGATAGCTTGAATATTTGCATGGGATTTGGATACCAAAAATGTTCAGCAGCATCAACTCCATCTTCACAGCCCCTTCTCCCTTTTCTTCCTCCAACCTGACACCTTTGCCTTCCCCTCATCTGCCTCCCTGGACTGTCCACACACACCATTACCTTCTAGTACAGTATCACACGTGCAGAATCAAATCTTGTGCTTCAGCAAAGCCACCTAACTGTGCACAAACTGGGTGAACTGAAATCAGCAGAAACCGGCCAAATCTGTATGTCCCCTGCTCCATAACTGCAGTGTCTTACAGATACTTTCATTAAAAAGAAAACCTCCCATGCAGAGTATTAATATTTTGCATTCGGATTGCCCCTTTCCCTTGAGGACTTCAAAGCATTTTACATAGCCTCAGAACGGCTTGGCAAGCAAAGTTAAATGCTATTCTTGTTTTACACATGAGGAAGCACAGCAAGACAAAAATCAAAAGATGTATGTGTGTGTGGGCTTTTAATTACACCCACAAATAATTGTCTGTGCAGTCAATTGCATTTAGATTTATCTAGCTATCTGAGTTATATGTGGGTGCAAAACTGGCCTCTGGCTTTAAAAATCTCTCCCTACGTGACTTGTCCTAGGTCACACAGTGAGTCAATGGCAGAGCTGGAAATGAAAGTCACGAGTTCTGACTCTCTAATCTACACAATCCAGCGAACTATCCCTACAAAGTCAAACAGTACACTTTGAAGAAACAGTGAAATACACCCTGGTTCCGCCATTATTAACAATAATAATCCCATAATGTATAACAGGAGAGCCAATTACATTTTTGCATGACACATACAAGATTTTACATTTTCCTTTGGTTAGCAGCGTGGTGATCTGTTGGATTGTGTTACATTCACTTGCACAAGCTCAAGAGCAAAGGCAGACATGGGTTCCCTCACTGCTTATGAGATGAAATATCCCTTTTACTGCTTTTCATAACAATAGTGCAAGCTTCTTCTGTGCCACTCCAGCAACTAGAAGGGAGGGGAGATTTCCTGTGATCCCTAGTGGGGGAAACCTTGGCAGTTGGAGAGCTGGTGTAGCTAGCTCCCATCCTCCTCTCCTGGCAATCCCTAGTCCAGAGGGCATGCCAAGGTGGGAAGGAGGACTAGCCAGAGTCTGATAGGCTCTGACTATCTCCAGAAAGCTGGCAAACCATTGGGAACTGTTGTCATCTTGTGCAAATTAGAGCAGCCCCTAGGAATTAGGGAGCTGTAACTGACTCCCTTGCAGACCAGTCCACTCTGCTGTGCCCAGTACAATACAGGATCTGTCCCTGTGTATTTTAAGAATGCCAGTGACCAGGAGGCAGAGTCCTGAAATGTACCGGATCAGTTTAAAATATTAGAAGTGCATCCATTAGACAAATCTGCAGGCAAAGCCTTTAGGTTACTGTATGTTTGTCAGGCTTAACACTAGGCTTTCTATTCCATTGTGAAGTGACGTCCAACTGTCTCATTTATATTTTAAAATCTCTACACCAGAATTAGGAAGGGGAGAAAAAACTATTTAGTTCCAGATCCCAGCCAAGACTGGGATGCTCTATACAATTTCTCAAATAACACGCACCGTTCAATGAACTCCAAAATCCATTATTCCTGACACTGCCCAGATTGTTGCCAAGTGAATGGGAGCAGATGTTTAAGGGGGGGGATCTTTTATAATGATTAATGCACTCTAATTACATCATTGTTCAGGGATTTCATTAGCCATTGCCTGATTGATGATTTTTCTATTGTTTTTCCTCTGCTCGCTTTTGTAATACCAAAGTCGTATCCCACTTCCCAGTATTTGCTCTTTATCACTTTTTTTTTCAAATGTTTCAACTAATTTTTCTTAAAATTGTATATTATGGCATGTGCAAAAAGTTAATGCGTGTAAAATTTGTGTGTGTGTGCGCAAGTTTATGCTTTCGAGTACTATTACCTCTCTCACACACAGTTACCAGTGTGTGCAAGTGTATCTTGCTAAAACATCTAAAAAACAACATTTTGAAAATTTTATGCCAACAATCTAAATAAAATCTTCAGTAAAACAAGGGAGCCTGGATGAACTTGGGCTCAGCAAAATGACATCTGAGAGTGCAATCTGTGAAATGACGGGTTTTATTTATTTATTTAATACTGCAGACAACAGTTTCTGGGTTGAGTAACATACAGGAGAATCAGCAGTAATGGTTGCTGAATCTGTGCTTTGATTAAAACCAGCAATGGTAGCATGTTGGGCTGAGAGACATCTGGAAGAGCTTTTGGTTTTTATAATCTTTTAAAAAAAAGAACCATGTGTGAATTTGGTGCTCAGCTTTTCCATTAGAATCCCCTTCTCAAAAAGCAATATTTTGCTCTGAAAGTCGGCCCACAGTATCTCGGCCAAGAAGCAGAAACTTTTCTTTTACTAATGTTTAGAAAAAAAAACTTTTCGGTCATTTTGAAGTTAGAGAAGCCAAATTAAACATTTTAAGGTTTCAGATTCTTGGCTGAGGTGCCAGGGTAACTTACAAATCACATTTTCTTTTACAATGATGTTTGAAGACTGCAAATCCAGACCTCAATTCAAGGCATTCAAAAACGTGCCTACGCTTAAATAAGTGAGTAATCCTATCTCTATTCAGCAAAGCACTTAAACCCGTGCTTAAGTGCTTTGCTGAATTGGGGCCACAGCGTGCAGACCGAACCAGACAAGCACTCTACTACTATGGTACTGACGATCAGATAGATAGCATTCTGAAAAGGTGAAACCAAAAACCAGCCTAGATATTGCAGGTCAGATCCAATTGCAACACAGCTCTGCTCAGCACTGCCGAAAGGGAGGTGTATGGAGGAGGGTTGTGGCTCTTTTCTGCTCCTTGGATCCCTAGGATTTGTTTGACCTTGGCATAATTTAGAGCAGCCCTCAAGATGCTTTAAAAGTTCCACTGATTTTAAACACCTGCAGCACCACTAAGTGAGGTTGGGGATAAGGGAGAGCTAGCTAGGCATTCCTATCCCTCCCAGGAGAATACTTGGCTGCCTGTTTGTGCAAAGGAGCTGGAAAAGGGGACAGGATCTGGCTGTGTGTGTCTGCATATTTCACTTGCCTCTGAAACGCAGCTCTTTCAGGAGCAAGATTACAGTAGCGATTCTGGGCCAGCAGCTCAAAACAATACAAGTTTAAAAGCATGTCTGCAGAGTTACCAAGATTTTATTTTTTACAAGGCAAAGAGGATTTTGGATCCACCACAAGCAAGTGGGAGGGCAGTAGGGGGCCAAGTTTTCACTGGGATGTTAGCAGTGACCAGGACAATAGGCTAAGAGCAGTGGCCTAGTTGCCCAATGATGAATAGTGCACAGCATGAAGGGGTAAAGAAGGGCTTTCAACTGGTCGGCTTTACTATACGTGCTTCTGTAGCAGAGGGTCTTTAGAAGACCTGAATAAGAAGAGGCTTCTGGACTGGCTGAGGAAGGACATTCCATGGAGAGAGGGCAGCATGGAAGAAAATGCTGAGACGGTTGTGGGCGAAGCGGGGTATGGAAGGTGCTGTCAGTGGATGAGCAGATGAGATGGGGACAAGATAGAAGGGAAGGAAGGAAGAAAGGTGGATCATTAGCTCTTTGAAAAAGTCAGCAAGATCCTGCAGAGAGAGGGAGGAGGGCACTGGAGCGGGAGAGGGTTTTTAGGAGAGTCAAAGGTTGCAGAATAAGCTATGCGAATAGTGGGGAAAGGCCTGCCAAGAGATAGCAACAACCGTATGTGGGGATCCCCTAAAGAAATCTTAATTTTCTCTGGCTAGAGGCCAAATACAAGCTGAAACCACCAGATTTGCCTAACTACGTGCATGTGCCAGCAGAGAGCCCTGGGCAGGATCGGCACGTGTCTAATCCTTTGCTTTGGCTTGGCTTGGGAGTGGAGGAACAGAAACAGAAGGAACATTTTTGTCTTTCTGCCCTGATTTTGTCTGGTTTTACTAACCTCGCTGATGAGTTTCACCTTCCTTCTCCTCCCAAACTGGGAAAAGGGTGACTCAGTAGATGTTACTAGCTTAGGACTACAGACTCACAGGAGTTTTCATTGTAACAACCTAGAGAGCTTGATCTTTTGTCTTGCTGATTTCAGAGGGAGACATATTCTTGCTTAAAATGCCCTGGAAAGAGTCCCTGTGATTTCCAGACCAGAAGTTTACAGCAGCTGAAGTAGAGGCAGTCCCCTCCAAAATAGACCCACACAGGTTTTTTACAAGGCTCAGCATGTATCATCACAGGACAACTAGGAAAACTTGTTAGTATTTATTATATATATTGAAACAAGCATGGTGTGCTGTATGCTATACAGACCAATATGGACCTCCAGCCAGGCCAAATGCTGTAATGATGCTGGATGTGTTAAAAACATCTGAAAGGTGAGATGCAAAAAAAGAAGAAAAATGGATCTCTGCTTCTTTATGATACACAAGAAGGCCTGAAAAGATTTTGTCCTTAAAAGAAAGAAAAGGCCAGAGGTTCTACTTTCTTTTCCTTTCTTAAAAAAAAGTCTTTGGTAAATTTTTCAAAAGTTCCTAAAGGATTTAGGAGCCAAAGTTTTATTTTTAAAAGTGACTTAAGCATTGAGGCCCATATCTTCAAAGGTATTTCAGCACCTACAGCCCATTGATTTCAATGAAACAGGTTCCTAAATCACTTGTGAAAATGGGACTTAGCACTTACGAACATTTGACCTCATCTATACTGGGGGACTTGATGGTAGCTGGAGACCTAGTGAAATTACAACACCACAAAACATTAAAACCTGAAAAGTTGAAAGAGGAAGAATTTTTTTAGGCAGACAGACTTTAAAATGTTTGTTGCCTGTGTTTGTTAATGTATATTTAACTCCAATGCCCAATTAACACTTGGGAGAAAGCAACATCTTTGATACTTGACTAACACGGCTACCCCTCTGATCTTTGGTAGCGATTCAACATCCCCCACCTTCATTTAGGTGGGAGAGTTCACTGTACACATCCTCTGAGGCCCTTCCCATGAACTCCTCCAGCAAAACCAGGAGAGGAAAGTGTGGCTATTGCTGATAATTTCCAAGGTAAGAATGAAAACAAGAAAAAAAATAGCTTTAAATGCAAGAGAAGTAGCAACCCTTTATCAGGCCTTTTTTTCTGAATAGAAAAGCAGTAAAAAGGGGGCTCAGACCTAGTTTTTATGTTTTCATTTAAGCTCCCATTAATAAAAGGCTCCCAGGAATCCAGGCGTGAGCCTCACTCACTGACCACTACAGGCATCACCATACATTGTTCACATGCTGCTTTTAAATGCTTTGTTTCCTTGGATGACGCTTCAGCTCAGACAGCTTTTCTGGCAGGATGTGCCTTCCTAAGAGCTTGTAAAATTATCAAACAGCTTGTAGCTTCTATGCAGTTGCCAAATTTCAGATCCTCTTCTCCACATCCTCCCACGCCAAACAAAAGTCACTGGCAGGGAAAATCACAATGCCCCCTAAGACATCAGCAACAGGAGGAATCCCAATTCCCCTCTGCCTGGACACATCACAAAAGGGAGAATCTCCACGATCTCAAGCCCACCTCCCAAGTTATCAGCAGAGGGAATTCCCAGTACTGCAGATATTGGCTTCTCGCTTCCACACACGTCAAGTGGAGGTGAGCGGTCCCCTTTCCCTTGTTGCTATGTTCAACTATGCATCACTCTAATATTTGCTCTTTCTGTAACAGACTCTCTGCTCCTTCCGCATCAGGCACTCAGCCAGGTGAAAGTATCTCTCTCTCTCTCTCTCTCTCTTTCTCTCTCATATACATGAATCAGAGGATCCAGTGACGGAAAAAAGACCTATTAACTCACAAAGTCCATCCCTCAATACAGCAGATAAATCTATGCACTAAAGACCTGAACAAGCATAAAGTTAAACCTGAGCTGGCATAAATGCTTCTTCTGCAAGACTGACAATAAGCCGTGACGACGAGATATCATTTCAAGGTGACCCTGAGGGCACTGCAACTTGGGCTGTTTTTATTCCTGAGCTATCTTCTACTGACATGATCAAACTTAATGCAGTGACAGATTTTTCATCTGATAATTCCCTGGACCATTCCAAGTACTAAAAGCAGAGGTGCTCAGAGAAGCTTCTGATTGTTCTGTAGGAACACAGATATGAAATTACAGAACTACTAATTGTGGTATGAACCTGTTGCTTAAATCAGCCTCTGCACCAGAGGACTGGAGGGTAGCTAACGTGACACTGATTTTTTAAAAAGGCTCCAGAGGTGATCCTGGCAATTACAGGCCGGTAAGCCTAACTTCAGTACCAGAAAAATTGGCTGAAACTATAGTAAAGAACAGAATTATCAGACACAGAGAAAAACAAGATATGTTTGGAAGGAGTCAGCACAACTTTTGTAAAGGGAATCATGCCTCACCAATCTATTAGAATTCTCTGAGGGTGTCAACAAGCATGTGGACAAGGATGATCCAAACAATATTGTGTACTTGGACTTCCAGAAAGCCTTTGACAAGGTCCCTCACCAAAGGTGCTTAAGCAAACTAAGCAGTCGTGGGACAAAAGGGAAAGTCCTCTCGTGGATCAGAAACAAAGGTAGGAATAAATGGTCAGTTTTCACAATGGAAAGAGATGAATAGTAGGGTCCCTCAAGGATCTGAACTGGGACCAGTGCTGTTCAACATATTCACAAATGATCCGGAAAAGGGGGTTAACAGCAAGGTGGCAAAATTTGCAGGCGATACAAAATTACTCAAGATAGCAGTCAGTTTTGGATTAAACTAAGAGTTACAAAGGGATCTCACTAAACTGGGTGACTGGGCAACTAAAATGTCAGATGAAACTCAATGTTTATGTATGCAAAGTAATGCACATTGGAAAAAATAATCCTAACTAAACATACAAAATGATGGGATCCATATTAGCTGTTACCACTCAAGAAAGAGAAATTGGAGTCACTGTGGATAGTTCCCTGAAAATATCTGCTCAACGTGCAGCAACAGTCAAAAAAGCTAATAGAATGTTAGGAACTATTAGGAAAGGGATAGATAAAACAGAAAATATCATAATGCTACTATTTAAATCCATGGCATGCCCATACCTTGAATACTGTGTGCAATTCTGTTCTTCCCATCTCAAAAAAGATATATTAGAAGTGTAAAAGGTACAGAGAAGGGCAACCAAAATGATTAGAGGAATGGAACTGCTTCCATACGTGGAGAGATTAAAAAGTCTGGGACTATTCATCTTGGAAAAGAGATGACTAAGGAGGGATATGATAGAGGTCTATAAAATCATGATGTGTGGTGTGGAAAAAGTGAATAAGGAAGTGTTATTTACTCCTTCATATAACACAAGAACTAGGAGCCACCAGGTTTACAATAAACAAAAGGAAGTACTTCTCCACACAACGCACAGTCAACCTGTGGAACTCATTGCCAGAAGATGTTGTGAAGGCCAAAAGTATAAATGTGTTCAAAAAAGAATTAGATAAATTCATGGAGGATAGTTCCATCAATGGCTATTAGTCAAGATAGTCAGGGATGCAACTCCATGCTCTGGGTGTCCCTAAACCTTTGACTGCCAGAAGCTGGGACTGTACCACAGGGGATGGATCACTTGATAATTGCCCTGTTCTGTTCATTCCCTTTGAAGCATCTGGCATTGACCACTGCCAGAAGACAGGATACTTGGCTAGATGGATGACTGGTCTGATCCAGTAAGGCCATTCTTATGTTCTCTCTCTTCCACAGCACAAAGCCAGGGCCTTGAGTAACTCTGTTGTGGGGTGCAAATGGCTCATGGGGTACCCAGGACTGTGAGTCGCCTTGTTAACCCACCCCCAGGGAAAGGGAGTCTTTTTTATAGTATCTGAATGTCAGATCCCTGGCACTACTAGTCTTTCAGCCACTCAAGCATTCTTCTATGAGCTATGCCAGCCCTAACTTCACTTTGCAGGTTAACAATAGGTGCACTCCAATCCCCGATCCCCCCTTGAATCATTCTCCTGTGATTTCCAGCCCTTGACACTGGACACTCAAAGAAATTCCAGATCCCCTGCACACAAAGGGGCAGTGTACCCTAGTTTACCAGTTTTACCTTAAATCACCACTCCTTTAAACCACTTTGAACTTATGAGCACTTATAATAAAACAAGATTTATTAAAGGAAGAATACAGATTTAATTAGAAATAAGAGAGTGTGATGGAAACAAGCCATTACAATACAAAACAAAACATCAGTCGCAAACCTTGGTCTATATCTTTCCTATCTAATAAAGTAGATTCTGCCCTGAAAGTTCAGTTAGTTGCAGAGCTGGCTCATTTCCTAATAACCAGGGTTCATGGACATTTCCCCCTCCTCAGTGAATGGATCCAGAGTGTATTTCCCTATACTCCGCTATACTGAAATCAATTTTTTGTTTCTATTCACAGCCAGTGCAAAGCTCTGTCTGGTGTAACGGTCCTCTCAGAAGTTTTGATTGTTTGGTGGTGCCTCTGATGGTTTTCCACTGATAGTTTTGGGAGGGAGCAAGGCTGCTCAGTTGAGCCTTGCATTATCCCGCCGGCAGATGAGGGAGGAGTGACAGCTCCCTCTTGCTTGGATGGGCCACCCTGGAGGCACATTACCTCTTGGTGATTGATTTCTACTCTTAGTCCACAGAGCACACTTTCAATATAAATACTTTGTTCCTTGAATATTACCTGTACATACATCTCGCAATGAAAATGTTAAGCCCTGTGCAATGTAATTAGCCTTACCTAAGCCCCACAGTAGACACAATTTGGTCAACAGAAGAATTATTCCATTGACCTAGCGACTGCCTCTGGACTTACTACAGGGATGGAAGAACCTCTTCTGCCGCTGCAGCGTTTATGGTTCCCTTTCTCTCCCTGTATCTTTCTGCTGTTTCTTTCCTCCACAACAGAGGAAGGCTAGGACAGCTTCCTCTGAGGCCAGTTGATCTTGTTTTTAAATCAGTTGGGGGGGTACCTGAGAGTAATACAGAGTGCTCCTCCCACACATCCAGGATGAGGTGTACAGCTTCTGCCCCATTCTGAACTCCTACCACCCACGGAGTGCAGGACATCATGTACCCAGGACACTGACAGGCCAGCATAATGACTTCTGCCAATACCAGTACAATTACAATGCCAATGGCAGGGTTTGTTAATAGCTTTCCTATTAAGCAATTCAGTCAAGTACCCAGACAAAGTAAAAACCCAAAACAAAAACCATCACACCTGTCCAATGTTGTTGAATATTAACATTTGATAAGCATGTCTGGTCTGTTAAATATGCATAGGCAGAGATTTCACTCAATTTAATAAAATCACAAAGTAATAGAGGTGTTATAACGCTGCTCCCTCTGTAATACGGTGACACTGTGCTAAATAGAAAGAATGACTCCATTCCTGTATAATATCTCTTTAAACAAAAGCTCACTATTGTAATGATTGTTTTGTTTCTGATATTTACATGGCAAGGATTTATAAACTTGTTAGAACTTCCTAAATAAATAAATGGTTTTTAAAAAATCAAGTATCCTACGGACTAAATCAAGAAAAGAATCCACATGAAAGTCTTTCAGTGCCCTCTGAATTCATCCCAGTGGGCCCAGATATTGGAGGGCATCCAGTACAACAGGAAACGGCTCCCACTGCTCTCAGACACTTTCAACACCCAAGTATACGGACAATGGAGTGCAGTTTTGCATTTTTGTAACTGGTCTAATGTTCATGCTTGGCCTTATTTTAACATTGATTTAAATATGTATTTGTATTCAAGCTCCTCAGGGCAGGAGACCATCTTTTATTTTGCCATATACTTTACTGAGCACATTACTTTAATATTTATAACAATAATACTTCTGACATTTTGCAGTCAACAGGAACAGATAGCCTATGATTTAATATACTACAGCATTACTAACACTTTCTATAGACAAACTAATATTTTACAGTATTGCCAAATCATGCAGTTTTATCACCAGTCTTGTGATATTTGGTATTTTTGTTAAAGCCCCTGTTACTGGAATAATGTGACTGTGAGAATCTCATCTTTCATTTTAATAAAACTGTATTTTTCTAGCCCTCATGTTAGTGGAGAAAAGCATCAGAACAAACTTTAACAGCTTAAAAGCCAGAAGGCAAATAAAAAGAATAAAACATTATTTAAGGTCTAGTCATTTATAAGCCAATCTCATGATTTTTGAATGGTTGGGGTTGGCAAAACTGATTGTACATGTTGTCCCACCACAAGTTCTGAATTTCCCAAAGCGTTGGCTTGTTTGCCTTAGTCACCTCTTATGATTCCAGACCATTTCCCTATGTCTATGTACATCCTGTTTTTTCTTGCCTCAGGCCTGTAGGGTAAACAAGACAGACAGTTTTCCATGTAAATAAAATGCCCATCTTTCTTTCAGCAAAGCTACCTGGCACTCCTTCTTTCTATACACCCTCCCTGAGCCTCTCAATCCCCACACCTGCCTTGTGGTCAGACAGAGCAAAAGGGAGGTGGCCATTCATTAACAGAGGCCATAACTGGGCAATGGTCCTCTGTACACTTCCTGCAATTAACATGTGAAAGAGATTGGAGGAAGATAGACCAGAGGATGCATCCGCACTTTCTGGTTGATTAATCCAAGGTATGCTTGGGACTAAACTTCCCAAGAAAATTTAGTGTATATAAAACAAACAAGCCAACCCAGCCAACTGTGAATGTTTGTTATGAAGTACCGGGAAAATTCCCTTAGGAGACACAGTCTGAGGTTTGAAAGGTAACTTGGAAGTAAGAGCAGAGCTGATCCTAGGGCTTTGTTCTCCCACTGAGTATAGTGAAGTACCACTTGAAAGAGACTGGACTTGAAATGAAACAAACAAAAAAGTGTGGTTTGAAAGCAAAAAAACAAAAACAAAAAAAAAGTGTTTCTTTTAAAATGTTGTGAAATGCTGCACTGCAGTGTGTAACACTAACAGCATTTTAAACACTGGATGTCACAATGCAACATAATAAAGGCACAACTGCAAGGATACACAGGGAGGTGGATGCTTGGAGTCCTTCAAAACAAGGATAACATTCTCCTCAGACACTCACATGGAGGCTCTGTCTTCAAATAGCCTGTTCTCCATACGTGCACCAAAACACTACATCCGGCCTCAAGCACTCAAAAATCATGAGATTTAAAATAAAAAATAAATACAACGTGGACTATTTTCCTTCTGGTTTTTTAGTCGTTAAGGTTCATGTTATCTTGTTTCTCTACATACTTATTTAAAATAAAACACCTCAAATCTCACAAAATAGCATGACTCCAGGAGTTAGTGCATTAAGAAAAATACCAAGTACCATGAGAAGTGGCAACACTGACACATGCACCAAAGTACTCCATCTCATGCTGTGTCAATCTGCGGAGGACTTCATCCAAAGAAATCATCTGTTACTCTTATATCATTACTATTTTATCTAGTACTTAATGAATATTAGAAGGTGAATAATACTTTGAGAGGCTAATCCAGCTACCAGATCTTCATAGTTTAAGTGGTCATAAACTTCACTGGGATGCAAAATTCAAAGTAGGACAAAAACCCCATCCCATGAAGAGTTTCTGCTCATTCAGAAAGATCAGGTCTGTTTCACTTGTGGGTGTGGACAGTAGAAAGAACCATCTGTGGCAACGATACATTCCTATATGCAGAGGACCTTCTATTCAAAGACTGTTGAAAGAGAAAGTTCTCTCACGCATTAGACTCTATGAAAAACTAATGTCTTGTCTATGCACAAGTTGTATCACTTTAACTACAATAGTTAAAGCACTGCAACTCCCTAGTGTGGATGCAGTTGTGTCACTACAAAGGTGTTTTATGCCAGTATAGTTATTCCCACACAAGGCATAGGAATAAACTATGATTGCATAAATCACCTTTATACCAGCATAACTGTGTCCACACTATGGCTTTTACTGGTATGACTTTTTTTTTTTAAATTGAAATAATTAGACCCCCTAACTGAAACAGTTATACTGGTAAAACTTTTAAGTGTAAACCAGGCTTAAAAGCTACTGACAGAGCAGAGCGGAAAATGGGAAAATGTTCTGCTAAAGTTTTCAAACCTTTTTTTGTCAACATTTCAAACTTTCCCAGCCACTGAACTTGTTTTCAAACAGAAAGTAAACATTTCTACCTTCACAGATACTCAGGTTTTACTTTGGCCTTGTCTACATTGTACAGTGTTGTCGCAAACATTATTCTGCTTTAATTAAAACACTTCAATTAAACCACTGTTGCGTGTCCACACTATGCTCCTTGTGTCAGCAGAGTGCATCCACACTAGCAGCCTTGCATCGACACAGAGAGCAGTACACTGTGGGTAGCTATCCCACTGTGCAACTGGCCGCAGGGTGCTTTGGGAAGGGTTTGCAATGCCTCGTGGGGCAGGTAAAGCGTCACATGATGCAGGTTTCTCAATCCCATCCTTCCATGGGAATCTTACTAGATTGCTAGTTGCTTTTCAACTGAAGTGTGGAGGGGTAGGGGAGTGTGTGTGTGACAGGAAGCATGGGGGGAGGAGAGTGTGTGTTGGGGGAGAGTGAGTGTGTTGACATGTTGTCTCTAAGTTCAGACAGCTCCTGCCTGCCTCTGTGTTGATAGTGTGGGAGACAGCACCACTCCACGTTAATGATTTGCTTTTTGTTGCCGGAGCTGAGCAGCATGTTTAACTGTCAGAATTTTCCGGAGCTTTGAAATGGGAGGGATGCATGCCGGTGTAGCAGGCATGCAGGGCAGCCCAGTTCAAAACAGCGAGTAGAGCAGTCACGGGAAGGCATTGTGGGATACTGGAAGAGGCCAGTTAAGGCGATACAACAAACGGCAGCCTCTACACTGACGCTTTGTCCCTTTAGGTTTGCCGCAAAAAGCTTTATGCCCCTCGTCAAGGAGCTTTTATTTTGTCACCAAAACTGAAGAGTTTTGTTGCCAAAAGTGGCATTGCAGTGTGTACACCTCCACTGTTCCGTTGCCGAAAGCTGCCTTTTGGCAACAGAACTCTGCAGTGTAGACAAGGCCTTTGCTATTGCAGGCACATGTTCTTCAGTGGGCGTCCCAAGCGCTCATGTTGGCTACATATGGCCTTAAAGCTAAGCACATGTGTAAGTGTTTGCAGGACTGGCGCCTTACCCCTCTCATTAAAATGTATCTTGTAAGGTTTCACAGAGTTAAGCAATCACACTAGAAGAGAGAAATTAAGAAGTTTAGGGAAGTGAGGCCCTGCCTATACATGTGATTAGCCCCAATTCTGCCATGCAGAGCCAGAATCCAGTGCAGCTTCACCAGAGAAATCCCTAAATCTAGACAATTAAACCTGGGATTTCAAGAGTGTGCCTCCATTTCAAGCACAAGTGACCTCAGCCAGTGCAAATCACAACTTTCCTTGTCTATGGTTGGGGGTTTGTTCGCACCAGCACAGCGATATCTGTGTCTGAGTCCCAAATACAGCTAGACAAGGCCTGCGATTATACAAATCTCATCTGCAAATATGCTAAAATAGAGAGTTAACAGAAACAAAAATGCATAGAAAAGCTGTTCGAGATGGCAGACTGTGCAGTGGAGAAGGCTCTTACAGTAACAATACAGAGACTGTGTGAAGGTACAGAAAAGCCAGCACTAGACAAGAAGAGGGAAGATAGTGCTGAGGAGAGAATGAAAGGTCCCTAGGGTTGGCTGTAGAAAATCCACAGAGGAAGGGTAAATGGATGAAGCAGCCTTTTCATTTTTGGGAATTTAGGCACATTATTTGTACAGAGAGAACCCGTTTCCAGTGTGTGCTCCTTCCAGGGGGTCTGAGTTTTTGTTTGCAAACAGAATAGTAGTACAACTTCAGTTTTCCTTTGGCTACTTTGGCAATTGAGGGTAGGAGGAGAGGGGGCGGGGCTGGATGGCTTCTGAGTACCAAGAAGAATGAAGAATGTGTAACTCAGTGAAACTTGGGCCATTAGGTGGAACAAATGCCAAAGTGAACCATTCTCCAGGAAGTTTGGTGTCAGAATGTTTTACCTTGGGGAGGGGAGGCCCGCTGCAGGGAGTGTTGAGGGCTGCCGTTCTTCTCAAATGATAGCTTAGGTTTGTTGTGGGTTTGAATGTGCATTGGTTACCCATAAACATTCATACCAGCCAGCTCCAAAGGGACAACTCTTGATTCACATGTTCATGATGCATCATTTATGCAGATTTCCCATGGCAGTTTGCACTGAAAAAGGAAAGCAGCAGAACACACTTGCTCAAAATAGAGAGCACCTCTGTTCATCAACCCACAGGAAAGAATGCATGTGAGAAAGGGAGGTGTTCCCAACTAAACACAAGACAGGTTTATTCTTATACAAGAGAGAGTATATAATAGTCTACAGTGAGAAGCAGTGTAGTCCAGTGGCTCATGCACTAGACTAGGACCCAGGAAACCTGCGTTCTATTCCCTACTATGCCATTGATTAACCACAGGATAGTGGATCTTTATGTGATGTGCACAAGCAGCCCCCGATCTCAGCTGGGGCCTCTAGTTACCACTCTAGTACAAATAAAAATAAAGAAAGAGCCACATTCCCCCAAAGGCTGAATAGCAAGGAGTATAAACCCCTAGCTCCCAAAAGTTGGTTCTCCTAATTTCTTATTTTCTGTTAATAACTAAAGAAGCCCATTCCACTGGGAGTCAAGAAACCTGGACCCCTGTCCTGGTTCTGCAGATGACTTGCTGTGTAACCTTGGTCAAGTCATTTAGCCTCTCTGTGCCTCTATTTCCCTGCCTGTAAAATGGGCATAATCTTCCACCCATCTTTGTAAATGTTTTGGCTGAAATTGCTGTTTTAGTGCTAAGAATTACTGTAATATTGGGTGCACAAAAATGTATACTGTTCTGTGGTGAATCATGGATTTAGTGTTTAGAAAATCTGCTCTCATGTCCATTCAAACTAGACAGACCTATTGCCTTACCTTTCATTCCCTCCCTGCTCTGAACATCCTTAGTCAGGACCCTGGAGGACAAAGCTTTGTATGCTATTTCATAGCAATGGCCATCAAGATGATGAATTTGGATACAGTGGGTACTACACCTCTACCCTGATATAACGCTGTCCTCGGGAGCCAAAAAAATCTTACCGCATTAGAGATGAAACCTTGTTATATTGAACTTGCTTTGATCTGCCGGAGTGCACAGCCCCCCCCAAAGCGCTGCTTTACTGCGTTATATCCAAATTCGTGTTATATCGGGTCACATTATATCGGGGTAGAGGTGTATATACTATTAAATAACCCAGCAGCTCTCTCAGAGTGCAAGTCCTGGAACTAAAGTTAATCTGTCCCTGAATGGCAAGCCCTGAAGCTATTCAAATTTGCTTTCACTGTTTTGATTTAAAATATTTGATCTTCACTAAGACTCATGAATTCCACTCTCAATATATCTAATTCTGAGAACAAAATGTAACTTTTACAGTAAGTGAGCAAGGACTTATTCATCTCCTAGTGTTTCCTGAAATTCAATGTGATTATTTCTCAGTATCTTTTGTACTGGCTTTGAGTCAGGGCAGCAGTTTGGATTCAGCTGAATACTGTGGAGAAATGTTTAAACTTTTAATAAATCCACACTAAGAACCTCCAACATTTCTCTGCCACAACCATTCTTATTTATTTGATGAGAGCATGTGGTCTTTGAGCTGGAGAGTGCACCACCCTCTTTTCTTTATTTAAAAAAATATATATCCTCCCTGTGGTCTTCATATCCTGGGCCAGACAGAACACTACTTGGTTACCAGAAACCATGGGACAGACACACTATCTAGAGGTTACAGCAGAGAAGTCTAAGGCAGAACAACTCCAGGGTCCTATGCGCAGCTCTGCACCAACTCACTGGCCTTGTATAAATCATTTAATCACTTCTTCCTCAATTTGCATATGACCTAGCTCAAAATTGTTGAGATTAATTAGAACCATATATGCAAAAATTGCTTGCCTAATTTGCACACTTGAGTGGAATTGTGTGCACAAATTAATGCTGGGTCTTTAGCTGTCCATTTGAATACACAGTTTGGGCATGCAATACTGGCAACTATGCATGCATATCAGGCTTGCAATTTCACAGGAAATTCACCCGGGCTGCAGATTTGTCATGGCATTTTTATCAAAATCGTGGAGCAGCCGTGGTAACTTTAGTAAAAGTCACAGGTTTAATGACTGCTCCATGACTTTCGACTTGAACACAAAATGCCCTGACAAAGACATTCAATTCTTCAAAATCCTAGTAGACAGTCGTCATCCTGCTCCACTGCCACCACCTCCTCGCCCCGCTAAGGGGGCAGTGACCACCCACAGCAACACCCTCCACCCCATTACCGCAACTCTAATCCCAGCTCGGTGAGAAGGGGAGACCCTTGGGGTGGGCAGGGTGGGGTTGCTCAGTCCCAGGGTTGAGAGCAAGCCTGCCCTGCACTCACCTCAGCATTGTCAGCGATGGCTCCTGTGCCCCACAGAGGGTTGGCAGAGCCAAACCTGAGCAACGTTACAACACCTGCAGTAGGAAGCCAGGCTCAGACACATGAGACATAGGAGCTGCCACTGCGGGATGAGTGCATGGTGGGCTTGCTCTCCAACCCTCTCCCACAGGGGTCTCACCTGTTCACCAGGCCAGTCAGGTGACCCACCTAGAGCCTTCAGGAATGCAAGTCACAGTATCCATGACCTTTTCATCACCATGACAAGCCTGCAGCCCTAATCATGAGCTTCCATCCTTTATTCTAATTCTTATTTTTAAATCAGAACTTCATTACCTAAGTGAATGTCTTGTCTAGAATATGTAGCCGTGCAAAAATAAATATTTATTAGTGCCGGTATTTTCTGTGGCAGAATTCTGGAGCATGAGTGGGATGATGGTCACCTGGCATTGCAATGGGATTGCTTTGATCCATACTGGGAGGTGAGAAAACAATGCACTATTTTTTCTTTTGTAAGTGAGCACATGGTGTGTAAGCAGAGACAAGTAGAGCATAACACAACTGTGTGTTTGGGTCAGGGGAGAGCTCCATTAGATCAATAGCTCCCCTCGTGCTGTTCCTCCCATAGTGACTCACTGGAAGCAGTTTGATTCACACTGCATCTCTGATGGGCCTTGTACTGATCTCACATCAGTTTTTGGAGAAGCAGACAAACAAATTATTTCATTGGCTATGTCTTCATTAGAGACCTTATGGCAGCACAGCTGTACTGATGTTCTATGCCAACAGGAGAGGGCTCTCCCATCCAAAAATCTGTCTGGGGATTTGTTCTGCTTTGAGCAGGGGGTAGGACTAAATGACCTCCTGAGGTCCCTTCCAACCCTGATATTCTATGAACATAGCACTATGCACACTGCCAGTTATGTCAGTGTAACTTATGTTGCTCACGGGCATGTTTTTTTCACATCCCCGGGCAATATAAGTTATACCAATATAAATGGCAGTGTAGACATGGCCTTAAATTGGTGTTGGTGAGAGCAGAATCAGGAAACAGTGAGCTTTAAATGCATTCTCATCGTACCCAGGAAAGGTTTCAACGGACTGATTACTGATGGTAGTGTTGTCAACCAGCGAGCTCTTGAGGCACAGTCTGCAGTGACACTACTGCCCCAACCACTGATAAATGCCAAAGCTCAGCAAGACCCAAAAAAGGAGAGGACAAAACTAGAAAAACCAACAACAAATATTCCAGACACAGTACACACAAATGAGCCTATTCCTCTTTGTAAAGTCAGTTCTGATAAAGAATGGTACTTCCAGAAGGTGGTATTACTAAACAAAATCAAACAGGATCTGAATCCCCTACCAAAGATTGCAGGGATACAAACACCTGAACTAGTTCTTTTCTGTAAGAATTGCATTTAAATAGTTTAATAGCCTTCTTATTCCTTTTCCACCTTTCCCCATGCAAAAGGCCAACAATGCATCTTACAAACAGAATGCAAAGAAGTAACCAAAATGATGTTTGAAGAGGCTACAGCTCTCAATTACAGTAACAGACAATGTGCTGGCAGTTTAGCCACTTAGCCTAAGGAATTTTATTACTAGCTGCTAGGTTTCTCTGACAAAAGGTGTTACCATAATACAGGTCACTAGTGAAGTCTAGCGCATAAGAAAACCATCCTTTTGGCAGCAGGTATTCACTTTCACTTCCACACCAAACTGAACCTACAGAAAGCCTCTAGCCGGCTGTTCGCCAACCAAACCTTTGTGCAGAATCACAATTCACAGTGGATTGGGTTTACTCAAAGAAAATACAGATTTGTATGGAACAAAGAGAGAGCGCACAGGTCTGAATTAGTCTCTCTTTTCAGGGGTTCTTTACAAGGGAATTTTGTACTGATGGATGGTGCTGAACCAATGGAGACTGATGTTCTTTTAAAAATCCATATAACATCTTTAGGACTGACAGCAACAGTGCAAGTCTTCTGGTCTGCTCTCAGTGTTTTTTCACTGCTCTCCAGTTATTTTCCATGCTTATTGCAGGGGAGTGGGTTAGTGGTTTTTGTGATGTGGACATCTGCTTGGGACAGGACTGATGCCACCAGTTTATTTCACACAACCAGACTGCCATCTGATAACTTTCATTCACTACTAATCTGTTGTACATTTGCACCAGGACCTCCAGAATGACAGCTCTATATTCCATCCCAAATTCCCATGTTGGCGCCTAAGGGCTCAAATTCTGGTTGCCTGGTGAAGATGGGCACAAGTCAGAAATGGGGCCTTTGGTACAGAAGGTTTTCCACCCTGAATCTGGGCTACCACCAAAGCCAGAGTAGCAGAGCCTTGCAGGCACATTCCAAAGCAGGCCCTAGGTATTGAGGCTCATGCTCATGCATATATCTGTCTGATCCTCAACAGTAACTATGAAACTCTCACTGTTTTGTTTGTACTTGTTACAGGAATAATCCGTGCAGGCAGCCATTGCTTGTAGGAATACACAAGCACAATAAAACCTCCTTAACATGCATTGGCACATACTTGCAGGGCATTTCCATGGGCAGGCAGAACTTATTTGTTTTAAACAAACTGACTTAAATCAGCGAGTATATGCATCCCAACTCCTTCCTTTGGCTCTAATAAACTTGCAAAGCAAAACTGTCAGATCTAGTCATGTGCAAAATTTCCAATAACGACTAAAAATGATTATTACCTTTTAGAGCAGCAGTTCTCAAGCAGGGGGCTGGGGGCCCGCAAGCAGGTTTCAGGGGGTCCACTACACAGGACTGGCATTAGACTCACTGGGACCCAGGGCAGAAAGCCAAAGCCCCACTGTGCAAGGCTGAATCCGGGGGCCCTGAGCTCTGCCGCCTGGGGCTGAAGCCAAAGTCTGAGCAATTTAGCTTTGTATGGGGCCCTAGGCAATTGCCCTACTTGCTATCCCCTAATGCTGGCCCTGGCTTTTATATGCAGAAAAACAGTTGTTGTGGCACAGGTGGGCCATGGAGTTTTTATAGCATGTTTTTGGGGGCCCAGAAAGAAAGGTTGAGAACCCCTGCTTTAGAGGATACATTTACAGCTACAATGAAAGAATCCTCATCTCGAAGCCCATTTCTGGTTCCTCAAAGATTTCCCCTCCCACCCCCAACTACCAATCAATGAAACAGCTATCCTTGGAAATGCTGTTTCAGCTTTCAACATAGTCTTTGGCAATGAAGCTCATCATCTGTGAGGCCTCCTGTAGCTTACCTGTCAGGGATCCAATGCCAGATCAACTGGAGTCAGTCATCACTTGCAAACACAAGGCTGAAGGGATTCAAAATCCCAGACAGACAGCTTCATTCACAAGACTCCAAAGTAATTGCAATTCAAGAAAACTCTTTGCAAGTACAGCAAAATGGCAGCTCTCTAGTATCCAGTCAAATCATTTCAGAAAAAGCTTCATCCTCTATATTCAGTGGGAAATGTGAATGAACAGATAAATGCAAACTAACTTCTCCTTGGCTATTATGAGGGGAAGTCTGTATCATGTGCCACTAAGAAGGTAACTTTCCCTAGACTTAAATCTCAATTTTTTGATCTATGGCATCACTGTCTTGAAGCAAGTTCTCCAAGACATGTGCAGTGTTGATGGTTGAGTAACAATCTGACAGCACAAAAAAAAGGCAATTATCATAGGGATTATACATGGCAATAAAACAAATAAAATGCCAACCCCAACTCGTTAGATTTCTTTCTCTCACCTAGTTTTGTTCCCCTTGCAGTGTAGTACCTGACCACTATAGGGGAAAGAACTAAATAACCATCCCTTTTGGCTACTAACATTTGACACCTGTAAACTGAAACAGCCACCATATAACTAGTCCATCCGCAAGCATTGTGCAAGGATGCCTTTTCTTTATCCCTGTATTTCACTGACACGAGCCACCACAAACTAACCAGTACTCAAGCTAAGCATTGAGCAGGAATATCCAGGAGCCAAAACCTGATCTTGTGCTCAAAAGAAAGCACAATTCATCTCTCTCACCCCAAGCAAGAGTAGAGGTGTGGCTCCTCTGAAGCAAAGCAAAAGGCACAATGTTTAATGCTGTTTCACTCACGAGGAAGTTGACGGGGGATGAAATAGATACAATCTGAGAGTCTTCTCTGAGCCTACTTCACTTTAACAGCTCTGTACTGTAGCATTACAAGAATTCCCAACAACTCCTCATTAACACTGACCTCAAAACGCACCCTCAGCAAAATGCTTTTCGGGGAAAAGTTTTATGTCATTTCAATTGATCTAAAATGCAGCATTCAGTAACGGCAGCCTGATGAATGGTTCAGGCGCTAGCCTAGGACTTGAGTCCTAGGTTCAATTCCCTGCACTGCCACAGACTTCTTGCGTAACCTTGGGCAAGTCACTTAGTCTCTCTGTGCTTCAGTTCCCCATCTGTAAAATAGGGATAATAGCACTGCCCTGCCTCACAAGGATGCTATGATGGTATATACATTCATTGTGATACTCTCAGATACTAAGTCAATGGGTTGGCATAAATACTGAAGATGAAGGGCCTCAAAACCAATAGCACTTTCATGGTGACTGTCCATTTGTGTTTGTGCCTTATTATGCTTTTATAGATGGAGGTGCATTCTCCTAATCTGTGTGCCTAAGAGACACAGGGAGGCAGAGAAGGAACTCAGGAGTTCCTAGCTCCTATCTCAGTCCACTAGAGTGCATTCCTCTCTCCTCTGCCGCCACCTCATAAAGGCAACATTTTCCTCTCAAATCTCCCCGTAGTCTGCTTTCCCAACGAATTCTGATCTGATGTGTCTAGAATTGACCTTAGAAATGCTGTGCATTCTCCAGCATCAGTAAATTTTTCCATGTTGAAAATTAATAGACTTAGAAGAATTAGATTTTTTTTCCAACTCAGTAAATGCTGGGAAACATCAATTTCATTGTATACCCACAAACCAACAACAAAAATTTCCATCAATCTAAATGTACACATAGGCAAAGTAAAAGAAGTCCTGCTTAAGAATTTAGTAGAGTCTGATTTAAGGATATTTACTTTATATATTTTGTATGCGATGTTGACAATTTGTGTTTTAGTGGTTATAAAACTTTGTGCATCTCAACATCTACATTCATTAAATATTTTCCTGCAACTGTGAAAATGTAAATAAATTGAAAAAAAAAACCTTATAAATAAACATGGATATTATCTGTTAAAATATTAAAAAATAAATATCAAATTCTGCCAAGCCTAAGTATTAAGCATAACCAATGTCTTAACCCCTAGGACAGCTGCTAGTCTTACATGCTGGTGGCAGGAAGATTATGTAGGTCTATCTGTAGGTCTCTCATTCCCTGGGAGCCTAGCGACTAATGCATTCATTTCATAGTTGTTTATTTAGGTTTGGAATCCAGATGCTAGAACTAGGGAACTGGTTCCATTTAATGTGAGCTCCTGGTACTGGGTCTCAAGTGACATCTTGAAATCCTGGGTTTGGTTCCTGGCATAATTCCTGAATGTTAATGAATAACATTGGAGGCACATGTTTCGAAATATTGAGAAAGACAATGAGGATTCCCACATGAAGCCTTTCCCAACCTAACAAATCTATTAACAAAAGACCTTCTTACTCCTCCGAATTCTGGGCTGAATTTCCCTAAAGAGTGCTGTCAGAGGGAAGCAGAAAACCCTAATCTGACTACAATTATACAGAGATGGTTTTAAAAACATCTCTCTCTTTAAGACATCTCCCTAATTATAACTAAACTAAACATGGTGGCATCTCTGTGTAGTTATCATTATAGGCGGCACATATACCTTGACATACTTTGAAAAAACAAAACAGAACAACAGTTTATTTACATAACATAAAACCTACCCAAAGCAGCAGTAGCTGCATTTCTCTGTCCTCCTACCCTACCATGTGGTCCATTTGCTTTGAAATGCTCACACGCACCTTGATGTGAAATTATAATCCGGGATCTGATTTTAAAAAAAAAGTTTGATGCTGAGGACACTTAAATTTTCCTACACCAAAAATTTCAGCTCAGATTTTTCCATAAAAGAAGCTGAGTCATGGATATTTTTTAAAGTCATTTATGAAGCACAAAGCAATATATTTCTAATGCTGCTCTATAAAATATGACCAGTGCTATACAAAGCACTAAAACCAGTTCAAGTTTGAAAGTGACTGGGATCCACTGGTGTATCATGAGAACTTAAGAAACCAAGCTAACAGCTGGCTTGAAGCAGATTTATTCAGTGGGTTTATGGAGTTGTGTGACTCATCCAAAACAAAAATGAGTATTTGGTGGTCTCTGAGCTAGTGCAATACATGGCAGCACTTGAAATACCACCTGACTACTGGTTACTAAATTAACCAAATGGTTTTAGTGGAAGGATTAATTACGATTAAGCAAAAGGACCTGTCAAGGGAAAATCTAAGTGTAGGTCTGGTCACTTACAAATCACTTTATCTGATATGTGGATATAAAACTGAATCTCACTATCCATCCCTCTGAACCACAAACCGTGTTGCAGCATTGAAAAGAACAAACAAACAAACTGAAATGCTTCTGTAAACCAGTGAGTGAAACAAGGCAACTTAATATCTGCAAGAGTTAAACATTTGTACTTTGTCTGTGCCTGTTCTGCTTATAAAATTACTAAGGAGTTACACAAGAGGGGAAGCAATGTAAACTCATTTCTATTTACACAGCATCTTTCATCCAGGAACACCCCAAAACATTTTACATACACTACAAACCTATATACAGGGGTCACACTTGAACTCAGCACCTTCTGGAGCAGAACTTTCCCCTCATTTTAGCACTGCACGCTGCAACATCTTCAGATCCAAGAACAATTGAGACAAAATTCAACATCCAAATAAAACTCCAGGGGGACTCTAGATAGCCTGAATGTAATTATCCAGAATTTGGCAAAGAGACTGGGATGACTCTTGTGGGTAAGCCCACAGTTCTTTCCACAATTACCTCAAATTTAATTCTCATCCAAAAGTAGACATCTCTGCTGTTCATACTCAGCTCTGCATTTCTTCTCTTTAATACTTTAATGTAGTTTTGTGAACTTTAATATTCTTGTCCAAGATGTTACAAATTTTGAAGATTATTGAAGCACCAGTACACTGTGTCCAGACTGAGATCTGTAAACAAACAAATCTCAGTCTGAGCCAAATAATAGTATCCCTCCTCCTAGTGTGTCGGCTTCAGAAAATGGCTGATTGAATCAAGCAGCAGAGAGCCTCTGCTGATTTTGTTGTTGTTGTTGTTTTTTTAAGATTGTAGTCAAGAACAATACTGAGGCAATATGAAGGATGAGGTCTGGTTTCTTCTCTCCATTTCCCCTACACTCCTCCCATGATAGATTCAGCATGGCAGAGGCAGCATAGACTGTCTTTCATCCCAAAAGTCATAAATGAATTACAGCAGAGTACTGAAAATTATGAACTTGCTAATGATGTTAAGTCTCCAAACAGCACCGTTAGTACCTGTCTGATTTATGAAATGCCAGAGATGGCCCTCTCACAAGCGAGTGTTTTGGTGTGAGCTTTCCTGCAATCATTAGAAATAGTATGTTCTGGTCTCTGCAAAACACACACACAGTTTCTGAACTCTTACACATACATTCAACCCAGAGTTTGTCTTGGAATGTCTACTAGACTTGCTAGGTGATTTGCTTTACTTGGTATGCTGTCCTCTCAATATTTAAAGTGAGCGTGTGAAGGTACTAGCATCTTGAAAGAAACCTTAAAATGCTGGGGAACATGGTTCCCCTCCCGCACATCAACCTCCTGCAGTCATTCCCCTGCCCTTGCAGCCCCATGGGCCCGTCGTATTTTAATACCGACTCCAAAAACAGCCTCAAATGCCTTAACTTGTCGTATTTTTCAGGCAAATTCTGTGCAAATTCCCCTAGCCACCTCACACAATTCTGCCAAGGCACCACAGACCCAAACTGTAGCACTCAATGTAATCTTAGCCTTGGCTTCCTCTTGACTAGAAAATGCCAGTGATGCTGGGTTGTTGGTCTTAGCTTTAAGAGTTAATGGCTCTGAGCAAATATTTGATAAATTTTCTTTCCTGTGAAATAGCCACAGGCAGACTGCAGTTCCCTCATTTATTTATTCATTCATTCAAATTTATGCAGGCTGAGTTGTCTTTAACTGTGGAATTAATAACCCAAAATATGAGCTGTGTGCTTGGTCGTGACTGGTCAAGAGTCACAGGGTGTTATTTCTGTTCTCTGACTGGATAGCCCTAATCCAGTGAAGAAGACACTGAAGCTTTTAACCTATAAATGAGTGGGGATTAGGGAATTCTAGAAAACTTTTGAAACCTTTTCCTTTCTTGGTCACACAGTCCTTTTCCAAGGCTTCATTCCTAGAAAACTAGGTTACAGTAAAATGTTTTTGCCTGAGCGCAGTTTAAATTTAATCTGCTCTTGTCCCTTTCTTACAAGAGAATGTTTTTCCTGAAGGGTGTGCTCAGATCCAGGTCTGGCTTGTTTAATAGCCTCTGTAATACGAGTTTGGGGGATTTTTGGAGTCTTATCCACTCGCTGTCTATAAAATGTACCACATTCTGTGTGAATACTGAAGTGTGCAATCCTAAAGAATGCTTTCTGGGAGCAGGTGTGTAAGACTAGTTTGTTTCATGTCTGGGGATACAAAAGAGCTGCACAGCATGACCCGAGTGACTTATTCAATTCAAGTGATATCATTTCAGGTGGCAGCTCCTGGCAGTGGGATGTTAACTGGGCGCTGGCTCAACAGCCAAATGCAAACAGGATCTCCCATACTTTAGCCAGTGTGCAAAGCATAATTCTGAAGCTGTACAGCATCTTTTCCCAGGATACTGACAACAAGTTTATCTGGTCAGATCTTTGACATTAAACCAATCGTTTTAAACTTCTTGATTTTCATAATCACCTTTCCTCCGCTATTCCATTGTGTCCCCCCCACTTTTTATATTTTTGTTGGGATACTCCAAGGCACCCTACTAGGCAGGTTGCCAGGTGTCTGATTTTCAAACGGAAAATCCAGTTTAAAGAGAACCTGTACAGTGTTTGGTCAGATGTACTGAGCAGACACCAAAAGTCCACTTACCACGGGGTGGTCGGGAGAAGGGGGGCTGGGGTGGCACCAGGTCATCAACCCATGCCAGCCTCTGCTCAGCTAGGGCTGCCTCCTACCTGCATCTCATGGGAGGAAACCCAGCTGGGGTGTGGGGAGGGGCGGAAGAGGAGAGGATTGAGGGACAAGGAAGAAGGGGGGGAGAAGCAAGCGAGTTGGGGGGAAAGCATAAGAAGGGGGCGGAGCCTTGTGAGAAAGAGGCAGGGTGGGGGAGGTTCCAGTACTCCTGCTGTAGTTTCCAGTTTTCAGAAATCGGAAAGTTGGCAACCCTGCTGACCTCACCTATTTCTCCACATCTATTCCTGAAGCTGCCTCCTCCAGCCCTACAACAGCATCTTGGGTCTAATGTATTGTTCTGCAGACGCTGATGTCCCACTGACACTGTCTCAGATCATGACAACTGCCGTCCTAGAAGCTCTCGTTACCATGTCAAATATTCTAGGACCATTTTCAAAGCTCAACTTTAGTTTTGTTCTGTGTAAATAACAAAATGGTTGTTCAATTGAGAAATAAAAGTATAAGGAGGAGAGAGAGACAGCCAGGATGGCTCAAGGGACTGGGAAAGGGGTTTAATTGCCTTTCATCTCTACATGTCTTACTGGTCTGTGTAAAATGATAATCCAGAACAACTGCACATATTCTGTGTCAGGTTAGCCTTGATTCCTGTTTGCGGTTGCAGAGGACTCCAGCTTTATTCATGTGTAACTGCCTCTGAATATGTATATGACATGTTAGTCTGGTATCCAGTAGAAAATGGAGAGTAGAATATGTAATAAAACAGGTAACATAGAATGCTTCACACTATGACAAAATTACATCCTTCCTATCACACACAGATGAATGATGGGGTTTTGTATGCTTGTTTAAATAAATTTCAATAAAAACTAAACACATGTGAAGTTATGCACCAGTCAGGCAAGTGTATAACTTGGTGATGTTGTCCCTACAGGGTGAAACAATTTTTGCCATAAAAAGGTGTATTTTGTTAATAAGCCTATTATCTTCATTTTGCACACGTATCCTTACAAAGAGAACAAAGGAATTTGTACAGGACTTTGCCATTACTGGGTTCCTCTGTCAGTGAGATATCTAGAATGACAATGACTGTCCACAAATAGGATGCATAAGAGAAATGTGTCTGAACATTTAGAGCTGCTAAATGTTTCTTTGTGACTCAGAAGTCACTTTGTGCTGGGTGTTCTGTTTCCAGCTCTGAAATGATTCGTAACTTCATTCACAAAAGTGAGGCTCTCGGACCACTGCTGCTACGTTCCTAGCAGCAGTAATGCCTGAGCAGAGGTGAAGAGGTCAGACGAGGGCAAAGTCCAAAGTAATTTTAAGTGGTTCAGCTAAGTACAGAGGGCTAATGGGAAGCCATTTTAATTTATTACAGTCATCCCCAGTGAATATAAAGACAACATTTTTCTTGAGCAGCTTGATTACAAAGCAGTAAATCCCTTTGTGTATACAGAAGAACTATGGACAGTATAGATCAAATGTCTGAAAAGGACTCTACACACTGTTCTGTGTATTAGATCTAAGTGTAAATATTGTAGAGTTGGGAATAGATTGTTTTGGATGTATAGATTCATGTTTTTCAGTTCTTTTGAGTGTTTCTGGCCCAAGTATTTTATACATACATACACATGCATTAAAAAAAAAATCTAACATTTCTCCCCACACAAAGGTGAGGCATTGTCATCTTTGCAGAAGACATTATTTCTCCCCCCCACCCAATCCTGGCTAGAAATGTGTTCTGCTTTTTCAGAACCCATAAAAACTATCCCTCTATTCCCCCCCCACACACACACTAAACACACACTTTTGATTATTTTGCTGGCAGAGAGAGATGTCTTAGGCCTGGTCTACACTGGGGGGGTGAGGGGAGAAATCAATCTAAGATATGCAACTTCAAGCAAAACTTATGTCTTTTAAATGTCTACGTACTTGCCCCAGAAATCAGATACGTACCTGTCAGAAATGCAGATGCAATTATTTGTGTCCATAATTTCTGGGTATAAAAATAGATTCAGTTAAAGCTGGTTTGAAAACTAGTTCCTGACAATAGGAAAGTGTCTTGACACATCAATATATGAAACACAGGTATCAACAACTATTGATTTTGTATGACCCACTCTAATTCTGTGAGATCTCAAACTAAGACTATGTCTACCCTTCAAATCCCATGTCAGCATAGCTACGCTGGCTGACCCCCTAATGTAGACTCAGTGTACGCTAACAGGAGGAGGAGTTCAGGCGGTGTAGGAACACCGCCTCTCCGAATGACATTGGTTATGTCAACAAGCCCTTCTCTGTCAACATAGCTGCTTCTACCATGGAGCTTTTGTCGGCATAGCTGTGTCATATGGGGATCATAGGGTTGTTTTTCTTTCACACTCCTGACCGACATAGCTATGTTGGTATACATTTTAAGTGTAGACCAGGCTGAAGGAGGAGTAAGCCAATTCAGTTTTTGGATGGAGAAACTTCCAAGGATCACCTATGTAGTGTTGGTGATTCTGTAGGGTTATTTACATATGGCAGCACCATGTATACATTGTACTTTAAAGACAACCAAAACCAAGCCCTTTCTCTGAGGAGTCTGCACTAGGCATTGAGGAATTTACAGACCTCTCTCTGAGGAAAATATTGTATACTTATACCAGCATAGCATTAGGGTTTACAGTGCTGCTGGAAACATGGTGCCATCTCTTAGATAAGTCATAAAACCAACATCTTAATTACTCATGGTCACTAAAGACCTGACCATGAGATGTAAGGGTGGTAATTTCAAATCTGGCCAAATTCTTCTCTTGTAGTTATGTTCTGCCTTCCTAAAACTTTCTGGAGACATATGTCCTTTCCTAAGAGGTTGTGTAGTGTTCCTGTGCATTATTAAACAGCAAGTTGGGTTTTATCCCACAGGGGGCTCCAGTGATCCCTGAGTGTAGTCTGAGCAGTCAAGGGTTAGTTGATCCTTTGGGATGATAGGGTGCTACAGAGACTTGGTTATATTAGTAGTGTGAGTACGTTGACAGAGGAGCTAGTTACTGGCAATATATTTCTGTGTGCACTGCGCTATAGGGCTCAGAGTGTTCATTCTATTTGTGGCCGTGTGAACTAATTTCTTCCATGTGCAAATACAGTTCCATAATTCTACCAAGATTCCCACTGGTAAAAAGGGAAAGTGCTCATCAGTTGCATGGTTTTCAGCAATAAAAGAGTAAATGTAATAGATGCATATATGCGTCTGTCTAGCTTGACCGTGTACATCATAAACTATTCCTCCAAATAGTTCATAAAAATGCTTAAAACTATTATGTGAGTTTCCCTGAAATTTTTTAGTTGCATGGCTTTGGAAAGGATTCAATAACTAATGGCCTTTGAATGAAACTATGTTTCTAATATATTGTGCTTTTCCCTAATACTTAAAAAAATATAAAGTCTGATCCTGATTATTACAAATGAAAAATAATTTGAAATGTTTGTGGATGGCAGCTTTATATGCAAGACAAATATGCTCAGTCTCCTAAATCCAGCTGGAACTAGGTTTTCATTTTTCTTGTTTTTAAATAAATGTCATTTATTACAACTGTTCTGTCTTACTAAGGCAGCTGTTGGCAGCAAACTGTGAAATTAAAGTTGGGTTGGTTTCAATCAAGAGCCAAAATATAATACGCTTTTTTTCAGAGAGAAGAAGTTTTTCTTGTAGATATGTAGTCTATGCTCAGTAATTAAAATAGCTAGTCAATCAATTCTATTAACTCAGTTTAAAGGAGAATTGTCATGTGGATAAGCTAATTAAAATGTAGTTTCCAAAGTGTATAGACAAGGAAAACAAATTTAGGGATTGCTATAACTACATCTGGTAAAAAGCATAAGTAGTCAATATAGTGGTTAGTGCTGGAGCTTGGGTGGGATTCTAATCACAATCCTACCACTGTCTTGCGATGTGACCTTGGGTATGTCACTTAACCTCCAAGTCTCATTTTTCCTATGTGTAACGTGAAGAGTATAGACTTATTATGGAGAACTGGTCAGCCTTTAGATTGACTGGCTCATATCCACTAACCAGACCCACAAAGCTTTTGGAAACCACAATACTTATCAAAAGAAATTATCAATATCTACGTCGACATTTCCTCAAAAACCAACAGCGTTCGAGTTCAGGCACCAGACCAGCTCTACAGATGATGTTGAGGCTGGGTCATGGCCTCTTATTTATTCTGGAGGTTCCTCAGGTTGAGAGGCCAAAAGTCTAGGGAAGAAACATCCAAACCACACAGATTTCCAATTTATTATATTAATCAAACTAAATAAGCAACAAGATAAAATATATGTAAACCATTCAAATTAAGAAAGTGGGTTAATATCAAATCAAACTAATCTAATTACCAGGTTGATAAACCAACAACTCTTTATGTAATTTGGGAAGGCAGCAGTATTGTTTAGCTATCAGTGTCAAAAAGCAATAAGGCATTATCAAGCTTAGTGCCAATCAATATATTTGTTCCAACCAAATATCTGATACAGGGAGGCTCAAGTCACTCCCAAGCTGAAGCCAATGTTAAAACTACTGGCACTGATGCCAATTAAGGTAGTCTGCCCAACTTAATGTACTGGTTAGGTGACAGCCAATCCCTTCTCTTTCCCTAGCCCCCAAACATAGGTATTACAATAAAACATTCCCATACGATTAAGGACGATGCAGCTTGTTACATTTTAATATTCAACTGACAAATATAGGTGAAAATCATATGATTTCTCAGGATAAGCCATAACTCCTAACCCATAAATACATGCATGAGTGATCTTTTAGACAACACGGTTGTTTAACCTAGGGTTGTTTTAGGTATTTGAGGAATTATCCTATAGGCCCCATTCTTAAATTAATTCTGTGGGTTCTAGCCAAACACACTCATACACACACCCTCACTCCTAGCCATCTGCTGGAATTAAATACAAGTCTAAATGCTGAGGTAGATGTGTCCCTCTACTAAGAAAAATTAGAAAATGCAACAAAACCAAAAAAGATTAATACTTATGCGGGATGATTGTCATGGCTCTTGTGGCTTTATTCAGTCTCAGGAAGCTGGTACGTGGTTGCAAATGTTTACCAGTGGTCTTACTGGCACCAGTATTTAATGTTGATGGAGTTGCTGTCTGGCTACAAGTTACTTGCGAGTACATGTCTAATCTTAAATGTTGCATGTTGTTAAACTCCCACCCCTTGGTGGCCAGCATAGCTAGAGGCTAGCAGCCATTACAGGCAAGCAAGCCAGATGCTGCAGCAAAAGCTTCTTCCTTTCAATTTTAAGATGGTGCCTGACTGGTTCCTCCCGCTTGGAACTCCTCTTAGGAGCTTCTTGGTGAATCAAATGGAGCACTCTTCTGAGTTCACTGGCATCACCAAATGGGGCCTGATTAAGTACTTTTATGAAAATGCAGAACCTCCCCACTTCAGTAATTTCAGGCTCAGTAAGGCCATGGATCCAAAGTCACTAGGCCTGTAGGCATCTGAGGCCCCAGGTAAGTCCACAGGCATTATCTCAACCATCCAAAATCCCAACTCAAAAATAACTTTAAAAAATACCAGGCAAGCAAGAAGTAGGAATTAAAATCATTACACCAATCACACATTCATTCAACCATGCCCAGTGAAAGACAATTCCTGTTTTACAGACAGATGCTTGTAGTTCCCCTTTATATTTTGGTACTCAGCAGCTTAACTTTGAACAGCACTTCTTACATACAAAATCTGGGAGAAAGGTTAGACTATAACTCAGTCAGAGTAAGAAGTCTTTTTCCTCAAAAAATAAATAAATAAATAAAAGGTCAGATTTTTGAGGTTGTTTTTATATGCAGACCTGTCTGCAGTAAAACACTCCTACTATACAGGTTAGATGGGAGCCTAGTTAGTAGTACTTGTCAAGGGCTTTGAGATCTTCGATCTCAATGAGTGCAGATATTACTCTTATTATAAGACTTCCAGGACCAAATATCCAAGATTGTCCAGGTCATATTTGCAAGGAAAAGAATGCAAATATGGCAACAACACCCCATTTGTGTGAGTAGTTATCTAACTTACAGGCACAAATGTGAATTTCTGAGCATGCAGACAGTGCCGTTAAAAAATATAAAGAGCACAGGTAAGGGAAGCTACTTGAAAATGGCTCTCATAGGCCAAATCCCAACTATTTACTTCCTTAATTTCTGATTTTTGGACCATGTTCTGACCATAAGTCTTGGCAAGTGATTTATTTTGTTGAATAATTTGGGGATCTGGAAGGAATTTGATATAGTTCCAGGGCCTGATGTGCAGCCTGAATGCACTGAACTTTAAAAATGTGCACCATGAGTATTAAAAAACCCCACCAAAGTTCCCCATGACTGCAGAACCAGCACTTCATTCTCATTACATGCCATGTTTTCTAGCAATCTTCTTTTCGTACCGACACAAATCACAGCCACCTTCCTTAGTGAAGAGATCATCCATGTAGGGAAGCTCAAAGAGGGTTGTGCTCGTAGACTATCATTAGAAGAAGGGATTGTGCTTACAGGGTTAATAGTGTTGCTGCCTGTGGGAGCGGCCTTAGTAGATTGGGCTTTGGACCAGTCTTTGCAACAGGAGATGTTGGGTGAAAAGGGGAAGAACACATGCCATGCAGAAGCAGGTGTGAATGTCAGCCCTTGGTGAGAGAGAGAGAAATTAGTGTGGTGCTAATACCAGCTGAAGGAGGTGCAGTTCATCACTATATAGGGGGATGACTGCCTGAACGACCAAGAAAAACATACTCGTCTGCTTGCAGAGCGGCAGATGATGCCCTGTGGCAGGAATTTGGCTTGGAAGGATTGCATGCATAGGAACATTTCCTATAGCTGGTTTTTAGGTTATTGCTATTAAAATGCCTTCTCCCAACCCCAAGAGGAAAGCATGTAGGTAGATATTTGGGGGAAGGGGAGAAGGCCAAAAATTTTAAATATGTCTGTACAGCACCTGGAACATTATAATACATCATCTACACTTACAGCTCGGTCATCAGCTATTGGTGAGCTGCTTGATGAGCCATCTCAAGTAAACCCTATTCCCCCTAGTAGGAGAGAAAAGAATGCTGCTCTTTGTACCAGGACCTCTGCTGCATATTCCGCACAGTTCCTACACTCACAGCTTCCATCGATACTAATGTTACGTGCCTTGTTGGGAACTGAGTGCAGGACATATTCCCTTTGCAAGGCAAATCAGTTGGGAGAATTCTGCCATAGAAGCTGCATACAGGTTTGGACTTAGTTTTGGAAGTAAGGCTCTGTTCCTGAAGACAGTTTGAACAAGCCTGGGCAAAACACTAGATAACGCTGATGGGAACAGTCGTGCTGGCCGCTCGTGGATGGGTAAGATCACATACAGAATCTTTTCCATTTCTACATTCTATGTAAAACTGGTTGAAAAATTAGGGCAGGAAAATTCTTCCGTTTTTAGGCAAGTTACCTTTCCCTCCTCCTTCCCCTCAGTTCAACCAGTTCTAGTTCTACAATTCTTTGACAAATGGGAGCTTCTGCATCATGGGAAAAAATGACTGTACAATGCAGGTAATTGGGAGTCCTTAGCATTAAAGCACATACATGTACACTTCTGCAGTCAGCATGCTATAAAACTAACCAAGACTGACTGACTGGTTAGGGCTACGTTTTCCAACACTGCATCTAAATGTGCACTCAACTTTGTGTGCATAATCATCTACCTGGAAGACACTCAAACAGCACTTTGCCATCAATTCAGAACTCTTTGAAAAGGTTTTGGAGATCAGAAACTGCTCCTCATTATCAGACATGTCTCACATTTCAGAGAAGATGGAAAATAGTGTTATTTCCATAGTTTCCCTTCTGAAATACTTTGAAATGGGATGTGCTAGCACTCCAGATCACATAGTCTGATACAAACTTAAAATCCTGATTTTTTTCCATATGAAAAAAAGTTTTCATTCATCCATTTATTTTTTCCATGGTGTTTTGACTGAGGAGTTTACTAGAATTTCAAGAGGAAAAAGTGGCAAAAAGCCATCACTTCTCTTCCAGCGATTTGCTGTTGATGGACTATAACGTTTCTCCCACCTCCAAAGACCACTGAATGCAGGAGATTTCACGTTTGTCTCCAGTGAGAAACGTAGGACTGAATTAGCATCTACTTTCTTTGGAAGAATATACCAGTAAACAATACACACCAGGCAGAGCTAAAAATTTGCAGTGATACATTTTAAAGATGTACATTGACTTTTGAGAACACAAATAGTGAATACTGCAGAAATCCTAAATGTTGCTGGTTCCTCTGTATCAGATCATTATTCCCTTCTGTTACATGCAATGGAAGTGAGCATGATCACCTGAGAACTCAAGCAAGATCTTGTGTCAAAAAAAATAATCACTCACTTTCTGCACTATTACATTCAACATTTTACACATTACACACAACATTGCATGGCTATTCATGAGGAAAAAGGAAGAGTTAAGCCCTCAACCCAACACTTCCTGCCACTTTGAAGGCTCAGGGTGCCCTGGGTCAGGCCTGAGATACAGGTGTGATCTTAACTCTGTAAGGATTTTGGCTGTCAATAGATGTAGGTATATCCTCTGCCTAATTTATTAATTTAAACCACAGCAGAAATCTCAGATCAACACTTTTTTTTAACAGTGCGGCTAAAATTTAAAAATCCTTAGCTGCTAAAGACACTTTGCAGTTAATGTTTGGTCTCCCTGCAGTACATGCAGTTTTGAGGAGGGCTGAGAATCAATCTGAGTATTAATGCAGGTCAGAATTCTCTCTCTCAAGTGGTATCAGGTGACTTCCCTCCTAAAATACCATATAATTTATTTCATTGAAGTTTGCAGGTAGAATGCTTCCCTGGTCATTTTGCTGGTGACTGATATACTTAGAATCTTCCTTCATGCTGGGTGTATTGCTTTCAAGGTCTTTATGTTTCTCTTCTTCACAAGTCTCTGCAATGGAAAATTACACTTTGTCTTCTCTCTACAAACTTCTCCCGGAACTGACATCTCTGCGTTGGTCACCAAGGAACCCCGGTGACAAATTAATCGCTGACTGAAGAATATTTTCTTCCTAGTCCATACCAGGTGGAAGATATTAACATATCCAGAGGCTCTCTCCTTCTGTTTAAAAAAAAAAATCAGTGGGAAAATTCCTTCTACGTGACAAACTTTGCTATCTTTACATGATGACCATAAAAATAAAAGCCATAACTGTCTGGATAAGAGAACTTACACCATTATTTGTGATTAAATTTGATCAGGGAAGGCATTTCCATAAACAATAAAATGTGGGGTACACCCTGAATTATTTTGCCTTTTCAACAGGAACATTCCAAACTTTAAAATGAATGCTGTCAACTTGGAGGAGGAGATGGGGGGACAAGTTTCTGTCCGTCTAAAAAACAAATATTGTACCTACTGTGGTGAAAAGTAACAACTAAGTGTACTTACCACTGAAAGAAGTTAACAAAAACCTGTTTTCCTCTTTTTCTTCAGTTAGTTTACTTAGTGCGTGACAGCATTTTGTGTACAGCCAATTTCATTGTTTCATCAGAATAGTCAACAGAAAAGCTTCTTCCTTGCTGAAAAGGTCCTTAAACAGCAACAGTGGAGCAGGAAAAGCCTTATAAAATTGTAGAGTGAAATCTTGGCCTCGATGACTTCAACTGCAAAATTTGATTTCATCAGTAATGTCTTGGGTTTGTTTGTGTGTTAAAATGTGGTCAGGGTATACCGTTTAAAGCATGCTTTATCAAAGTGGATATTTTTTAAATTAAAGTAACTTAATATTTAAAAAATTTCTTTATATATTTAATTTTAGTGGGTTTTGCCATTTTTATTAGGAATATAAACTTCCTCATCATCTACTTAATTCTTAATATAGTTGGCTTAATGCAGTGGTTTTGGGTCAGCAGACTATGTAAAAGGAGTCCGCGAAAGATTGTCATTACCATAGAACAGTGGTTTTCAACCTGTGGTCCGCAGACCCCTGAGAGTCCAGAGACCATGTTTAATATTTCCAAAGGGGTCTTTTTTCGGCATATGCAAATGAAAAAAGGCTTAATGCAGCACTTCTAATCAAAGGGCTTCACATCATTAAAGCTCACAGTACCACCAGTTATGCCCATTTTTCATACTGGCAACAGACACAATGAGTCTAAGTGACTTGCCCAAGGCCATAGAGGGAGTTAGTGTTAGAGCCAGGATAAAACTCAAGTTCCTGTGTCCCAACCCGCGTTCAGTCCATGTCTGTCTCTGAATATATTAAGTACTAGGTTATGTAAAATAGGCAAAGAAAGGGAAGAATAGGCAAAAGTAGAAGCCATTTGTTCAATTAAATAACTATCAAGAAAATCTTATTAGAGGGCTGTGCTGCTGGGGAGGAAAAGTACATAAAAAGGAAGCAAATGGATAAGAAAGAAGGAAAAGCAGAGGCTAGCAGAGTTGGAGGAATGTGCTCCAACACACACATCCATAGCTAGCAACTGACCAAGTCTCATTTCATTGCTTCAGACTTCAGTTGCACAACAACATCGACCTTTGTGTTTATCATTCTTCTATTCTCTGATTCAAAGGGAGGCCGGGGGTGGGTGGGATTTGTATAGTTGACTACGAAGCATGTGTGCAAACATCTTTCTGTATTCCATAGTCACTTGCCTCGGAAAAGCTGTGCAACTGGAAGTACAATCTTAGCACAGATGTAAAACTGAGACACGGAACATTTGTGGCCATTTAAAATCCCATGGCACTTCTCACAAGAGTGGGAGCAATAACCCCTTAATCCTGGCTGAATTCTAGTTCAGGTAATTACATTCTATCTACTCAACCACAATCCCCATATAGTTCAAGTCGGACACTGTATTTTTTCGCTTCCTGGCCTACAGTACTGTGAAATGTTGCCGTATGCTGTTAAATGGCTATTGCATCCATGTCTGAATTACAGTAGTGGGTAAAGTAATCTTGATTATATTGAGTTTAAGAGGACTGGGATCCTTAGGAATGAAATAGTTAAGGATGGTAATTTATGATACTGCCCAATAGTGCTGCTAAACTTAAGGTTCTATCAATGGTTTAAATTGTACACTGTTTTCCCAGGGTTTATAACTTGTAAAAATTTGATCTACCCAAAGTCTGGCATGAAAGCAGATTCATATATATCAAATATTTTACACAGAAATCATTTTGTTCTATTAGGCTACTTTTTTTCCCAAAGTATATTAGACTGCTTTCATGGCCATTTTTTTTTAAATAAAGAGAAATCAAATAAGACCTAGTGAATATCCCATAGTGCTCTGGTTGGTTCTCCAGAACTGAAACCAAAAATTAAAATTCTGGAGGTAATGAACTGAGTGAAACATCTCAAAAAAAACCAACCAAACAAACAAAAACCAGCAAGTACGTGGCACAAACATTTCTTAGACAGTAAACATTTTAAGGCAGAGGACATCTCATTCTATTTTGTGAAGGGCTATGTACACTCACAGCACTATCTGAATGACCAGGTGTTTTTACTCTGCGGACCTGAACTAGCTCCTTAAACCAGAAAGAACTGAGGGGTTTTATAATATATATAGTATCTAAAAGCTTCTCGTCATTAGGAAAGTTACGTAACGAAGTCCTGAAATCCCACAACATAACCTTCTCAACAAAAATAAAACTTTATAATTCTTTTGTGCTCACATCTCTCCTCTACGACTGTGAGACCTGAACACCATACACATGGCATGTCAAACAGCTAGAGGCCTTGCATATGCAGTCTCTGCGTGCCATTATGGGGATCCACTGGCAGGACAAAATTACCAACCTGGAGGTTCTCCAAAAGTCAAATGCCATAAGCATTGAGGCCATGAAGATATAAGCCCAACTATGCTGGGTTGGACACAGCATTAGGATGCCTGAATATCAACTCCCCAGAAAAATTTTCTATGGAGAATTGGCACAAGGACACTGGAATCAAGGCCGCCCCAGAAAGTGCTACCAGGACAGCATCAAAAGCAGCACACACCGTGGTGCAATAAAACCGAATGATCTTGAGAAGGCTGCGTTAAATAGATCAGCACGACAACACACATCACTCAGCTTTTCAAGCCTTTGAAGAGGACAGAAATAATCGATTGTTAGCTGCAAGGGAAAAGCATCATACTACTACTATAGCTACCAAGGCGCTCACCAATGACATTGTCTGCCCAATCTGTTCACAAGCATGCGCATCATGCTTTGGACTTCAGAGTCACTCCAGAATCCACAAAAAGAGAGAGCATGAAAACGTCATCGTCAAACTAACAAACTCCCTCAGCCCGCGCCGCTTCCAGCAGTCCCCATTGGCCCGGAGCAGCAAACCGCAGCCAGTGGGAGGCGCGATCGGCCGGACCTGCGGACGGGGCAGGTAAACAAACCGGCCCGGCCCGCCATGGGCTTTCCCTACACAAGTGGCAACCCCAGTTTGAGAAAACTGCTATAAAGGTTCCTACGGCCTAGAAGCAAGTCATTCCCCCCTCCCCTCCTTTTCTTAACTAGAAAACTGAATACTCCCTCACAGGCACACAGCCATACCTATGTACCCAAAAGAATTAAATCAAAGGTGATGCTCCCCCTCTAACTCACGGCTGTGGTTTAGCATTATAGAGGTGAGGTTACTTACGCTATCACTGGAGGAGCTATGATGCTTATAGGCAAAGCATGTCAGTGAATGATAAGGAGCTCACTTCAGCCTTCCATCACCTTTGGATTTGCTGGCTTTTGTTAGCTTGTGTAAAATGAACTTTACAGAGTCATGAATAACATGCCCGATTCTGTGCATTGGAGACACTCTCTCCTTGTAATTTTCCAAACACACGGCCTAAATCAATAGGTGTTTTGTGCACAATGACTTCAGCATAAGACTAGCAGTGAGTGCAAAAGTTTTAAGGATGCTCCAAAAAAGGGCCCAATCCTGCTCTAAATAGCAAAATTCTCCTACTGCATTGGGAACAGCATTGGGCCCAAACACGTCCAACATTTGTCCAAACTTAAGTACTGTATGGGGGACGATGCATGTAAAAATAAATTATATGCACTAAGCCCCAGACATCAGCATTGCTTCCAACCCTATGCCTAGCTCAATGCCTCCAAGCATTTTAACAGTGCTTTCGTTTCATAAAAAAATATTTACAGAATAGTTTTGTTTCATTTTTGGTAAGCATGTCAAGATTTTGGCTGCTGCATTCCTAAGGAGTTCTCAGGGATTTAGAATTAAACCTTTTAAAGTTTTAAACTAATTTAATTTAGTGTGTGTGTGTGTATATTTATATAAATATATGATCAGATGCAAGGGGTGGGGGGTCACACAACTGGCTAGATAACTTAGCTCAGTTCTGAATTTAAATCTATTGCAAATTATTTAAGGGGGAAATATAATAAAGGCAAAGAATGGGTTACATAAAAATGCTGCACAGAAAAGAACTTTCAAAACTGTTTCACAATCTTGTGGAAACCACTGATGGGTGTGTTTGAGTGCTGCAGACACTTGTGAATAACAAGCCCCCATAATTGCTTTGCTTACTCAACTAAAAATTATTTTCCCCCCCCCCCCCAAACGCCTGCTCCACTTTCCCCTTGTTGGTTCGGTTTCTTGTGGGTGCCTGAGTAATACTAGAGGCATTTCCAGTTTTAAAGGCATTTGCTGAGTTTAAGAAATTCTCCCCAACTCCCCTCCCCTTTCCTACTCTGGTTAACTTCTCTGTGGAGTCCGCTGCATTTAGCAAGGAGTCTTTATGGTACGGCATCTCAGACTCAGCCAGTAACAACTTCACTTTCATTCTCCATTCACTAGGTTGTCCACCTTCTCAAAACTAAGGATGGTCAAACTGTTTACAGTACAAGGCTGCAAGTCAAAACCTGTTCTCATGTGTCCTGAAACAGGATAAAAGTACCAATTTTCCTACAAGAGTTTGTATGACTAAAAATGGGCAAGCAATCCTCTGGATCATAATTATAAGGGTTCATATGAGTACACAGTAGGGAGCCAAGACCTGTCTTACAGGAATCTCTATGCAGACTGTGGAACTCCATCCACAGAATGACTTTGCTCTAAGCCAAAGTTCATTATAACCAGCTTTGTAATATGCATGTTCTGATGCACTGAAAACAACCATGCAGTAGAATGAAAATTTTGAATTAAGTGATGTTTCAGTGAAGCCAAGTTCAGGTCCCATCATTTTCCTTTCCCGTAAAAACAAACTTGAGACAAAAAGCTTCCAAAATTGGCATGATGAAACACTCACTAACGTTTCATGCCATTCTCAGGCATAGGAACAGGACATAAAGAAATGTCAGGTTTATAACCAAGTATTTTAAACTCCTGTTTTTTAAAGGCAAACCAATTGTGCATAAATTGTACATAGTAGGAACGGACTGTCTAACACACACAAACGGGCTTCCAACCAGTCTCCATCCCTCAATGGAATAGTCATTTCATCTGCTTTTAGAATCCCTAACCTTGAAACCATATCCAAGGTTTTTGCTGCAATTAGCTCCATTTTCAGGCTTTGTATTCTGCTCTAGCATTAATAAAAACACAATACCCCAACAAAATACACACTCCACTTCCACCACCATCGGTCAACAAACAGGCACAAATTTCACAATGGCTGAAGTCATGCCCTTTTAGCAATTAGAGTTTGTGGGAAAGCATTGTTAGTGGCTTTAACTTAGTTTCTGCAATCACAGTTATGCTTATTTATGCATGTAGAGCATATGATCTAATACACTTAGGTTTAACTACTTTACTCCTTTGACATTCTTTCCAAATTATAAAAGAATTCCTGGGGTTTTCACTCCTTTGGTAAAGAAACAAAATTGCTGTCCAATAACTTCTTAAAAATACAGGGAGGGTACTTTTTGAAAATAATTCAGGTGCAACCCATAGACTTACATACTCAGATATATAAATATGGTTCTCATGAGTCCCTCTTCTACACCAACCTGAATGAATCCTTCATATTTCTAGAAAAGAAATTAGTAGTAATAATCTGTGATTAAGAAACTATTGTACACACTCAAAATAATCAGTGACTTTTTAGAAAGAGATACATTCAGACACTGACTTTTTCTGAAACACAACAGCCCTTATATGGTAAATTTTCTCATCTTCAAGGTGCGTTCCAAATTATGGGCCCAATTCTGCAAGTCCTCAAACAGGGAAAACTCCCAGTGAAGTCAGTGAAAATATTGCCGTAACAAAGACAGCAGGATTTGGACTTATTATTCAATGTTCTGTGTAGCGTCTACAGTCGCTTTAGAACGTAGTTCCTTCTATAACAATTAAAATATATCATAGCTCAGTTTGGTCCTGATCCTGTCTCACTGAGTCAAAAGCAAAACTCCAGTTGATTCCAGTGGTACAAAATTAGGCCATTTGACCCCAATTCAACAAAGATAATTCTTCGGGACAACCCAGGTTCTCTTTGTAGCATTAGGGCCCTTATTAATTTAATTTTTAAAAACATCCTACTCCTACATCCATTTACTCCTACTAACTAAAATCTTCATTGCCCAGAGTCACTTCTGAGGTGTGGGCTTTTTGTTATGAAAAATTAAAAAGATAATGAATCAGTCTGTAGGTTGTAAAGTAATATTCACTAGTCTCTCAGTTACAGTCCTCTATTTGTCCTTGCTGAAGATGAAACACAGAATCAAACACTTTTTTAAATTCAGACTTAAAAAAAAGGCATAAAACATTCCCTTTCCTCTGAGATAAAAGCAAAAACAAAAACAGAGCTTGGGTGGTGAGGGAATTAAGTGACTATTTAAGTGAGAACTGGACAACAGGGATTCCAAGGAGTTCCTTTAAACACTATGTGTATCTTACTGCGTGTGTGGCTGTGCATTTGTTTTGACTGGCACGGTCATAAACAAATCACAGTATTTTTCTGAATGTTTTAAGAGATTGCCTTTTCAATTTTGATCCTGCAAGTCACTTAACCGTGTTTATAATGTACCTGACTATTCTGAATATTTCAATCTGGCAAACAAGTTCGAGCAGGCTTCCAACCCAGCACAACTATGCCCACCAAGCCCCAAATAACCTTCATAACAAGACAAAAAGGAGACCACTTCTGCTACTGTATTGTGGGTCCTAAAGTGCCTCTTGTTAAAAAAACAAACAAACCACACACACACAAAAAAGCAGCTGTTAGGTGAAAACGGAGATAATTAACAGGTTCACAGACTACACAATGTGTGGTGTACAAAATTTTTGTTCTTAGACATCTCAAGCTTATGGTCCTACATCTTCACATTTCCGTAAGATGCTATGAATTAGTGTTAAGCTCTACATCGTGGGTGACATAACCAGGTGTTACCTGCCTCACCCAAACCTACTACTTTTTCTGTTATTTTTTGGTTCTCCGTTTTTTTTAACCCACCTTTCCTAACCATTCTCTGACTACATGAATCATCCATAAAATAAAAACCTAGTTTTACATGCTTCACATTTAACTTTACTAGAACTCTGAAGCAGACTTATGGCTTTCTGCAGAGCCTCTGCACATGAATGGAAGAGAAACTTGCTAAATATATTGCATTCAAATAGTGTATGGTGATAAAATGGGATGGAAGAGACCATTGAAGATGTCATATGTATTTCACAGCTAACAACAAAAAGATCTCTTACGATCTCTGGCACTCCACACATGCTATTAAACAGAAATTATTCCTCTGTGCTAACAAACCATATACAGTATGACTCAGTAACATAGCCATTAAATAAACTTGTTCATATGCTACTCTCAGTACTAGAAATTAAGCAGTTACACATTAGATAATTTAGATGGGAAGGGTGATAATCCTGTAGGTGTTTTTCCCCTTTAATTGATACAGCATTAAGCCGAGTATTTTTAAATAAAGCATAAAGATACATAACTAAAGCCAGAGTATAATACAGTGGATGAATCAGAGATCTGAGTATTTAAAATGAAAGAAGATGCAGTATGTGTGGCAGCAGATAGAATCCTCTGCCTAATTTTAGCTATGATTCTTCTCTCACTCTGCTTTTACATCAGTGTAATTTCAGTAGACTTACTCCTGAATTTACAACAGCCTATCAGAGAGGAGAATCAGGCCTTTCTTATTAACCTTAGGTCTAATCAGAGCAAAATTAATTATTTTGCAACCAGATGAAGGAAAATTTCCCTTTTTCCTTTCACAAAGCACAGTGACATCAGGTCCTCTGACAAGCGGCAGCCGCTCTGAGCCCTGAGTGACACACTCTTGTCACCAAACTGCAGTTATTTGCCACCTACTGAGGGGTTTATCCTCACCTGATTAAAACAGGGTGTTTGTTCAACACCATTACACAAGTTAAAACAATGCATCATCATCTTTATTTGTAGATCTTATTTGCGTTAAGTTGCCATCACCAATTGTTTTCTAACTGGACCTTTCAGCCAATAACTAACAAACAAAAAGCATCTAAGGATGGTCTTTCTGTCATTATGGAGGAGGAGGAGAAAAGGGGGATTTTTTTGTTAACTGTTCAGGGTTTGCTTAGCTCTAAATCCTATTCTTACTAGGGTGAGCAGTATGTGAAGAGATTTGTTGGACTAGCTCAATCACTACTTTTTTAAAAACACATATTAAGTCAAAACGCTGAATAGTGATTCTGCAACTAATTTGTTTATGGTCTACATATGCTAGTTTCACAGTTCTAGTTTTAGATATGCTGTATATTTAGCACATGTTCCTTGCTATTATTTTTTCCCCTGTCTTTGTTGTAGTGAATTTTAATGAGAGGTACCAGATTAACAACCCTAGAGACTGACATCCTACATTTACCCACAAAATATAGGCAATGACAGTACAACTTTTCCCTACACACCCTACCTGACCTGCAGGGAACATTTATTTTTGAATGTCATATTTGAAAACAAGATTCTTTGATTAGGTCATACACACTACGAACAGAATTTGAATTTGCAACTTAATTTAATCATTTGACCTTAACAGTAAATCCACTCAGGCAAAATTAATTACAAACTATTTTCCAGATATTTTTGAAAACATCTTTTTATTTTCACTTAACTTTTAAATGGTTTTTCACTGCACAAAAAATCCTAACAGTCATTTCAACATATTAAGTATAACAACCTGCGAATTTACTGCAGAAGGAGTTTACTGCAATGATTAATTAGTCTTCAACACTATTCTAGTTGGTTACTCCAGCTGAGGACACCTTAAAAACATCTGGCTATTGCAAAGTTTGGCAGAGAGGAAACTAATTTCACTGAAGAGAATTATAACCAATTTCAGATTAACTGTTGTACTACTGCATGACAAATAGATGAAAAGGCGTCAGAAAATTATGGAAATCTGTTTAAAAGATCTCTGTTGAACGTGCGTTTATCTATAAATACATACACAGGTCCTACAAAAAGGCACATACTTCATTTTAAGCACGAGTAGTCCCATTGACGTTAGTGGGACTACTCAAGCTTAAAGTTAAGAAAGTCCATCAGTGTTTGCAGGACTGATACCTATATTAAGCTATTTAATCTTTAGCAAAAACTAAAGTGTCAATCACTTATCTAAGCACAACGCAACAGCACTGAGCGTGCCCTAAATGACAATATTCTCAATGTCCCTTGTTTCCAGTGTGCATGTCTGAGTTTAACATGTCTGTATAACAGTAATGTGTCTGCACACATATTGTAGCTTTGTATAGATTCTTAGAGTCCCTCTCCAACAACAACTAACATTTTATTCCTCCAAAATGAAGCTCTTATAATGAAATTTAAAATGGCAAAGGTTCTGAGATATTTTAAACAGTAGCACATTTAGACAATTTCAACCAAATTATGATATAATTAACAAGTCATAGGGATCAAGTCTCATTGCAATATTTTAAAACAAAATGGTGGTGAGGGGGAATACAAACAAATGATAAAGTTTAATGGAGAAATATATTACCTGCTGTTCATTCAAATAAATTTGATGTCACATGATTTTTCCTTAACAATTTGATTTTAATTAATTTTATGACTCAACGTGGAATCATGAAGTACACATTTCGTAGTATTTTTTTTAAACTATTTTGGTTTTTGGAGAGAGATTAGTTTGTTTAAAAAACAATTATCAGTATTACTGGCTTTAATATGCCACTTCAAGTGAATTTCAATTATGAATTTTAAAAGATTATATTGGAACATATCCAAGGCTATAAATACTTATAACTTTGTAGGACAACCATAATGAAGCCTCTCATATTCATGTTTACAATATTATAGGACCAGTCATTGGTTTTTAAGCAGAAATGGAAATGATTAGAGTTGTCTTTAAAAACGGATGGTGCAAGGTAGCCTGTCCTGTGTTTTTAAATCTAAAAGCAGCTTGAAAGGAGCTAAAATGTTAGTTTGGAAATAAACAACCAGGTTAAATGTCTGCCATCTTCTTGGGATTAGCATGCAGGAATGTTCCAATACATATGAATTGCAATGTCACATGAAAATAGAAGCTACTCAATGTATTTGGAAACTATGAATAACAAAATCCTCCATGAAAAGTGTTCCAAAGGCAGAAAATTCTCAGTAAACCAGCAAATTCTATAAGGAAGTCTAAACAATAAACCATTCCTGCCAGTTACATTAGGAGCGTTAAGGGATGTGCATGCCTGATACTATACTGAACAAAACAGTTGTTAATAAATTGGATGTAGACCAATAAAAGTTTGATTAACCATATGTTTTCTAACAATTAAAATTTCATCCAAGAGGAATGTAGCATTAAATTAATAGATTAAGTTTGAAATAAGGCAGTTGTATACCTGAAATAATTTCCTTTAGAGGCATTCTCTGACTTAAACATTAAAAACATTAAATAAACGTTGAGTGTTACCTTTAGCGTGATTTATATACTTGATTTTTCCCCCTATGTTCACTGTGAACAAAGATTTTGTATTAACTAATTTCAAATCTATATTTAAGTTACTCAAACAGTTGTGGTTTGTAAATAAATTTGTTTTAAAATAGTTAAATGACTTGCACAGAGTTTCTTAAAACTACATTATTTTAGATAGATTCTATAAAACTTTAAATCTTATGCGCCAGTCAAACTATTATGTAACATGAATATTGCTACTACACTTAAAAAGACATTGCAGAATTGATGGCAGTGTTTTCACACAGCAGTTTTCTGACATTTTTTAAGGTTACTTTTTTTTGGCACTAAGGTATTCACTACATCAAACCTAAACCAACATTTTACATCCTCAGATTTCATGGTGAGATTTCATTTTTCAATTACTTTATTTTAATATTCTTGTCTCTGTTCAGCCTGTTTCTTAGCAAGAGTGAAGTGTCTCAGAAACAACTTATTTCAGATTTAAGGCTCCCTAACTATGGTATTTACAGCAATACAAACACAAGGCAATTTAATAGCACCCTGCTTTAAATGTATGACAATGAAACCAAAATAAGAATTCAATTAATTTGTAGGATACAAAATGCCAAGTGGAAATATAAATAAAAGTCCTTAAATCTTAACCATTATTATGAACAAATAATTTGTACTGTCTGTCCACCCACACCCACACACACACACTTTTTCCACATGGTTCAAAGCTATTACCGTCTGGGGTAAATCATGCCACCATCGACTTATAGCAAATAACAATTACTCCATGTGTTAACAGAAAACTGAGAAAGCAGAATCAATAATCACCTACCCAGAATGGCATGAGGCTTAAAATTAATTCAATAATCCACTCTCCTGCTTCTACCCCCAGGAGCTAACTAGTGTCACTAAAGAAGATTTTACCCACAAAGAACTCCCTCCTACTCTTAGCAACATTGTTTAAACCCCCCTACTCAGGCTAGTAAATGCACCCTCCTTGCCTTTTGCAAATTGCTCCAGAAACAATACTAAAGGGGGGAAGGGGGGCGGACTAAAAAAAAAAATTAAACGCTGATGAGTTTGATTTTTTTTAACTGCTTAATCAGTGAAAAATGACAGAGATTCTCCTCCTAGCCCCTGCTCTCCACTCCACACACAGTGCACCTCGCTGGGGTGGGCAAGGGGAGAGAGAAATAGTGGAGAGACCCAGGCACGCTGCGGTAAAGTCTCTGAGTTTCGAAAGTGGGGGAAAGAGTTTTTTCAAGCTCTGTTTCTGCTAGGAAAAAACCGTGCGTGTGTCATTACCAAGCGGCCAAGTGAGTGACAGTTTCCTTTTCCTTCCCTGCGACGGGGCAGGTGGAGGGGCACTTGGTCTGGGGGATGCACTAGGCTCCCCCCCCCTCCGCCCCCCAAGACCAAGACACAGAAGGCAGCAGCATGGGGAGGACAGGAGCCGGGTATTTCATCTCAGCGCCCAAACCCTGTGCCAAGGGCTGCACATTTCCTCTCAACGCGGAGCTCTTAGGAAGCGGCCCGGCTGAAATGCCCACTCCCCAGCCAAGGGCGTGGGGACCGGTGCCTCAAGCATCCCTCGCTCCTCCCCGCCCCTCGCAGGCAAGGACCAGTGTCCAAAGCACCCCCGGGTGCCCCTCTGCGTCCCCAGCGCCCCGACCGCACTGGCAGGGAAGGGGAAGGGGTCGCACTCACCACCGGCTGCGGAAGGTGCTCGCCCCGGGGCGCTCAGCTCCCTGTCGCCGCACCGCCCGCCAGGGGAGGGAGGCTGGGGCAGCGGCGGCGCGGCTGGGAACTCCGGAGCCGGTGTAAGAGCAGGCTCTGCCGGGCTTCCCAATGTGCCCTCCAAACTCCTGACACAGCCCCAGTGAGCATGTGCGGAGTGTGTGTGCACATGCCCGCCGGGAACGTGAAGCCTCTGCCCTTACCTCGTCCCTTGCCAGGAGTCCGCTCGCGAGCCCGGGGCTGCTGGAAGGGCAGGTGTTGGACAGCGGGGTTACAGAACTGGGGGGGTGGGGGGTGGCAGAATTCCGGTCTGCCTCTGCCGTGCTGGAGCAAGGAGGAGCGGGCATCCCTAGACTGAAGTAAAGGTTGGAGCCCGGCTTCATAAAGCAGCCCCCTCCCCCCCCCCCCAAAAAAATCATGAGATGGGCTTGAAAAATCACCAGCGTTTAAAAAAAAACCTAACAATAATTTGGGATTTATTTTAATTTGCCTTCTAGCTCTGAGCCTGCAGGGCGCACCTGGGTCACATATTCAAGCTTTTCTCCTCAAACATGAGGGAACGTTGAGGGAGAGAATCCTGAGATGGTCATGGAATCACTTGGCTCCAGAAGCTGAGGGCATAGGTAAAACCCCAGATTTTATTGCGAACCCTCGCCATAAAATCACCAGGGTTGGCAACACTGAGATTTTCATGGTGCCTTCACTTCGAGATTTCAAACAGTGAGATGCATGGGGGTTGTTTCAAGTTCTTTACAATGCAAGTACATTGTGTAAATAAATCTGCTACTAGGTATAATATGTTTCACTCTCAATTGTCTTTCAGATTACTCTGAATTCCTCTTTTATTTATTACCCTTTTTGATTTTTCTTTTATTTGTGCTGGCAGTTGTTTAGCTTATTTTCCCCTTCTGAATTTATAATGCTTCTTTTGCTGTTATCAAATCTGCCTCCTATTATAAATTGTTAATTGTTTCGCTGAAGAAGTACCTTTATAAAATGTGAAAGAATTCATAACAAAAGCCAATAAATGTTTTCAATCATTTGGTAAGGTGTAATAGAATAGTATGCTTTTGTCTGTATTATTAAGATAAATATGTAGCTATAAAATGGTATAAGTATACATTCAAATATAAAACATAAAAAAAAAAAAAGAAATTGATGCTTTAACTGATTGAATGGGAGATGTTGGTTTCCACTCCAGTAAAACAATTGTTTTGTGGCAGTTTCCTTTTATACACATTGCTTCACAGACTGGTGACTTAGAGTGCTAGGGCCTGATCCTGCAAACACTTACATGAGTAAGGTGACAAACCTGTGTTGTCCCATTGAGATCACTGATGCACAGGGAGCAGAGCTTTTCACAAACCAGGCAGTGCATGTGCCTCCCCAAGCAGCCTCCTCAGATTTTGCAGTTCCTCTGCCAGGAGACCCATCACATACACGCAGACTAGCTTGATACACGAGCCACCCATATACAAATAGAAACACTCAGACATGTCCCATATATACATAAAAAGACACATGAGATGCTGAGATATATTCTGATCCTCTCAGTATATACACCTTACTAAATCATGCATATCTCCCCATTCCTCCCCCAACCATAGATGTACAAGCGCATACTCTCTACATCCACTTCTTTCACATCCACCCCCCATTCTCACACATACAATCCATCCACACTCATTAATACACTTATGGATTTAACTCAAACTTTTGACAATGGAAAAAAAACATCATTGCAACTAGACAGCTGGTTTTACTATCAAAATCCCCTTGGATCAGCCTGACTGCAAAGTATTCTGACATTTCAAAGGAAATCTAGAGTCCAGCATCAGCTTGGAGCTGGAAAATTTCCTAATATGAACTGCCTTCTATAGCCCCCCAAAACCAAAATTCAGTTGTTATTCTCCCTTCTCCATAAGTTCACAGCACTAACCCACCACGGGTTTGCTGCAGTTCTGAATTTGTGTCACTCTCACATGTTAAATTAGCCTAAATCACTAGCCTGGACTACCCCTTCTCTGATTCTCTTCACCCTAAACTACTGATCCAGTGACTGATCCATAGGCTATCCATAAGTAACCATGCCCTTCAGGAATGGTCTCTGCAACTCTCCCTCCTTCCTCCAATAAACTGATTACCTGCTTGGTAAGGAGTCCTGCTAACAGGGCAAATACGTAATGGTACTTAAAAAAGTCTTACATACAAAATGCACTCAGGCCCTGATTTAACAAAGTATGTTAGCAGCTGCCCAGCTTTATGCATGTGAGCAGTTGTATTGAACTCAGTAGGATTACTCATGTACTTAGAGCTAGACACGTGCTTAAGTTATTATTCTTATTTGTATTAGTGCCTAGAACACCCAGTCATGTTGTGCTAGGTGCTGTACAAATGCAGAACAAAAAGACAGTCCCTGCTCCCCAAAGAATTTACAGGCAAAGTAATTATGAATTGGGGCCTGAATCACTTGTTATGAGCTGATGGGTAAACACATTTATATATTTTAACATGTTTATTATTTATCTGAAGTACTTTAGTAATATGTTTAGTAGAGCAGTTTAAAAAGAGGGGGGAATTCACTTTCATTTTTAGTTTAGTAATTCAAAATATTTTGATCAGTTCTGATATATAGCACCTTATATCACTTTTCATCTGAAGATCTTAAAGCATTTAGAATATCAGAAAAGCTTTATTATTTCCATTTTATGGCTGGAGAATCTGAGGCAGAGAGAGGTAAAACCATTTGCGATGGGTTACAGAGCAAATCAGGATTAGAAATTGGGATTTCCTAACTCCTAGCCCTGTGTGCTTATTCCAATACAGCATGCTGCCTCTGTTGATTAAACAACAAATGGAAGTTGTGCATACATATATGAATTAATAACAGTTCAGAATCTATATTTCCAATTACTAGATAGGTGTTTTATGTACTTATAGCTGTGACAGTTGAAAGGGGGCAGGAAGTACGGTACAGGCCATCTGGCTAATGCTCCCAGAAGGATGCTTTCCTTTAAAGGCATACAATTTTCTCCTCAGACACCTGGGAGAGCGAGTTGTCTACTTCACCATTACATGGGAAAAGGATCAAGACCATGAGAGTCTAGGCACAAGTGAAACTGTTCTCTATAGCTCATGCATAAATGTAACAGTGAAATGGACACCATTTAGTTGTTCATAGATTTTATTATTTACTAGATTTGTTATTCAAAATGGATTAACGCTCCAGCTAACTGTGGGAAATGTGGAACCATACCTGCTGCTTTATTTCACTGTTATAGTTGTGTCCAACTCTGCAAAATTGCTGGCAACCAATTTAGTTTATTGGTTTCTTATGCATCTCCAAGAGGGTAGTGGCATTCAGTTCAGAACTGGTCCTGTCTCTTCTAGGAACTGAAAAGATAAAAATATTACCCAAAATGCAACTGGAGGAATGCTGTATATTCACTAGAGCTGGGCAGGATCCTGAATTTCTATCCCATGGGAAATTTTGCATTTCTGAAAATAAGTTCCAAATTGGAACAAAAAGTCAGAAGAGCAAAATTTCCCATGGACCAGCAATATTTGAACAAATCTGTTCCAGAAAACTTGAAAGTGAATTTTTTGAACATTTTCTGCTGGCTCCCTGGCTACCAGTGAGGTCCCTGGCTGCCCTGCTGGCAAGCTAGTCATACATCCAGGGGCACTGGGCAGTTCACTTAGCTGCCAGTCAAGCAGCCCAGGGAGCGAGCCAGCTGGGGAGCTGACTGCCTATGGAGCCTGAAGTGTCCCAGTTCTGTGGCAGCCTGTCATGTGGACTACTGAAGAGCTGGAAGCCCCAGATCCACTGCAGCCTCCTAGTCAGGCTGCTGGGGAGCTGGAGCAGGAATTTTCAGTTTCGTACAAACTATGTTTTTTCTGTCACAAAATTATTCCAAGGGAAGATTCCCAACCAGCTCTAGTATTCACCTGGACAGGCAAAAAACAAACACTGTTACATCAGCCCAAACAAGTGTTTCCCCAATATAGCAAACCAGGCAACAAAAGAGAAACACTTAACTTAAACTTAACTTAGCAGCACCTTTAGCTTTAGCTGTTATGACCTTAAACCAACTTCTGATACATACCTAGAAAGCGAGACAGTCATATTGATTTGAGTGGGGTTAAAGAAAGATTTGATGGGATACTGATCCAGCATTGCCAACCCTAAGCATCCAAAAATTATGCACAAAGCCACAAACAATTATGAGGTTGGCTTAGAAATCGTGAGATTTTATAAATAATAAGTTTAGGGTCCTTTTTATTTGTCTTCTAGTGTTTGAATCTTTAGGGTGCAGAGTTTTTAAAACTTTCCTCTGCAATGATGAAGGCCAATAACTTCCTTTTTGCCCCCTAAAAATGAAAGCTGAGATTCTTGGATAAAAATATGACCTTAAGAGCTAAGTTTATTAAGAAAAACTCAAAATTTCATGAGACTTGGTACAAAAGAGCTGGTGGCAGTATGGTCTCATAACAAATGATCCTCTGGACTGCAGTGAAATTTGCCTTCCCAGAACTAATGTATGCTTTCTTATTTTTACATATTTTGTGAATTATTATTCATTATATAACACCATTAATTTATATCTGCTTTAAAAAAAGAGAAGAGGCACCGGGCCTCAAAGCACTTACAATCTATACGACACCAAAGTTATCCTAATCCTTACCTTTTATACAGATAAACATAGTTTAAAAACAAAAAATTCCAGATACTAGGGCTTAGCCCTGCAGGGGACTGAGCACACTGACCCTGATGCAAAAAGCACTTTAGCCATATACTTAACTTTAAGCACCCAAGTAGTCTCAAATTGACCTCAGTACAGCAGAACACCTAAGTACCTACATGATTATCCTATAAGACTATTCAGTTGCTCAAAGTTAAGCATGAACTAAGTGCTTTGCTGAATCAGTGACAGCATGCTCACTCAGCACTTTGCTGGACTGAGTCCTCAGTAGCTAAGCACATGCTTTAACAAAGACCCCTGTTCTAGCATCTCTCATGGATCATCAGAACTGGAGGCATCTATTTATTATATTTTTTGTATTTGTATTTATTTATAGTAAAGAAGAATCAGGTCATAATATTAAACAAATTCTTAGTGGTTTCTTTAGTACTTGTGAGGGACCAATATTTGTTGCTTTGCCTTCCACTGCTTTCAAATTCAGAACATTTGTAACTGATAAACAAAGTGCATGTTAGCAATTAAGGCTCAAAATTAGGTAGGCAGTAAAAAGTAATCTGAGAGGAGGACCATAGCTACTGATATTATTGAAGCTGTTCTTAAAACATATGGTTTCCAATCTTTAACATAATGCACAAAAATAAAACCCTGCACCCTGTGAGTGCCTGATCTTTTCATTGCAAAATGATCAAATATGCCTGGTTGGTTTTTAGTTTTATATCTTTCCTCTTTGTTTTTAAAAATAGAATTGTGCCATTTTACTTTAGCTAAGGAGTTGTCCCGTTGGTATCAAGCGGAGATGGGCTTTGTTAATTAATTTGCACTGCTGAACTGACTACAAAAAATTGAGTTTTTATGTTTGTTTTTTAATAAAATAAAATTGCAGATTTGCTTGAAAATTTCCACTGTCTCACAAAACAGGAAAGGCTTCTTTTTTGCAATGGAAAAGTTGCTTTCACTGTGAAGATGGTGAAATTTCACAAAAAGAACATGTGTGGAAAAAGTTGTGATTTATTCCAGGATGGAATATTACCATACTTTACTGTGAAAAACCATGTTTGTCAGTAGGAATAACAAGATTTCACCTGTGGCTAGATTTGCCTAAACAATGGCTTTGCAAGTGGAAAATTTTAAAGTAGAAACCAAATCTCACAAACTTTTGATACAAATATTTAAAACAAATGTGGGTCAATTTTTCATTTTTGCCCACAGCCTTTTTATTAGATATTTAGTATAACACTGCACAAACACACAGTAACAGGACACACAAATCTTCTGTTGTCCTAACTTATTAGCAGGTGTTGGAACATTACATGCAAATACTGACTGATTTCTGCTGACTCACTCTGACAGGTGCTGGTCACTAACCCTTCACAGCATATAAAGGAGATGGGAGTGGCTCTCTATGTAGAGAAAACTAGGATCTGAAATAGAGAGAGATAGTGATAGTGCCTGGAAATCTGAAGGATAGCGTACCTTGGGGAGAGGTCTTAGGTTGAGATTTGTTATCATAGTTCACTTATCAGTAGTTAATTACCCCAGGAAGAGTTTGATAGCTAGACCATTTTTTGTGTGCAAATGTTTGTTTTGTATTAGCGTGGTATTGGGCCTCATCCTGTTTGCATAAGCAGTTAGTAATTATCTAGAATTTGTAATTTTATTATCTTAAATATGTTGGAGAATCTGTTTTCCTCAATGTTATTTGCCTCACTTTGGCTTATTTCAAGAAATCTCAGCTGGCTTTGTACGCTGAACTGTTGCTTTAGCTAACTTCCTTCTAAGTTACATTACACTTGATGGAGAAACTAGGGACCAACTCAATTGTACTTTCAATATAATTTAACTACAGCACAGAAACAGGCTTTGAAACCTTTCACCAGGCTGATTTATGAGCGGAACTAAGGCTTGCTTAGTACAACATTTTCACAGTAAGAGTTACATTCCCACAAAAAGGAACACTGTCAGGTACAATGACCATGAGTCAATCCTGCCAGACTAACCATTCCATTCAGATGAGCAAATCTGGTAGCCCTAAAACTCATCAGAAATATTCCAAGTTTGGGGTTAGAATTCCAGAAATATTCCAAAGCATGTCCTTTTACTACATATTTGAAAGCTTAGTGAGAATGCTCCATGGTGGAAACAAGAATAAATGCATTTTGGAATTCTCAGAAGTATTTCTAACTAGTTTGTCATTTTCCAAATCTTAATTGGCTCATTTAACCTATTTTTAGATAAATGATAGAAGGGCAGACTCTGTTTATTGAAGAGTCACAAAACACCCATTTGGAATACCTTCAAAATGCCTAACTCTTATTAAAGAATGCAAGTGACTCCAAGCTGCAATGATCCATAAAGCAGTCTAATCAATTTAGAGGAAAGAGTACATAGACATAGATTCAGGTGGAAAGCACCAGTACCTTTAGTCTATGCTCAGCTTTTCTAGCCTGTAGGAATACAGTAGCTGACAGACTGTTTTGATAAAGCTGGGAGATCATTTGCAGGGACTTCTGTCTAGGCCACTCCTCCATATTAAGGATGAGAGTAGCCCATATCCTCATGGTCCATCACCAATGGCTGTATTTGGCCTTCAGATGATTCTTTGGTCACCCCCGTGGGGTGTAAAGCAAATCAATGGATTTATAGTTTGGGAGCTATGCTCTGCAGAGGATTTTCTAAGATCTGTTTCTCCAGGATAACTTTAAAAAATTACTTTTCTGGCCAAATGTTTCCTTTTCATTTGGTGCTCAAGTAGGCAATTTGTCCAAATGCCCCCTAAAAAATTGCAGCTTCTCATGTTTGGTTTTATTTTTTAAATCCTATTTTCAGCTTTCACTGATTACTGCTTAATAATGTAATGAGTGACCAAACAGGAGACCAGGCTTTGCGTATTTCTTCAATGGAGGGAAAGAAAAAGCAAATGTTAGCTTTATACACTACAGTTCAGTCCTGACCCACAAGATTCACTCATCTACTATGTTATCAGGAGAATAACTTTGGAATCTCTTCTCTTTGAGAGAAGGAGGCAGTGTGGTAAGATCCCTAGTTGCTTAGGGCTATCTAAGTATTTTTACTGGCTCAGAATTGGGATCCTTGTAAATATATGAAATATATATTTGAGTACAGTATGCCATCCAAAGAATAATTGTGTACATATGGCCTGTAAACTCAGTTTAGACTGTTATAATATTTTGCACTTTACATCTTCAAAGTGCTGTACAAATATTAATTAATGGATCCCCAGAACACCTGTATAAGGCTTTTATTATCCCCATTGAACAGATGGAGAAATGAAGGCAGAGAGGTGAAGTGACTTGTCCACTGGCCCCAGCTGACTCTCATATCAATGTTTGTTCTTCTTTGTTTGTCTTTATTTCTTCAAGTAGATTATAAAACAATATTATCTGGAGATGGATGGATACAGCCCCTCTAGGTTCTTCCATTAATCTACCTAGTGTTTTGTGCTAGAGATGAGTGAACGAGTCTGAATAAAATAAGAGCAAACCCAAAACTTAGGCTTAAGGCCAGTTTTTTCAGAAAGGTGACTGTATAATTGCACACCTAGTTCAGGTATGTAGACCCAATAATCAAATACGCAAACAGCCAATGCGAGTCTTATGCACATAGCAAAAATCACCATATGTTTACATGTGCAGTTGTGCACTTGGCATGTTTGAAATCTGATCATCAGTATTTTACTATGGCTCAAAAGACTTTGGTTAATATTTTTTCTTCTTCTTAAGAGTCTCTGCTAATTCCTGGCTTGGATCAGAACAGGAAGTGCCAAAATACAATTCTAAGTTATTCTCATGACAGTACTGTATGTCCAGCCTGACTAGGACCTTGAATATTAGAAATCCCACAAGGAAAAAACTATTCCTGCAAAATTTCTAACTCAATATATTCAGCGAAGTAATTCTGAGACGTACCAAATGACACCAATATTTGAATATTTCTCCAAATCAGACAGAGGCCCTGATTTTGCAGACACTTGAAGTCGATGACGTTACTCACCCAAGTTATACATGTGCTTACGTGTTTGTTGGGCCCGGGTTCACACAGCACACTTTTTGTGCAGTGCCCACCTAACTCTTTTTTTTTTTTTTTTTTTTTGGTAATGTATTCACAATTCCAACTTCTTTTTCTGCCCTTGGGAGTGTATGGAAAATGTTACTCATGTAGCTTATTTAACAGCTCAAACTGGGAGGTCAGCAACTGATTCTTCAGTCAGATTTCATGAGCCACTTTTTAAATATTTCAAATATTGCTGATTATAATGTAAATTTGCAGTGGCCCAGTATGCATTGCCCATACAGTATAGATCTGAAATACTGAGTACATTACAAACAGCAGGTTACACTTCAAAACAGTTGGTCCACAGTGTTCAAGACCATTCATCATTTTTATTATTCTAAAGGACTGGAAGGGCTTAGAAACTTTCCTAGGAAGCGGTATGGATTCTGAACAGCTGCACTACAATTTCTACTCACATTAGATTGCAGATAGAGCATTGATTTGCAGTAAATGTTCTCGGCAGCCAGGAAGTGCTGAAACTGGCAAACCCTCTCTCACAAGATTTTCACTTCTGAAATAAAAAAAAACATGCTGGTTATTCTGATTTAGATAATCACTATGGGCCTCATTCCCCACTGCATCACACCATAAAACTGGAATATCACAGGGGCATAGTTAATAGGGATCAGACACTATCAGGGTCATTGCAGAGGGCATGCTTGCTATTTATGTAAGGGTTTTTGTGGCTGCATAAATGGGCATTGTGTAAGAGGAGCAAACTTTTTGTATGTTATCTCTATATATACATTAAACAATGCAATATTTAGGAAAATAGATGATTGAACATACATACACATGCAAATCTAGATTTTCAGAATATCATAAAATTGCAAAAATGTGCATGTTAGCAGACATAAGTATCACAGCTGCATGCACAGTTATGCTAATTCCACATGCAAATGATGCAAGTATCTTTACATATGTAGTTCTGAAAACAATTTTAACATTGTATATCCAGAAGGATTACAGAGCATTTTACCTAAGGTGCATATGCCTCAAAATGATATTCAAACTCTACACAAATCACTGATGAAACACAGCACCCTCTGCTCACAACACTGTTCAACAGTTTAGGAAAAGTAGTGAACAGAGTTAATTTGAAATTATCACAAGAAAAATTCTCATGGGCAAATGTACTTTCCTTTTAAATTATATCCACAGGGAAATGTTAATTTCAATTAAATGTTCCAATATACTGAGCAGAAATTTCTAACTGAAAAAATTCATTTTGAGTCAATATTTTCTACTGGAAAAGGAGAAAAATAAGAACTTATTTTCAAGTTGGGAATAATCTACTCTTAGCACTGTTTTTACTGAAAACTTTCTTTAGATGGAAAAAAGAGAGAAGTGGTTTTTTCCCAATACTTTCTCATACACTTTTTGCCATCATCACTTTTTTATTTTAGCGGGGTGAGGGGAGAAAGTAAGGGGAGAGAAGACAAAAAAAACCCCAAATTCCCAATGAAAAAACAAAATGTTTCACTTACCAAAAACTGAAATGACATTTAAATTGAAGTGAAATGAAACAACATTTTGAAACAAACCAACAACAACAACAAAATCATTTTTGAAATGTCTTTTGAAGTGAAATGAAATGACAATTTTTGTTTCAAGTTTCTAGATAAAAATTCCTATGGAAAATCTAATGAATTTTTGGTCAAAAATTTTTTTAAAATTGTTTTCCATGAGAAAAAATTGGGTTTTCCAGCTAGCTCTACTAATGAAGTAGAAGGCTTTATCTAACTGAAGTAGGAAGAGAAATTAAGGCCAGCTTAATGTAAATTACTCTAGTTGGAAAAATTGAGACATTTTTGGTATTTGACATTTTCAGTTCCTTAAAAATCCCTGTGTGGCAAATGTATGAAGAAAGGTAAATTAAATGGCACATTTACTCATAGATTTTAAGGTCATTTGTCAAATATACAATATAAAAAGGGATCAGATTCCTAAATCAATGAGGCTAAATTCAGTATTGACAAGTGTTGTGATTTAATTGTGAGTGTCACAATATTTGATGTTATTCCTATAGCTCCAGCACTTGGAGTCAGGTTATTTCATGAAAATCTCAGCTTTTATTTAAAAAAAAAAAGGGTAAAGTAAGTTTCTAGCTCTCATAGCTTCAGAGAAAAACTTGAAAAGGTTAATCCTATAGGCTCAAAAATCAGAAGGCCAAAAAAGATAATTCAAATTTTATTATTTTTTAAATCACATGATTTTTTTTAAGCAAATCTCATTATTTTGGGATGCCTGAATTATCCTGATTATATACTTGTGGTTAGCAAAACTGTAAATGGAATACAAGACAAGAAGCCTGTGTATCTTACGTGTGAAGACACTTACATGTTTCTCTTCTGTATATGTCCTTGTTGTTTGTATTATGATTTCACCTAGAGGCACTAGCTGAGATCAGGGCGGCATAGTTACAGTTGCTGTTCAAACACATAGTAAAAAAGAGTCCCTGCTTCAAAGATCTTACAGTCTAAATACACAAGACAGACAAAACACTGGAGGGGGGACAGTGGCATTCACTCTTGCCTTGTAAGATCTTGGGAAATGAATGCAGAGGATACGGGAGTTCCATGGCCTGTGAGTGTGTTTTTTAAGACTGCAATTCTTCTGGATTGTACAGAAAAACAATTCCCTGCAAAATGCCAATTAGAAAATAAACTCACGTCTTGACAGTTTTCCACCGAGGCATGTATAACCTCCAAAGTTGCTGTTCTTCCGTAGCTTTTGGGATGAACTTTACTTTCATCACAGAGGGCTTTCTCCTTTGTTTTTTAAAGGCGTTCTCTGCCAAGCAAAGTAAGTGTTTTTCTCAAGTGCAGTTTTCTGAAGGTACTGAGGCATGTTGAATACAGACAAGTAATTTGTTACCTCAGGCTGTATACGTCTTGTACTAAAAATTACAAGATGGGAATCTGCGGCTGTGATGAGAGTATACTTTGGAAAGGCTGTGCTGTGAGAGGAGAACAGGTTGTGGCTAATCTCATTCATTCATTGCAGATAAGAGAGGCACTACCCTTTTTCTATTTTCTTGGCAGGATCAAATCCTATCTGTCTATCAACAGGAACAATTGTTTCTAAGTCGAGAGTGCTGTGATTAAAAATGATACGGCTGGAAAGGCTGAGGAGAAATGCATAAGAAAAAGGCCCTCGTGTGAGCTTCTAAGGAGAGACTGTCTGTTCAGCACACAGGCCAGTCAAAATATGCTTTCTGGCAGAGACATTAATAAATAGACCAGCTTCAATAGATGGAGATTTAAGGGTAAGAGACCGTAATGTTGTTCTAAAATTCTTTTGGGCTGGAGCTTAAATCCAATTTTAATGAGGTCATAGAAAATAAATTAATGTTCTACTATCTTCCAAACAATATCTTCTTTGTTAAGCATAAAGATTGGAAAGATTTTTTTTTCTTGCTGTGTGCTTAAAACTGTGTAAGAGCCACCTTCTCTTCTCTCATTTCCTGAGTACAACGCCACGTGATAGCCCTCACTTGACTACATAAATATATTCAATCAGCATTCACAAGTACTATGTACAATTGACAAGTCTCCACCTTTCTGCTTCCCTTTGTATCAGATGTCAAGAGTTAAATGAAGGAACCAATTTCTTGGAGAAAATACAGAACTGCTGAGTGACAGCAAAATGAGCATAATGGAATCTATAGTGGAATAGTCTCCAGTGGAAGTGGTGGAAACCTCATCATTCCAAAAAGTTAGCATTCTTGCCAACTCCCATGATTTTATTGCGAGTCTTACAATATTAGGTGTTTTTCTTAAAGCTTCAGCTCCTGAATTCCAGCGATTATGTGGGGATTTCTGTTTATACAATATAAAAAAAATTAAATTGTTTTTAAAAATAAGTCTTTTAGCCCTCATGGTTGTAGAAAACAGCTTTAAAACATGAATCCTCAAGACAATAAGACTAATAAAAAGGACACACAATTATTTAAAAAATCCAATGATTTTTTAAATCCTTAATAGTGAGACAACCCACTAGACAAAACACTGTCAGGAGCACCTCTGGACTATAAGGGATATAGATAGACTGGATAACTCGATAAGTCCTTTGCATTTCTTATGCCTATGATCCTCTGAACATGTGTAGGTGTACGGTGTGCAGTCTCTCAGTCTACACAGTCTTTTGAAGTGCAAGCTGCATGCAGTACCTGCACAAAACTGTTTGTGTAAGCCCTGGCCTATGACCTGAGTGTATGTCTTGGATTCATATCTATGACCATGATATAAATGTCCACTTAGATTTAACCACTTAGACTGAGTCCAGTTCTTCAAGTCCACATCAGCTATGAAAGCACTTCTCATCAAAAGACGGGTTTGTTTAGCAAAAGTGGGCCTAGCAACAGAAGATAGCTGTTTTCGCATTCTGTCAAACTCTTGTCATGAGGAGGATTAACAACACATTCAAACCTAACGCTAGTCATGTTCTGTCCAGAACAGAGTGAGAGTATAGAGAATGGTTGAGACGATTAGTGCAAAAGAAGAAAACTATGGGGTAGATGTTGTCTGGTGCCTCAACTTTCAGGAGGACTCGCATTATGTGTAAACAGGTGGTATTTTACTACAAATCCTAATGTTCATCTGGATTCCAAAAGGAAGTGGGTGTGAGGAGAAGGTGGATATTGGAGTGAGTTGTCAGAAGAAAGCTGTGGTGTAGTAATGGTATATTACATTAGCCACAATAGATGATGTTCCGCACAAACATGATCACACTGTTTATCACCTCTGGATAAATTTCAGGGTGCTTCATTGCTATAGACAGGCCTGGCTCATTTGCTGTTGATGATTTTTCATTAGCTGCAGCAGTACAGACTTAGTGTAACTCTTACTAAATGGAAATTTCAAAAAAATAATCAGAAGTGATTAGAGTTTGCTTTAACAGCTCTTCCGCAAGCAAATTCAACTAACAGTAGCATGGAAACCACGTCTCTGGCAGCTGCAACTATGGTTGCCAATTTTGGTTGGACATATTCCTGGAGTTTCATCAGAGGACATAATCTTTAATTCCTGGAGACTCCAGGACAATCCTGGAGGCTTGGCAACCCTAGCTGCAACCAGTTGGGACAAGTGGTCAGTGTGGCACTGATTGCCTGCTAGCTGTGCGAAGCAGAGTGTGTATTAAACTCAAGGTGGATGGTGCACCATTCCAGAGCATTTTGTGCAAATTAGAATACACTTACAAGTAGCTCTGTAAAATTTCTCCTTCCAAAGGGCTGAGCTAATCCTGATGGGATACGAATCTGTGATTCCAGGGAACATTTCAAACCTGATGCTTAGTTCACTAAGCCACCATATGCAGTGCCTGCACTAAATAGCAAAGAAGTGTTCTTTATATGTACACACAATTTAATATCTTTGCCAAACATTTTCACCTCCCTCCCTCCCCTGACCCATCACCTGCTGGTGCCTGCAGCGTACAAATTTAAGAGTTTTCTTTATGAGTTGCACATAAAATCCACACCTCTGGTCATGCATGAGAAACTGCTGAGAGAGCCTGATTCAGCCCTGAAAGCATTCAATTTTTTATGGGCAAGACCTTTATGGTGGTGTGTTTTTTCAGAAATATGCAGAGTATGTAATGCCTGACCCCCATAACCACTCACAGGTAGTAAACGACACACTTCTGGCAGGGAACCCAACTGACTAATTATCCACGCAAATTACTTATCCACTGACTTCAAAAGAAAGCCAGCTAAATGACCCCAGTTGTCAGCAGAAAATTAAGACATGCATAGGAGGGTGAAACCCTGTCTGTCCCCTCCACCACAATAAAACCAACCGTGATATTCAAGGAAGTGGTGAACAACCAAAAATAGAAAACTCTCAGGGATGTACTACACCAGGACGACCACACTGTATGTTGTAGCTGTTCAATCATCCATTAGCTTGCACATTTTTTTTTTTTGTGTGTTTGGAAAGAAGGGATTCCTCTATTATTTAGACAGAGAACAAGTCTTCTCTTCAAGTCTGCTTTCAGCTTAAGCCTTCTTTTCCAAAGTGGTGTGCCAAGACTTGCTAGAGTATCAAGTACTGAAAGTTTTCAGAATTCATTGATGGTAGCATCATAATCTGATAAAGTCTCATGGCAAATTCCATAGTCATTCAAAATGAATTGCTGACAACTTGATCAAAATGTATGTATTGGATCATTTGAACTATATGGCAGGAGGAGCCTATCACCTATCAAAAAGTTATGCTAGATGAATAGGTCCCACTTCATCTTCATGCTATATACTGCATTCATTCGAGTCACTCTGCTATTCCCATGAGGAAACAGCAGCATAAGAAGTCCATAGTGAGTATTTGCTCTGGCCTAAACACAGTACAGTTATGTGAATGTTTTGTATTTGTGATCACCATTTCATTGTAATTTTAATCTTCATGTAAAGGGATACTGCACAAATAGTCCTGATGGTCTCAATAGGACTACTTGCAGAGCAAAGTACTACTCAGCATGAGCAATAGTAGCAGAATCTGGCCCTTATGCAGTGGCCTAATTGTTAAAGGTTGTTATGGAGGCAGGGGCAGCTCTATGTTTTTTGCCGCCCCAAGCACAGCAGGGAGGCGGCTTTTGGCAGCGCGCCTGTGGGCGGTCCGCTGGTCACACGGATTCGGCAATGCGCCTGGAGGAGGTCCACCAGTGCCCCTGCCGCCGAATTGCTGCCAAAGCCGCGGGACCAGTGGACCTCCCACAGGCGCGCCGCTGAATGCAGCCTGCCTGCCACCCTCACAGCGACCAGTAGGCCGCCCCCCACGGCTTGCCGCCCCAGGCATGCGCTTGCTGCGCTGGTGCCTGTAGCCGCCCCTGCATGGAGGGATTGATATTAATTTTGCAAATCATCAAAGCTAGTTTAATAAGACTTTCCCCATAACTTTGTATTCTGTTACTTAACTTTCATTTGGAAATGACAATTTGTTTAAGTAACAAAAGAAGCAAAAGAGAAAACATTTATAACAATAATTATGAGGACCTTTTGGAATTTCTTCTCCCTCTTTTTAATGGAAGGTTTTTAGTACAAATACATATGGCCAGATGTTTGCGAATTGAGCATGTGATCCTGCACCTAGCCAGAGTGTGTGGTGGTGTGCACAACTCTAGTAAATGCATATGGAAATGACCATAAGTAGCTATTTGCATTAGTAATCTGATAGTTACACACCCATCTTTTAAAAAAGTCCTGTGGAGTGTTGCCTTTAGTCTCTCTGGGGTATGGATTATAAACAGGACAAAAGTTGGTGCTTGCCTATTCAAGCCATAGAGATCTTCCCAGTGGGAGAGCGAGGTTATCTACCGTGAAGGGACTGTGAATTCAGGTTCTGAACTGGGCTTTTTTCACACACCAGACTGGCAGCCTGCTCAGCGCCTGCTCACTGTGGAGCAATCCAAGGCACTCTTCTTCCCATAGGGCTCCATACTTCCGTCAGTATTACAATGGGATGGGGACTCCCCCATGGGTGTCACTCACTGGTGTTGATGAGCCTCCAAGGGAGGCATACCCAGCCCTCTTCAGAGACAAGCACCTCATAAAGCAGGATGTAACAGTAGGGGGAAGCTGAGGCTCTCCTCACGACACCCACACTGTCAGAGCTGCCAGTAAATGTCTTGCGCATTTGATAGCGAGAAACCAATCGGTGCTCACCGTGCTGCTGTCCAGACAAACATTTATTTCCTTCTTGTGCCAATAAAATAATTAGAAAAACTTCTTGGGGGAGTATGGGGGAATGATTTCTGGAAACTCGACAGCAAACTGTATTCCCCAAGTCACTACACTTGGTTAGTGTTTTTCACAACACTGCTAAGCTCTAGATAATGGTATGCATAACCCTGAAGAGGAGAAACAGAGAGACAGGAAATTATGGCTGAGCGTGTGTTTTCTTAGGGAGTTTGTGCTCACTGTTGGAGTAGTCACTGCCAGATATTGTGCAACACAGCAAGAAGTCCCTTTTCAGCTGAGTTCTGCTAAAGCTCAGCCAGATTGTAGTGAGATGTGAAAATCTCCAGAAGAAATGTCCTTTAACATAGGCAGCTGCCTCAGCTTGTGCCATGTTAAGAACCCCAGAGGCCTCACATAGTATTGTCAATCAGAAGTGTTCAAAAACCATGAGTCAGCCCTCCCCACAAATTATGAGATTGTGAAAACAATAATAAATTGTGGGTTCTTCTGTTTTTTGAGCCTTTTAAGGATTCATGTTTTCAAGCTTCTCTCCACAACCAGCAGAGCTATAAACCTACTTATATTTTAAATGAAAGCTAAGGTTGTTACATCATGTCTCCCGGGCGTGGGGCCTTACGAAAAATTCCAAATATCACAAGACTTGTGGAAAATCATGAGTGTTGCAGTGTCTGGTACTGTGGTTCTACCTGTATTTGTATTATCATAGTGCCAAGGAACCCTTCATGGACCAAGACCCTGTTGTAAGCTCTGTACAAACACAGAACAAAATGACAGTCCCTGTCCTACAGAGCTTACAATCTAAGTATCACATAAGAGACAGCAGATGGATACAGGCAAACAGGGGACTACCACGAAACAATGAGACAGTATTGATCAGCATGATAGGCCATGGTCTCTGCACACCAGCAGTCTAACAGTTGTCAAGTTTTTTGTAGGCCTCATGCATGAGGGGAGTTTTCAGGAGGGATTTGAAGGTGGATAATGAGGTCGCTTTATGGATGTTTAGGTGGAGCATCTCCCAGACGTAAGGACCAGCATGGGAGAATACAGAGGTGCTTGTTTGAAAATTACAAAAAGTAGGTGATGGGAGGCTGACATCACAGGCTGACTGTAAGCAGGTGTTGTCCTTTTGATACTGAATGAGAGATGATAGGTTGGGTGGGGATAAGATGTGAAGGGCGTTGAAAGTGAAGACGCTGGTCTTATGGACTTAATTTTTAAAAGGTCAGAAGCACATGACAGTGCACACTGATGTGAGCCTAACTTGCATGTTTAGTTTCTGTGAGTGTGCAAGCCGGGTATTTATGGACATATATGGCCTTTAATTGGTCATTTGCAAATGCATGAATGCACAGGGTGGGCATGTGATTGTGCATGCATGTTTGCACTCAGCTTTGAGCTGTTCTCTGTATGTACAGAGCAGTGAGACATTTTCTAATGAAACCTGAAGCCAGAGACAACTCACCTAATATTGGGTTTCCTTATGAACGTGAAACGCAGTTGATGGGTAGTTGCTGAAAGTACCGTATGTCAAAGCTTATTTTAAAAAAAGGGGAGGGGGCAGAGGCTTCTCGAGCTAAGGTATGGGATACCCCTTTCTTTTCCATCCCTCACCCCTCAGCAGTTCTCTGGATGTGCCTTGCCTTCTGCTTTCTCTAGGAAACAGGGGGGTTGGCCTGACGGCCTTTCTCCACGTGAATTTCTGATCTCTTCAGGAATGGCCATCTAAGACTTTTCAGGACAGGAAGGCATATTTAAACCGCTTTTCAAAGGAGACAAGGGAAGGGCAAGGGTCGGGGCATTATGGTGGTAACATCGGACAGAAAATACTGCCATTGTGAAGTTACAGAGGAAAAAATGTAAAAGGGCTAGATAGATCGATAGAATTTCACAGGAGCCCTGAGACGGTAGCACATTGCCCCAGGATACATATTGACAAAACCGGAACATACAGTTTAAAACTCCCCACCCCCACCCCCAACCAGTTCAATAATTGACTCTTTCCACATTCACCACAACACCAGGTTAGTCACATTGTTCTGCTATAATAAGTCTTCAAGATGAGATCTGGATGTGGAAGCAGAGTCTTTTATGGTAAAATGAATGTCTCAAGTAGAAACCAGCCTATCTGAGCTGTGCAAATAAATAATAGACATGAAATTTAGAGAGCACCATAAGGAACAGATCCAATTTACAGTTTCACTTACATGGGTTGTCCGTTTACACCTTGCATCACAGGCTAGTGGTATCATTGCAGTTTGCATCAAACCTCTAGACAACTGTCCTGATTCACCATTGCATTCCTTCATTTTTGCCCCAGGATAACTCCACTGCAGTCAGTGAAGTGACTGGAGTACACAGTAGTCTTTATGCCAAAAAAAAAAATCAATGTTTCAAGCCTTTGAGTTTCCTGACAAGCTGTCTTTCTTTATCCCTTCACTTCAATTCTTTATCCCACTTGGGGATCTTGGTGGGTTCACATAGTGTAGAAGATTCTTCTGTTGTCTCAGGAGAGCAAGTTAGGTGCTACAATTAAATACTGAATGCCAGATTTTTCATAGCATGGGAAGAACAAAACAAAACATCTGTCTGAATAACGCTGAAGGAGCAGGAACTAAGCTGCTCTTTAAAAATAAACGCAACACTGAAGATGGTGATTGAGATAAAGTTACAGCCAAAAACTATGCATGATAAGATGCTCAGAAAATGTTCTTTTGTTAGTGGTTTGCAAATGTAGGAACAATATATTAAAGCATTATTTTTACTTGGTTTGAAGTGCAGTTCTACTCTGAAAGATGAGCATGTAAAAATGCACCATTTCAATCACAAGATCTGCTGCTTTACTACATTCTATTAGATTGACTGACTTCATTGTGCCTGAAAAAGGGTTTTGCTGCTTTTTATTCCCATTAGCCCTGCAAAGCCAAAGCAACAGAGACTGAGTTCATTGAAGATTCCACTGTGTGCACCAGAGCTTACTAAAATTTACCATTAAGACAATATGGTTAAATGGGTGTCACTGAGGGTCTAATGTTGTTTGCAGAACCTTTACTGCTGGTGATGTTGGTGCAAGATTGAAAGAACCTGGAACTTGGCTTTCTGAGGTAAGTTTGCAGGACAGCACATATTTATTTATAAAAGATCATTTTACTTGTAAACATCACACTTGATACAGAAATCACCATGAGGAATTATGTATGGAGCTCCATGATAACATTTTTTACAAAGCCACTTTTCAGAACAGAACCACACTTTTTACTCTCAGCATACTACCCAGAGGAGCATCATCACAATGCACTCATCACTGCACTCTGTACAATCCTTAATGAACTAATGGCTTATGAAAAGTGCCAGATTGAATGCCCCAAGCTTCTGTTTACGTAGAGAAAAGGTATGGCGTAATCAGCAGTAGTGGAACCTATCTACCAGCCTTCGCCAACCTGCTAGCATGCCTCAAAATTGACTGACAAGGAGCAGCTCCAGGGCTGACAGTAATTCAGTTTCAATGGCACATTTGATCCCAAACTCCTCTAGTGCCACTTGTGAAGGGTCTTTATGTGATGGGAACACTTTTTCTACCAGGAACTGGAATGAGACCCGTCAAATATATTTTGCATGGACTGCTGAACAGCCATGAAATGATAATAACTTTTGGTCTGATGTTTCATTAATTAATGCTTATATACACCTCTACCCCAATATAACATGACTCGATATAACACAAATTTTAAAATAACATGGTAAAGCAGTGCTCCTGGGGGATGGGGCTGCACACTCTGGCAGATCAAAGCAAGTTTGATATAATGCGGTAAGATTTTTTTGGCTCCCGAGGACAGCATTATATTGAGGTAGAGGTGTAGTTATAGAATCATAGAATACCAGGGTTGGAAGGGACCTCAGGAGGTCATCTAGTCCACCCGCCTGCTTACTAAGTGTAAAGTATTATGAGGATAAATATTGAAGTCTTTCAGGGACTTCAGGATTTAGCCATTCATGAGTAAAAATATTTCCAATGCAGTAAAATGGTTTATTCTATTTCTAGGCATGCCCAAAGCAATCCACGGATCTGATCCAAGGCCTTTACGTACCTCTCTTCTATGTCTAGGACTGAATACACAGGTTAGAATGTGTAGTGGCATATCTGGATACAGCTACAAAGTCAAGCATATCTGAATTGTTTCTTTACGTTGGAAGGCCAATATGAACAGGAAGAGAGGTTTTTCTGGATTTGCCAAAAGTTAAGTCACTACTGATACAAACAATCTATCAGGTTACTGTCTGGGTTTAGAAACATTTATGAATTGCTTTGGATTGAACTCTTCAACTCTGAACTTCAATCCCATTTCCCTCCCTGACTGGCACCAAGGGATTGTTTCTATTTCTCTACCTTATTTCACTGGGGACACCCTAGAGCTGTGTTGTGTATATAGTGGAAGCAGGTTGGAGGCAGTGAACTCATTTGGTGTGATACTGCTGAAAAACTATTTCAGCTGGACCCACAGTGAGTGTTCAGAAGCTATCTTTCTTCTGCTTTACTGCAGCTGGATATGAAACCAAGTTCCAATGCACATGGTAAGAATTTAGTTGCAGACTAAGTAGACATACAGAAGCAATGGAAAGCTCTTTCCTGATGTGCTACTTGCATATTGTTTGAATGTTTTTTAAAAAATAGTCCAGGGGCAGGAAGGGATTTTGCACTAAATGTATTAATGTTTTAGGAAGTTTAATATTTTACCCTGGTCTATCAAATCTCTGAATCTGGTGAACAAGAACTTCCAACTGTTTGAACTCATTGCTGTGTCCCCCACCAACAATTTCCTAGCATACTCTGTATTGCTAGCCTGGAGTGATGGGGTAGGCTCCTGGCGAATGGCAAGTCTGAAATGGCACCTCTGGCTCTGAACCGCCAACCATTCAAACTGGAATATGCCCAGCATCAGAAACCAACCAGGAGAACAGCAAGAGTAAGAGTGGGAATGAGACCTCTGCCATCATGGCCTCATTCTACATGAGCTGAACATTAGGCTTTGCCATGTCAACAATAGTCCATTTGATGAGGAGGTTTTGATTACTATAGAGAGGGGAGGAGTTGATTCTGTTAGCCATGGATCTGTATGAAACTCTGACCTTTCGCCCCACAGGGATTCATACAAAATACTTCAACTTTACTCATGAGGGGGTGCATGTACCAATTATAATTCCAACTCCAGTTAGCGCAAACCCAGAATCAACGCAGAACTCGGTTGAAATTGTCACATTCCCCTGGTTTTGTGTCTAAAGCATCTGTATCTGACTCTGACTGGCTGAACAGGGACGAGGTGCACAAATCTTTCAGCAGGCTAAGGCTGGTACTGATTTTTGGAGCTTATAACAAAATACGAAACCATTAACGTAATATCGGGGTATTGAAAACATTTTGTATAGCTGCTAAATACAGCTATACCAAAAGCATGGTATTGCAGGGCTGTGTCAGGAAAGTTATGCTCTCTCCACTGTATGTTTGATGCCAGTCCTGAATACCACTTTGTCTGCTTATTTCACAATTATCACTGTAGTGTCCTTCATGCCATACTTTGCACTTGATAGCCCTCCCTGAAGTAATCCTCCTCCTTCAAATTCCTCCTCCAGGCCCACTTCTGTTGTGACACCTACAAGAAATGACAACTAATGATTGCCAGATTTTGCTGCTGCCAGGATAGTAGATACTACATAAGTATGTTCAAGTGATTCAGAATTATGCCGTTGTACACTGAGTTAACCCCATATCACATCCAAAAGAAATGATATTGAAAGACCATTAAGGTTGCAATGTCAAGTATTCGGAAGTTAGGAAATTCCAGAACTAAGTCTGACTGTGCAACTTTAATTCAGCCGTGTGTGTGTGTGCGCGTGTGTGTGTATCATGACACATTCTTCACATTACACAATAACCTACTGTTTTCCCCCCAGGATCCCTGCTTCATTCAGGAAATGGAAAGTAGTTATTCAATACTTCTTTTTATCCTCTTTCAATTTGTGGACCTAGGCCTTATGCAAACATCATGCAAACCCTGCACTGAATTCAAAATTATTAATTTTCGCTGCCTTCACAAAAACACTGAAATTAGGTGGCATCATCACCCTCATTTTACAGCTAAATGGAGAATTTAGCTGCCCAACTCCCACAAGTCCCTACTGAGCATGTGCAAGTGCCATTATCTGGAGACTTTTAACTTGGTCAAATTTGGGAAATTTTTCGCAAGAATGGCAAAGGTACTTCTCCTGATGCCCAGAATGACAATCCTGCCAAATGTCAAGTCCTCACCCAATAGCATGGAGGTGTTAGGGCATCTTCATAAAATGGTTGTAAATTATTTTTTTCGCATGAGTAAAAAATATTTTTCCTCAGCCACGTTCTTAGAAATGGGTGAACTGTTTTAACTGAAATTTTCAAAAAAAATTAATTCAGCCTGGCATGAAAATTTCCTGCCCAAATGGTTAAAGTCTGGCAAAGTTTTAAGCAATTGAAAACAGGGTCTTATAATGGGAAATATCACGCAACCTTAACTATAGGTGGCACTACCATCTCCACTTCTTAATGATACACTTCCCTGCTGCTGTCAGTTACATTCAGTTATTTTAGATTGTAAGCTCTTTAGAGACTGACATTTACTGTGTATTTCTCTGTACATTGTTCTGTACAATGGGTCCACAATCCTGACTGGGACCTTTGAGTACTACTCAGAATATATATAATCATGCTAAGGAAAACACAAATTTAAACCTCATGATGACTGTAAATGGGCTGCAGACAACAGAAGTGCCATTGAGCCAGTGTATAGAATGAGTGACTGAAGTACACTGCATGGAGCATGTCCTCTCACAATCATCCCTGTTAACTGTAGTTCAGTTCACTAGAATCATAGAATATCAGGGTTGGAAGGGACCTCAGGAGGTCCTCTAGTCCAACCCCCTGCTCAAAGCAGGACCAGTCCCCAACTAAATCATCCCAGCCAGGGCTTTGTCAAGCCTAACCTTAAAAACCTCTAAGGAAGGAGATTCTACCACCTCCCTAGGTAACCCATTGCAGTGCCTCACCACCCTCCTAATGAAAAAGTTTTTCCTAATATCCAACCTAAATCTCCCCACTGCAACTTGAGACCTTTGCTCCTTGTTCTGTCATCTGCTACCACTGAGAACAGTCTAGATCCATCCTCTTTGGAACCCCCTTTCAGGTAGTTGAAAGCAGCTATCAAATCCCCCCTCATTCTTCTCTTCTGCAGACTAAGCTAGGCAGCTGAGCAAGTGATTTTGCTGCATTGGCCTCAGCATATTCCCTCCTCCACACCTAGGCAAGCACTATTCCTCTCCCAGTTTCTCCCTCTTGTGATCACATGGGCCTTGATTTCTCTCTCCAAAACATCTTGTAGCAGCAAGTAAAATTTGTCCATCAATACGTATCTCACCCTTAGATTGTGATGTATTAGATTCATTTTCCCTAAGCACAAAGACAAAACTAGTTCTGCTTCTGAGGAACTTCCAGCTGGTTTTGTTTCTGACAAAGTCTTGCCTATTTTTGCTTCTGATGAAAATATCCTCATCTTCATTGACAAATACAGCTAATCATTCTGCTTTTCTGCAAATCCAAAGAGGAACTGGTCTGACTTTTGGGATGAAATCCGTTTGCACTGGTCTGACTGGGATATATTGCCAAGTTGGGTGGCAGCCAGTTACACGGCACATCTGTTTAATCTGTTTTTGAAACTGCAGCACATTACCTAATTTGAAGCAGCGTTGCTATGATATCATGTCTGTCCCATTTGTGAATGGGAAGTGACCAAGATGCTTTCAGTAAAGTGATATGTCCTCTACAGCTACATGTAATAGCTAGACTTGCAAATGTCTATAGGATAATTAAGATCTAATATTTTCAACCTATATGTGAAGGAAAAGAGAAACTTGGGCCAAATTGCTATAAGCAGATGAACCTTTATTAATATCAAAGTTGCATCTTACACCAACTCTGAATTCGTCCCTTTTTGTATATTGCCTAAATCAGAGGTTCTCAAACTGTCATCTGCAGACCACCAGTGGTCCGTGAGCTCCATTCGGGTGGTCTGTGGATACTTCCCTCTAAGATGTGCACCTGGGCAGCCGCACATGAGTGAATGAAATGCCACCCACCTAATTAGTGGAGCCGTGCAGGTGTGACTCCACTAATTAGGTGCCTGGACCCTGGAGAAGATGCACATGTAAGGTGAGGTGGTGGCCTTGGGTGAAATAGGGGGTAGTTGGGAGGGGGGCAGTTGGTCGAGAAGAGGGGGTGGGGGAATTTGGGACATTCAGGGCTGTGGCGGCCAGAGAAAGAGGCGACTTTCCCCAGCTCCAGGGCTGTGGATGCTGGAGAGAAACCCCAGGGCTGTGGCTACTGTGGTAGGGGAGAGACACCCCTCCTTCCCAGCTCCAGCTTGGGGGCTGCCGCAGCAGGGGAGAGAGGGAGAGACCCCCCTCCTTCCCAGCTTAGCTCCGTGGCTGCCATGGTTGGGGAGAGAGGGCACATCCATTGCATTAGAAAGGTAAGACTACTGATATTAAAATGAGTTGTGTGCTTTTATTTGTAGAACAAAAAAAGTTAATTATTATTAAGTTATTTTTATATAATGCTTTTATCCAAAGCGCTTTACAATAGACACCCAATGGTACAAACAACATTTGGAAAGATCATTAAGTGGTCTGCTGAGACCCTCAGCAATTTTCAAGTGGTCCGCGAAAAAAAAAGTTTGAGAACCACTGGCCTAAATTAAATTGCTTAGATACTACACTGCAATGTAGAGTAGGCCTGTAGAAGGGCTAGCTGCTTCCCAAACGCCCCTGAGTGGCCCAGGATAACTTCTGTGGTGCCTTGCTAACAATTCCTCCTTTCTTCAGGCCTCTACCCTTCATTCAAACCAAGCAGTCCCACAGGTCCTTCTGGCCAGGCTTTTATTCTTTTATTTTCACAATACAGCAAATCAACATTGAAAACAATGACACAGAATTACCTTTCTGGTCTTGAGTTCTGTCCTCAGGGGTCTCTCTTCCACAGCTTACTGCCGGGCTACCTGGCTCTGGCAGTCCCAGCACCTCTCCCAAGCCGCTGGCACTGCAGCTTCCTGCAGAGACACCTGATCCAACCCAGGTATGGCTCCTTCATAATCAGGGCTGGCTAGCACGAGGCCCTCCACTTCCTAAGGACAAGCCACCCTGTTACACCCTCCCCCACTTTAATACCATGCCTACCCCAGGGGAAGTTCTAGGTGAGGAGATACCTTTTTATCCCCTCCCAATTTACCAGTGTCACCGGCCATGTGAATGCACAGTCTGGGCTCAGAGCACCTCCAATATCCCTTCCAATTTGTTCATCATAATAATCAGGCAAATTCTTTCCCTTAGGGTCACCTGATGTGCCTCAGCTAACTGCTCCGATGTCCCCTGAGAAGGAGCTTGAGCTACCCACACTTCCCTTGGTGGGCCTTGAGGAAACGTCTGGGTGTCCACCACCTCCTCCCCTCAGGGTGTTGTGTGGGTCCTGGCAGCAACCCCGGAGCACAGTTTGGGTTCCCACTATCTCCTGATCTGGCACCTGCTTCCCAGGACTCCTCTTCGTCTAAGGCATAACTAACTCTCACTTTTGCAAAGCTTCTACTTCACCTATCTCACACCCTTCCTCTCTGGGTAATCTGACTTCAGGCTAAACTCTCCTGTTTCTAGAGAGTGGGCCAGAACCTTTTTGCCTTTCTGCAGATACATGGGGTTCATAAACTCTAGTTAACAAATTATACATGACACCAACATTTACCGGACTGTTCTGGAGAACACTTCCCATTTTTGCCAAGATTAGTTTTTCTCGCACTCCTCCAACTGACGTCCCATATACCCATGGTCCCATTCTTCAAAAGGGCAAGTATTCTGCTTACGACCTTCCATCCTGCTTTGGACACATGCCTCAGAGGGGCTCTTTCTCTTAGGAGGGGATAGCCTCTTAGGAGTGGACCCTAGCCTTCCTACATGGCTGAAATAACACCTCGCCAAGTCACATCCCATGAGAAGGCAGTTCCTCTGAATGCATCTTGCTTTCCCATACTGAAAACTCTGTAGGGGGGTCTCTCTGACATGCCCTATGGATTTTTTACCAATCGTCAAGGATAGAGGAGCGTTGATCATTCTTCTGAGGCCCATTAACCGGGCTAATCTTAACTTCCCACTGTGGGCTTCCTCGTGGTAGCGGTATCCCTGCTACTAGCTTTCCCCCCAAATTTGGTGCTCCTGATCTGGTCCATTGCTCCAACTGCTTGGCTCTCTTCATCACCAAGTAGGCTCCCGCCACTGATGCCAGTTGAAACTGCTTTACCCACATTTGAGCTCCTTCAGGCAGGACTCACAAGAATTGTTTTAAGACAATTAAGTCCTTGTCTTTCCCCAGAGAATTCACCTCTGGTCTCAGCAACCAGGTCCTGCACCCACTGGGCCACCACACAGGGTTGTGTTCTGTGTGGAAACGGCTCAATGAGGAATTTATGCTGGTAAGTTTCTGGCTTTGGCCCCAGCTGATCTAAGATGGCTGCTTTCAGCTTGGGATATGAGTTTGACTGAGCATCAGTTAAAGCTCTATAAATAGCTTGAACCTCCCCACTCGGAGGAGTCTTCGAGCCTGCAGCATAGGCAACTCACTCACAGGAAAGCTTTAACCTCATCCTCAGGCCCCAACTTTGCCAGTGCTGGGCCAGGCCTGCCTTGTCAAAAACCCACCACCACTTAAGGGGCCCATTTGCCCAGTTGCTGCTAAAGTTGCTCCTCTTGTTGTTGTCATGGAGTATCTTGCCACTACTGCTTGGTGAACAACTGCACCTCCTGCTGCTTCTACTGATTTTGCAAACATTGCAGTAGGAGGGCCTGAGTCTTTTGCTGCTGCTCTGCAAACAAGCAGACAACGTAGCTACAGTCTGTAGTGGGGTCAGCCACTTACCATGAACCCCCTTGTGGCCTGGGGTACCTCTGCAGTCATTGCTAACAATTCATCCTTTCCTCAGGGTTCTCCCCTTACATTCACACCAAACAAACAGTCTCACAGGCCCTTCTGGCCAGGTTTTAATTCCTTTTCTATTTTCCCAATACAGCAAACCCAAACTGAAAACAACACAACAACAATTACCTGCTGGTATTGAGTTCTGTCCTCAGGGGGTGTCTCTTCCACAGCTTAAGGCCAGGCCTCCTGTCTCTGGCAATCTCAGTAACTCTCACAGCCCCCATGCACACAGCATCTTCCTTATAGTAGAAACATCTCCCCCAACCCAGGTGTGGCTTCTTGGTTCGCAGGGTTGGCAAGCGTTAGGCCCTCCAGCCCTTAAGGGCAAGCCTCTCTGTTACAAGACCCTACATACACTAACTGCTTTGCATGATAGAAATTAGAACTGTAAAAGGCCTATCAGATCATCCTAACAGTCACTCTTTTTGCATTCAGTGCTTTCTCCAGAGCTTTGTCCTAAGTAATAGGATACTAAAACCATTTGTGCACCTCCACTAGTGAAAGTAGGGGGCAGGAGGAAGGGGGAAGTACTAGTGTAGATTGGCAGTCAGTGCATTAACCACAGTATGATCTAATTTTCTTCAGAGAAAGTCTAGATGGTACAATAGTTAAGATACTAGCAGCCACATATGCCTTATTCACACTAGCATCACCACCGATGGATCTTGTACCACAGCTGGCCTGGGTCAGTTGACTCAGGCTCATTAGGCTCGGGCTGTGGGGCTAAACTTTGCTTTGTAGACATTTGAGCTTGGGCTGGAGCCCAAGCTCTGGGATCTTCCATGCTTGCAGGGTCCCAGAGCTCAGGCTGCAGTCTGAGCCCAAATGTCTACACAGCAATTTTTCAGCCCCAGAGCCCGAGCCCTGCAAGCCCAAGTCAGTTGATCCTGGGCCAGCAGTGGGTTTTTATCCCTGTGTAGTTATATCCTTAATGTAACATCCATTATAGTGCTGCATATTAAGAAGAACACAAGCACTGGAAGGGCATTTACAATGCAGGAACAAAGGCACAGATGACCTCTGACATCATTTAAAGCTACTTTATGCCAAGAACTTCTTCACTTAATAGGGAGATTGAAACAAGTCATGGAAATTATGACTGATCCCTACCATATTGGAACAAAGAGATTAGCTGCTAATATGGAAAGTTACCTGGCCAGCTTTTAGTTCAGGCATGAAGGAAGAGAGGAGATTACAGGGAGAACTGCCTAGATGGTGAGGTAATGTAACCACTGGTGAACAACAGGGGAGTTAAAGGACCAGAGGACCAAGAGGGAAGAGGTAAAATGTTTTTATGCAAAAGCCAGAAGTATGTGTAATAAGATGGCTGAATGACAATTCTGCATTAGCGAGGATGTGCTTGATATTACTGGAATAATAAAGATGTGAAACTAACTGAGAGGATTTAAAATGTAAGATAAATGGGGGTGGGGTGGGGAAGGTAATACATACAAGTAGAGAACAAGGACTAATATAGAAAGCAATGATTGATCAGTCCTTAGCAAAATATAAACATACCATCACGGGAGGAGAATTCAGAGGATTGTGGAAATCATCAGAAATTCGTTCACAAGAGACTAGAGCATATCTACACTACAGTGCTATATCGGCGCAGCTGCATTGATGCAGCTGCTCCGCCGTAGCGCATCTGATGAAGATGTGCTATCCCAATGGGAGAGTGTCTCCTGCCAACATACCACTGGTGTGGATAATGTGAAACTTGCATTGCTCCGGGGAGGGGCTTTTCACACCCCTGAGCGATATAAGTTAGATTGATTTAACTGTAGTGTAGACCTGCCCATTGAGAAGGAAAGAAGAAATGGTGAGTACTATGGTACAGAAGGAATATTTCATGTGATCACGTGGTTACCAAAAGCATCAGTGGCTTGATAAGATCATCACTTATGGACATAGATTGAATGTCTAGCCAGACTGTTTTCAAAACCTAGCTAGATATAGATCGAGGTGGCAGTTCATCTGCAAGGAGTCTATCTCCCTTGAGAATTTGCCATGATTATGATGATGATGAATGTTGTGTGTGACGAGGTGACTAAACTACATCAGCAGAAGTATGGACTGTGAACCAAATTATAGGCGAAGTTACTGTACAGGGAACTGGTTAGACCTTATCTAGAATATACAGAGTTTGAGTTTGGCAATTGGTTAATGTTATGAGAACTATTGACTTGAAATATGATAGCCAAGAAAATGAAAGTGTGACACCCTGGCACCCCAATATTCACCATTGTCATGTAATTAGGATATGTTTTGTACAAAGTATGCCTGATGAGGTATCATTCTAAAAGTCTTGATCTGCTAGACAATATCTCATTGGATTGTATGTGCTACCATCATATGAAAAGTTATGAAGTTTGGCTGTGTATATGTTACTGAAACATGTTGTGAGGTTGAAAACACCCACAAGCAGCCTTTCAGGTAGAACAGTAAAAAGTCCAAACAATGCTAATGTCTTATTGAGGAAATGCACACAAGCACAAGGATTACCCCAGGAACTGCATACAATAGAAACCTCTCAGAGATAGCATTACACAATGGGAACTGTTTGACCCAGATCACAGCAAAAGACCTTTCCAGCAAGTGGGAAGAAGATATAAAAGGGGGACAATGACATCATGATGGTACCTCACTCTCCCTGCAACACACCGGGAAAAACCTGAGGGGCAAGGACTGAACTGTGGGAAGTGATGGTCCCAGGCTAGAGGGATTTTTAGCCTTCGTATGAAAACCTGAGAAAGCCAAGGTAGCGTGTGCCTTAAGAATCTGCCAGCCTGAGTGAGAATTTGCTAATTTCGCTCCTACCTATCTAGTGTGTTAAGCTCAGTTTGCGGTTTTGTTTACAGGAGGTCCTCAGACTTACAGCACAATTGGTTCCTGAAAATTGCATTCTAAGTCGAAACGTCGTAATTCGGAACCCCAATCCACTCCATTGCGGGACTGAGCATTGTAAAGTCGAAACCAATTGTTGTAATTGAATCAGGGTGTCAATTCAGAAATGTGATAAGTGCCGTTTGTCGTAAATTGAATGTCGTAAAGACGAGGACTGCCTCGACTACTAAGGTAATCTGCTTTGATCTGTTTGCTATCCCTTATAATCACTTAAAATCTATCCTTTTGTAGTTAATACATTTGCTTTTGTTTTGTCTAAAACCAGTGCATGGAAATCCTAATTTGGGGCAGAAAGCTGTAGCATATCTCTTTCCACACTGAGGGAGGGGGCGAATTTTATGAGCTCATGCTGTACAGTTCCCTGTGTAGTACAAGACTGTATAATTTTGGGTTAACACTCCGGGGCGGGGGGAGGTGCCTTGGCAACTGGGATTAGCTGAGCCTTCTCATGCAGAGCTGATCTCAGCATCTGACTGTGAAACTGCAGCTGGGTGTGTCTGTATCTGTGTGTATGCT